>NC_072382.2:53389642-53989821 GCF_028885625.2 Pongo pygmaeus
ATGGAGTGGAGTGGAGTGAAGTGGAATGGAAAGGAATGGAATGGAGTAGAGTGGAGTGATGTGGAATGGAAAGGAATGGAATGGAGTGGAGTGGAGTGGAATGGAGTGGAGTGAAGTGGAATGGAAAGGAATGGAATGGAGTGGAGTGGAGTGGAGTGGAATGGAGTGGAGTGGAGTGGATTGGAGTGCAGTGGGATGGAATGGAATGTAGTTCAAGTTAAGATTGTGCCTCTGAATTCCAGGTTGAGTGACAGAGTGAGATACTCTAGAAAGAAAGGATTGTAATGCAATGTAACAGAATGGAATAGATTGGAGTGGACTACAGTGCAGTGGAGTGAAGTGGAGAGGAGTGGTATGGAGAGGAATGGAATGGGATTTAATGGAACAGAATGAAGTGGAGGGAAGTGGGGTGGAGTTTAGTGTAGTGGAATGGAGCAGAATGGAATGGGATGGAGTGGAATAGAGTGGAGTGCAGTGCAGAGGAAAGGAGTGGAATGGAGTGGAATGGAATCGGATATAATGGAATGGAGTGGAGTGGATTGGAGTGGAAAAGAGTGGATTGGAAATGAATGGAATTTAATAAAATGGAATGCATTGGAATGGAATGCAAAGGAATGGAATTGAATAGAATTCAATGCAATGGAAAGTGACATGTAATGTGAGCTGACATTGTGCCATTACACTCCAGCCTGGGTTACACAGTGATATCTTGTCGAAGGAAAGGAATGGAATGCAACGGAGTGAAATGGAATGGAATAGAATGGAATGGAATGGAATGGAGTCGAGTGGAGTTCAGTAGAGTGGTTTGGAATGGAGTGGAAAGGAAAGGGATGGAGTGGAAAGGAATGGAGTGGAGTGCAGAAGAGTGGAGTGAAATAGTATTTAATGGAATGGAATGGAGTGGAATGCAATGGGATGGTGAAAAGAAAAGTGAGCTGAGATTATGCCACTGCACTACACCTTTTGATCCATAGTGAGGTCCTGTGGAAAGAAAGGAATGGAATTGAAAGGAGTGGAATAGAATGGAATGGAGTGGAGTGGAGTGTTGTGGAATGTAGTGGTGTGGAATGGAATGGATTGGAGTTGAAAGGAAGGGATTGGCATGGAATGGATTGGAGGGGAGTGGAGTGGAGTGTAACGTAGTGGAGTGGAGAGGAATGGAGTGGAATGGAATGGATTGGAGGGGAATGGAATGGAATGGAGTGGAATGGAATGGAGTGGAATGGAATATTATGTAGTGGAATGGAATGGAGTGGAATGGAGGGGATTAGAGTGGAATGGAGTAGAATGGAGTGAAATGGAGTGGAACGGACTGTAATGGAGTGGAAAGAAATGGAATGGAATGGAATGAAATGTAATGTAATGTAATGGAATGGAATGGAATGGAATGGAATGGAATGGAATGGAATGGAATGCATTGGACTGGATGGAATGAACTGGAATGGAGTGGAATGCAATGGATCATAGTGGAATGGAATGGAATGGAGTGGAATGGTGTTGAACGGATATAAATGGAATGGAGTGGAATGAAATGGAGTGGAGTGGAGTGAAGTGGAGTGGAATGGAATGGAGTGGAGTGGTATATATTGGAATGGAATGGAGTAGAGAGAACTGCAGTGGAATGGAATGGTGTGGAGTGGAAAGGAATGGAATGGAATGAAGTGGAGAGGAGTGGAGTGGAATGGAGTGGAGTGGAGTGGAATGGAATGGAATGGAGTGGAATGGAATAGAAAAGTGTGGAGTGGAATGGAATTGGGTGGGGTGGAATGGCGTGGAATGGAAAGGAGTGGAGTGGAATGGAATGGAGTGGAGTGGAGTAGAGTGGAATGGAGTGGAATGGACTACAATGGAGTGGAATGGAATTGAATCGTGGGGAATGGAAAGTAATGTAATGGAATGCAATGGAATTGAGTGGAGTGGAGTGTAATTTAGTGGAGTTAAGAGGAATGGAGTGGAATGGAGTGGAATGGAATAGAGTGTAGTGGAGTGGAATGAAATGGAATGGAATGGAGTAGAGTAAGTGGAGTGGAGTGGAATGGAATGGAATTGGGTGGAGTGGAAAGGAGTGGAATGGAATGGAGTGGAAAGGAGTCGTTCGTACTGGAATGGATGGGAGAGGGGTGGAGTGGAATGAAGAGGAGTGGAGTGCAGTGGATTGGGATGGAATGTATTGTAATGGAGGCTGAGATTGTCCCACTACTCTTCAGGCTGGTTGACAGACTAAGAAATTCTCGAAAGAAAGGAATGGAATGGAATGCAGTGGAATGTAATGGAATGGATTGGATTGGAGTGGATTGGAGTTGGTTGGAGTGAAGTGGATTGGAGAGGAATGGAGAGGAATGGAATGGGATGTAATGGAATGTAGTGGAGTGGAGTGGAGTGAAAGAGAGTGCAGTGGAATACAATATAATGCAAAGGAATTGAATGCAATGCAATGGAATGTGACATGTAGTGTGAGTTGAGATTCTGCCACTGCACACCAGCCTGTGTGACACAGTGATATACTGTCGAAGGAAAAGAGTGGAAAGCAATGGAGTGAAACGGAATGAAATGGAGTGGAGTGGAGGGCAGTGGAGTGGTTTGGAATGGAGTCGAATGGAATTGGATGGAGTGGAATGGAATGGAGTAGAGTGCAGTGGAGTGGAGTGAAATGGTATGGAATGGAATGCGATGGAATGCAATGCAATGGAACGGTGGAAAGAAATGTAGGAATAGGGTGGAATAGAGTGGAGTAGAGTGGAATGGAAAGGAGTGGAGTGGCAAGGAATGGAGTTGAGTGGAGCGGAATGGAGTGGAATGGAGTGCAATGGATTGTAACAGAATGGAATGGAAAGGAATGGAATGAAGTGAAGTAAGTGGAATGAACTGGAATGACGTGGAATGGAATGGATTAGAGTGGAACGGAATGGTATGGATTGGATTGGAATGTAATGGTAAGGAATGGAGTGGAGTGGAGTGGAATAGAGAGGAGTGGACAGGATTGGAGTGGAATGGATTGGAAAGGAATGTAGTGGAGTGGAGTAGAATGGATTGGAATGGATTGGAATCGAGTGGAGAGGAGTAGAATGGAATGGAATGGAATGGAGTTGAGTGGAGTGGAACGGAGGGGAGTGGAATGGAGTGAAGTGGAGTGAACTGGAGTGGACTGGAATGGAGTGGCGTGTAATGGAATGGAGTGGAGTGGAATGGAATAGAATGGAGTGCAGTGGAGTAGAGTGGAGTGGAGTGGAGTCAAATGGATTTGAATGGAATGGAAGCGAATGTATTGGAGTGGAATGGTGTATAGTGGAACGGAATGGAATGGAGTGGAATGTAATGGAATGTAATGGAATGCAGTGAAGTGGAGTGGAATGGAGTGGAGTGAAGAGGAATGCAGTGGAATGGATTGCAGCGGAGTGGAGGAGAGATGAATGGAATGGAGCGGAGTGGAGTTGAGTGGAATGGAGTAGAGTGGAAAGGAATGCAATGGAGTTGAATGGAATAAAATGGAATGGAGAGGAGTGGAATGGAGTGGAGTGTAATGGAGTACAGTGGAAAGGAATTTAATGGCGTTTAGTTGAATGGAGTCGAATCGAGGGGAATGCAGTGGAATGGAGTGGAGTGGAGTGGAATAGAGTGGAATGGACTAGAATGGAGTGGAATATAAAGGAATGGGATCGAATGGAAAGGAGTGAAGTGGAGTGGAATTAACTGGAGTGGAGTGGAGTGCAGTAGAGTGGAGTGGAAAGGAGTGGAATGGAATAGAATGGAATGGGATTTAATGGAATGCAATAGAATGGAATGGAATGGAATGCAATGGAATGGAATGGAATCGAGTGGAGTGGAGTGGAGTGGAGTTGAATGGAGAGGAATGGATTGGAGTGGAAGAGAGTGGACTGGAGTGGTGTGGAAAGGAGTGGAATGTAGTGAAGTGGAGTGGAATGTAATAGAGTGGATTGGAATAGATTCAAATTGAATGGAGTGGAGTGGAGTGCATTGCAAAGGAATGCAATGGGGTCAAATGGAAAGCAGTGTACTGGAATAGAGTGGAATAGAGTGGAGTTGAGTGGAATGGAATGGAATGGAATGGAATGGAGTGGAGAGGAGTGGAATCGAGTGGAGTGGAGTGGAACGTAGTGTAATGGAATGAAATGTAATGCAGTGGTGTGGAAAGGAGAGGAGTGGAATGGAATAGAGTGGAATGGAATGGAATAGAGTGGAATGGAATGGAATGGAATGTAGAGGAATGGAGTGGAATGAAATGGTATGGAATGAAATGGAATGGAGTGGAATGGAATGGAGTAGAGTGGAGTGGAACGGAGTAGAGTGGAGTGGAATGGAGTGGAGTGGAGTGCAGTGGAGAGCAATGGATTGTGGTCGAGTGTAGTGGATTTGAGTGGAGTGAAATGAAATGGAATGGAGTGGAGTGGAATGCAGTGTAGTGGAGTGGAAAGGAGAGGAATGGAATGGAGTGGAATGAAGAGGAGTGTAGTGGGGTGGAATGGAAATGAAGGGAATGGAGTGGAATGGATTGGACTAGAATTGAGTGGACTGGAGTGGAGTGGAATGGAATTGAGTAGCGTGGAATGGAGTTGAATGGAATGAAACGGAATGGAATGGAGTGGAATGGAGAGGAGTGGAATGGAGTAGAATTGAACGGAATGGAATGGATTGCAATGGAATGGAATGGAATGAAATTGAATGCGGAGGAGTGGATTGGAATGGACTGGAGTGGAGTGGAATGGATTGGAGTGGAGTGGAGTGTATTGGAATGGAATGGAATGAAGTGGGTTGTAATGCAGTGGAGTGGAATGCAGTGGATTAGATTGTAGTGGAGAGCAATGGAATGTGGTGGAGTGGAGTGGAGTGGAGTGGAATGGAATGAAATTGAATGGAATAGAATGGACTGGAGCTGAAATGAGTGGAGTGGAGTGGAATGGAGAGGAATGGATTGAAGTGGAATAAAGTGGAGCTGAGTGGATTGGAGTGGAATGCAGTGGAATATAATGGAATGGAAAGTAGTGGAGTGGAGTGGAATGCAGTGGAATTGAGTGGAATAGAATGGAATGGAGTGGAATGGAATGGAATGGCATGAAATCAAGGGGAGTAGAGTTGAATGGAGGGGAATGCATTATAAATGATTGGAATGTAATGGAATGGAATAGAGTGGAATGAAGGGGTGACGAGTGGTGTAGAGTGGAATGGAATGGAAAGCAGTGGAATGGAATTTAATGGATTGGAATGGAGCGGAGTGGAATGTAGTGGAGTGGAATGGAGTGGAGTGGAGTGGGTTGGAATGGAATGTAGTGGAGTTTAGTGAAGTGGAGTAGACTGGAATGAAATGGAATGGAATGGAATGGAGTGGAGTGAAATGGAGTGCATAGGGTTCGAACGGAGAGGAATAGAATGGAGTGGAGTGAACTGGAGTGGAGTGGATTGGACTGGAGTAGAGTGGAATGGAATGGAGTGGAGTGGAATCGAGTGGAATGGAAAGGAGTAGAGTGTTGTGGAGTTTAATGGAATGGAATGGAATGGAGTGGAATGGAATGGAATGACGTGGAATGGAGTGGAACGGAATGGAGTGGAATGGAGTGGAATGTAGAAGAATGCATTGGAGTACAGTAGAATGGAGTGGAATGGACTGGATTGTAGTGGAATGGAATTTAACAGAATGGAATGGAATGGAATGGAGTGGAGTGGAATGGAATAGAATGGAGTGGAATGGAATGGAATGGAGTGTCATACAATGGAATGGAATGGAATGGAATGGAATGGAATAGAATGGAATGGAGTGGAGAGGGATGGAGTGGAGTGGAGTGGAATTGAGTGGAAAGCAGCCGAGTAGAGTGGAAAGGAGTGGAATGGAATGCACTGGAGTGGAATGGAATGGAGTGGAGTGGAGTGGAATGGAGTGAAATGGAGTGAAATGGAATGGAGAGGATTGGAATGGAGAGGAGTGGAATGCAGTATACTGGAATGGCATGGTATGCAGTGAAATGGAATGGAATGAAATGAAATGGAATAGAGTGGAGTGGAGTGGAATGGAGAGGAGTGGAGTGGAATGGAGTGGAGTGAAGTGGAATGGAAGGAATGGAATGGATTGTGTTGGAATGCAGTGGAGTGTAACTGAGTCCAGTGCAGTGCAGTGGACAGCAATGGAATGTGATGGAGTGGAGTGCCGGGGAGTGGAGTGGAATGAAATGGAATGTAATGGAATGGATTGGAGTGGAATGGAGAGGAGTGGAATGCGTTGGAATGAAACAGAGGGAGTTGAGTGGAGTGGAGTAGACTGTAATGAAATGGAATGGAATGGAATGGAGAGGAGTGAAATGGAGTGCATTTGGGTGAAATGGAGAAGAATGTAATGAAGTCGAATGAAATGGAGTGAAGTGGAGTGGACTGGATTGAAGTGGAATGGAATGCAGTAGAGTGGAATAGAGTGGTATGTAATGGAGTGGAGTGTTCTCTAGCTGAATGGAATGGAATGGAGAGGAATGGAGGGGAACAGAATGGAGTGAAATGGAGTGGAATTGAGTAGAATTGAGAGGAGTACAGAAGAATGGAGTGGAGTACAGAAGAATGGAGTAGAATGGACTGGAATGTAGTGGAATGGAATTTGATGTAATGGAATAGAATGGAGTGGAGTGGAAAGGACTGGAATGGAGTGGAATGGAATGGAGTGGAATGGAAAGGAATGCAGTGGAGTTGAGTGCAGTAAAATGGAGGACAGTGGAGTGGAATGGAGTGGAATGGAGTGGAAAGAAGAGGAGTGGAGTGGAATGGAATGGAAAGGAATGGAGTGGATTAGAGTGGAATGGAGTGTAGTGGAGTGGAATGGAGTGTAATGGAATGAAATTGAATGGAGTGGAGTGGAATTCAGAGGAGTGGAATGGAGTACAGTGGAATGGAGTGGAATGGAGTGGAATGGAATGAAATGGAATGGAGTAGAGTGGAATGGAATGGAATTGAGTGGAATGAAATGGAATTGAGTGGAGTGAAACGGAATGCAATGGAGTGGAGTAGAATGCAGTGGAGTGGAGTGAAATGGAATGGAGTGGAGTGGAATGGAATGGAATGGTACGGAGTGGGTTGGATTGCAGTGGAGTGGAATGAGTTGAATGGAGTGCAGTGGAGAGCAATGGAATGTGGTGGAGTGTAGGGGTAGTGGAGTGGAGTGGAATGAAATGGAATGGAATGAAATGGAATGGAATGAAATGGAGTGGAGTGGATATGAGTGGAGTGGAGTGGAAAGGAGAGGAATGGAATGGAGTGGAATGAATTGGAGTGGAGTGCAGTGGATTGGAGTGGATTGGAATGGAATCGAATTGAATGTTGTGGAGTGGAGTGGAATGCATTGGAATGAAATGGAATGGAATGGAATGGCATGAAATGGAGTGGAGTGGAGTTGAATAGTGTGGAGTGCAGTGGAAAGGAGTGGAATGGAGTGGAATGGAGTGGATTGGAATGCATTGGATATGAAAGGAGTAGAGTGGAATGGAATGAAATGAAATTGAATGGAATAGAGTGGAGTGCAGTGGATCGGAGTGGATTGGAATGGAATGGAGAGGAAAAGAATGGAGTGGAATGAAATGGATCTGAGTGGAGTAGAGTGGAGTACAGAGGAATTGAATGAAATGGAATGGAGTCGAGTGGAGTGGAATGCACTGGAATGGAGTGGAAAGGAATGCAATGGAGTGGAAAGGAACGGAATGGCATGAAATCTAGTGGAGTGGAGTTGAATGGAGTGCAGTGGTTTGTGAAGGAGTGGAATGTAATGAAATGGAGTGGAATGGAGTGTTGGCGAATGGAGTAGAGTGTAATGGAGTGGAATGGAGTGGAATGGAATGGAAAGGAGTGGAGTGGTATGTAGTGGAGTGTAATGTAGCAAATGATTGGAATTAAACGGAACGGAGTGGAACGGAATGGAGTGGAATGGAATGGATTGGAGAGGAATGGAAGGGAATAGAGAGGAATGTAGTGGAATGGAATGCAGTGGAATGGACTGGAATGTAGTGGAATGGAATTTGATGGAATGGAATGGAGTGGAGTGGAATGGAATGGAATGGAGTCGAGTGGAATGGAATGGAATGGATTGGAATGGAAAGGAATGGAGATAAATGGAATGGAATGGAATGGTATGGAATGTAGTGGTGTGAAGTGGAGTGGAATGTAGTGGAGTGCAGTGGAATGGAGTGGAAAAAAGTGGACAGTAGTGGCATAGGATGGAATGGAATGGAGTGGAGTGAAGTGGAATGGAGTGGAAAGGAGTGGAATGGAATGGAGTGAAATGCAATGAAATGGAATGGAGTGGAGAGGAATGGAGAGGAGTGGAATGGAGTATAGTGGAATGCAATGGAATGAAGTGTAATGGAATGCAATGGAATGCAGTGGAATGGAATGGAATGGAATGGAATGAAACGGAATGGAGAGGAGTGGAGTGGAATGGAGTGGATTGGATTTGAATGGAGTGGAGTGAAGTGGAATGGAATGTAGTTGGTTGGAATGCAGTAGAATGGAATGGAGTGGAATGGAGTGCAGAGAGAGAGCAATGGAATGTGGTGGAGTTTAGTGGAGAGGAGTGGAGTGGAAAGAAATGGAATGAAATGAAATGGAGCGGAGTGGAATGGAATGGCATGGATTGGAATGGAGTGGAACGGAGTGGAATGGAATGGAATGGAGTGGAATGGAATGGAATGTAGTGGAGTGGAGTGGAATGGATTGGAATGGAGTGGAGTGGAGTGGAAGGGAGTGGAAAGAAGTGGAATGGAGTGGAATTGAATGGAATGGAATGAAGTGGCATGGAGCGCAATGTAGTGGAGTGGATTGGCATGGAGAGTAATGGAATGAAATGGAATGCAATGGAGCGTAATGAAGAGGAGTGGAATGGAGTACAGTGGAATGGAAAGGAATGGAGTGGAATGGAATGGAATGAAACGAAATGGAATGCAGTGGAGGGGAGTGGAGAGGAAGGGAGTGGAGTGGAGGGGAATGGAGTGGAGTGGAGTGGAATGGAATGGAATGGAATGGAGTGGATTGGAATGGATTATAGGGCAATGTAGTGCAGTGGAGTGCAGTGGAGAGCCATGGAATGTGGTGGAGTGGAGTGGAGTGTATTGACATGAAATGCAATGGAACGGAGTGGAGTGAAATGGAGTGGAGTAGAGTGGGTGGGAATGGAATGGAGTGGAGTTGAGTGGAGTGAAATAGACTGGAAAGAAATTTAATGGAATGGAATGGATTAGAGAAAAATGGAGTGTAGTTGGGGGGAATGGAGAGGAATGGAATGGAGAGGAATGAAATGGAGCGGTGTGGAGTGGACTGGAGTGGACTGAAATGGTATGGAGTAGAGTGGAATGTAGTGAAATGGAATGAAATGGAATGGAATGGAGTGGAATGGAGTGGAATGGAATGGGATGAAATGGAATGGAGTGGAGTGGAGTGTAATGGAGTGGAGTGGATTTGAAAGGAGTGGAGTGGATTGGAATGGAATGGAATGGAATGGAGTAGGTTGGAAAGCAGTGGAGTGGAATGGAGTGGAATGGAGTGCAGTGGAGAGCAATGGAACGTGGTGTAGTGGAGTAGAGTGGAGTCGAATTAAATGGAATGGAATGAAAAAGAATGGAGTGGAATGGAGTGGCATGGATTGGAATCGAATTGAACTGAGTGGAATGGAATGGAACAGTATGGAATGGAATGGAATGTAGTGGAGTGGAGTGGAATGGAGTGGAGTGGAAAAAAGTGAAGTGGAGTGGAATGGAATGGAAAGGAATGGAGTGGAATAAAGTGAAGTGGAGTGGAATGGAAAGGAATCGAGTGGAATGGAGTGGAGTGGAGTGGAATGTAGTGTAATGGAAAGAAATGGAATTGAGTGGAGTGGAACAGAGAGGAGGGGAATGGAATGGAATGGAGTAGAATGGAATGGAATAAAATGGACTGGAATGGAATGGAATGGAATGGAATGGAATGGAGTGGAGAGGAAGGGTGTGGAGTGGAGAGGAAGGGTGTGGAGTAGAGTGGAATGGAGTGGAGTGGAGTGGAGTAGAATGGAATGGATTGGAATGGAGTGGGTTGGAATGCAGTGGAGTGCAATGTAGTGCCATGGAGTGCAGTGGAGAGCAATGGAATGTGGTGGAGTGGAGTCGAGTGGAGTGGAGAATAATGAAATAGAATGTAATGTCATGGAGTGGAGTAGATTGGGTTGGAATGGAATGGAGTGGAGTTCAGTGGAGTGAAGTAGACTGGAATGAAATTGAATGGAATGGAATGGATTGGAGTGAAACTAAGTGTAGTGGGGTGGAATGGAGAGGAATGGAATGGAGTGGAATGAAACGGAGCGGAGTGGAGTGGATTGGAGCAGAGTGAAATGGAATGGAGTAGAGTGGAATGGAGTGGAATTGAATGGAGTCGAGTGATGTGGAGCTTAATGGAGTAGGATGGAGTGGAATGGAGTGGAATGGAATGGAGTGAAATGGAGTGGAATGGAGTAGAATGGAGTGGAGTACAGAAGAATGGAGTGGAATGTAGTGGAATGGAATTTGATGGAATGGAATGGAATAGAATGGAGTGGAGTGGAATGTACTGGAATGGAGTGCAATGGAATGGAACAGAGTGGTATGAAATTGAATGCAGTGGAATGGAATGGAAGGGAGTGGAATCGAAGGGAATGTTGTGGAAAGGAGTTGAGTGGAATATAGTAGAGTGGCGTGGAATGGAGTGGAAAGAAGTGGAGTAGAATGGAATGGAATGGGGAGGAGGGGAGTGGAATGGAGAGGAGTGGAAAGGAATGGAGTGTAAAGAAATGGAATGGAGTGGAGAGGAATGGAGAGTACTGGAATGGTATATAGTGGAATGAAATGGAATGGATTGGACTGGAATGGAATGGAATGGAGTGGAATGGAACGGAATGCAATGGAAAGGAATGCAATGGAATGGAATGAAATCAAATGGATTGGAGTAAGTGGAGTGGAAGAGAGTGCAGTGGATTGGAAAGGAGTGCAGTGGACTGGAATGGAATGGAGTGGGTAGGAATGCCGTGGAGTGGAATGGAGTGGAGTGGAGTGCAGTGAAGAGCAATGGAATGTGGTGGAGTGTAGTGGAGTGCAGTGGAGTGAAGTGGAATGAAATGGAATGGAATGAAATGGAGTGTAGTGGAATGGAGTGGAATGGAGTGGAATGGAATGGAACGGAGTGGAATGGAGTGGAATGGAATGGAATGTAGTGAATTGGAGTGGAGTGTAATGGAGTGGAGTGGAGTGGAATGGAAGGCAACGAAGAGGAACGGAAGGTAATGGAGAGGAATGGAATGGAATGTACTGGTATGAAGTGGAGTGGAATGGAGTGGAGTGAAGTGGAGTGGAAAGGAGTGGGAAAAAGTGGAGTGGAATGGAATGGAATGGAATGGAGTGGAGTGGAGTGGAATGGAGTGGATAGGAGTGGAATGAAGTGTAATGGAATGAAATGGAATGGAGTGGAGTGAAATGGTGAGCAGTGGAATGGAGTATAGTGGAATGCAATGGAAGAGAAGGGAATGGAATGGAATGGAGTGGAATGGAAGGGAATGGAATGGAGTGGAAAGGAATGGAAAGGAATGGGATGAAATGGAATGGAGTTTAGTGGAATGGAATGCAGTGGAGTGGAGTGGAATGTAGTGGAGGGGAGTGGAATGGACAGGATTGGAATGGAGTGGGTTGGAATGCAGTGGATTGGAATCGAGTGGAGTGCAGTGGAGAGCAATGGAATGCGGTGGAGTGTAGTGGAGTTGAATGGAGTGAAATAGAGAGGAGAGTAGTGGAATGTAACGGAATAGAGTGGAGTGGAATGGAGTGGAGATGAAAGGAGTAGAGTGGAGGAGGAGCCAAGATGGCCGAATAGGAACAGCTCCGGTCTACAGCTCCCAGCGTGAGCAACGCAGAAGACAGGTGATTTCTGCATTTCCATCTGAGGTACCGTGTTCATCTCACTAGGGAGTGCCAGACAGTGGGCGCAGGTCAGTGGGTGAGTGCACCGTGGGTCAGCCGAAGCAGGGGCGAGGCATTGCCTCACTCGGGAAGCGCAAGGGGTCAGGGAATTCCCTTTCCAGGGGTGACAGACGGTACCTGGAAAATAGGGCCACTCCCACCCAAATACTGTGCTTTTCCGACAGGATTAGGAAACGGTGCCCCAGGAGATTACAGCCCGCACCTGGCTCATAGGGTCCTACACCCACGGAGTCTCGCTGATTGCTAGCACACAGTCTAAGATCAAACAGCAAGTCGGCAGCGAGGCTGGGGGAGGGTTGCCCGCCATTGCCCAGGTTCACTTATGTAAACAAAGCAGCTGGGAAACTTGAACTGGGTGGAGCCCACCACAGCTCACGGAGGCCTGCCTGCCTCTGTAGGCTCCACCTCTGGGGGCAGGGCATAGACAAAAAAAAGACAGCAGTAACCTCTGCAGACTTAAATGTCCCTGTCTGACAGCTTTGAGGAGAGCAGTGGTTCTCCCAGCATGCAGCTGGAGATCTGAGAATGGGCAGACTACCTCCTCAAGTGGGTCCCTGACCCCTGAACCCCGAGCAGCCTAACTGGGAGGCACCCCCCAGCAGGGGCAGACTGACACCTCACACGGCTGGCCAGGTAATCTAACAGACCTGCAGCTGAGGGTCCTGTCTGTTAGAAGGAAAACTAATAGAAAGGACATCCACACCAAAAACCCATCTGTACATCACCATCATCAAAGACCGAAAGTGGATAAAACCACAAAGATGGGGAAAAAACAGAGCAGAAAAACTGGAAACTCTAAAAAGCAGAGTACCTCTCCTCCTCCAAAGGAACGCAGTTCCTCACCAGCAATGGAACAAAGCTGGACGGAGAATGACTTTGACGAGTTGAGAGAAGAAGGCTTCAGACGATCAAATTATTCAGAGCTACGGGAGGATATTCAAAACAAAGGCAAAGAAGATGAAAACTTTGAAAAAAACTTAGAAGAATGTATAACTAGAATAACCAATACAGAGAAGTGCTTAAAGGAGCTGATGGAGCTGAAAACCAAGGCTCGAGAACTACGTGAAGAATACAGAAGCCTCAGGAGCCGATGTGATCAAATGGAAGAAAGGGTATCAGCCCTGGAAGATGAAATGAATGAAATGAAGTGAGAAGGGAAGTTTAGAGAAAAAAGAATAAAAAGAAACGAGCAAAGCCTCCAAGAAATGTGGGACTATGTGAAAAGACCAAATCTACGTCTGATTGGTGTACCTGAAAGTGACGGGGAGAATGGAACCAAGTTGGAAAACACTCTGCAGGATATTATCCAGGAGAACTTCCCCAATCTAGCAAGGCAGGCCAACATTCAGATTCAAGAAATACAGAGAAGGCCACAAAGATATTCCTCAAGAAGAGCAACTCCAAGACACATAATTGTCAGATTCACCAAAGTTGAAATGAAGGAAAAAATGTTAAGGGCAGCCAGAGAGAAAGGTCGGGTTACCATCAAAGGGAAGCCCATCAGACTAACAGCGGATTTCTCGGCAGAAACCCTACAAGCCAGAAGAGAGTGGGGGCCAATATTCAACATTCTTAAAGAAAAGAATTTTCAACCCAGAATTTCATATCCAGCCAAACTAAGCTTCATAAGTGAAGGAGAAATAAAATACTTTACAGACAAGCAAATGCTGAGAGATTATGACACCACCAGGCCTGCCATAAAAGAGCTCCTGACGGAAGCGCTAAACATGGAAAGGCACAACCGGTACCAGCCACGGCAAAATCATGCCAAAATGTAAAGACCATCGAGACTAGGAAGACACTGCATCAAGTAACGAGCAAAATAACCAGCTAACATCATAATCACAGGATCAAATTCACACATAACAATATTAACTTTAAATGTAAATGGACTAAACGCTAAAATTAAAAGACACAGACTGGAAAACTGGATAAAGACTCAAGACCCATCAATATGCAGTATTCAGGAAACCCATCTCACGTGCAGAGACACATATAGGCTCAAAATAAAAGGATGGAGGAAGATCTACCAAGCAAATGGAAAACAAAAAAGACAGGGGTTGCAATCCTAGTCTCTGATAAAACAGACTTTAAACCAACAAAGATCAAAAGAGACAAAGAAGGCCATTATATAATGGTAAAGGGATTAATTCAACAAGAAGAGCTAACTATCCTAAATATATATGCATCCAAAACAGGAGCACCCAGATTCATAAAGCAAGTCCTGAGTGACCTACAAAGAGACTTAGACTCCCACACATTAATAATGGGAGACTTTAACACCCCACTGTCAACATTAGACAGATCAATGAGACAGAAAGTCAACAAGGATACCCAGGAATTGAACTCAGCTCTGCACCAACTGGACCTAATAGACATCTACAGAACTCTCCACCCCAAATCAACAGAATATACATTTTTTTCAGCACCACACCACACCTATTACAAAATTGACCACATACTTGGAAGTAAAGCTCTCCTCAATAAATGTAAAAGAATAGAAATGATAACCAACTATCACTCAGATCACAGTGCAATCAAGCTAGAACTCAGGATTAAGAATCTCATTCAAAACCGCTCAACTACATGGAAACTGAACAACCTGCTCCTGAATGACTACTGGGTACATAACGAAATGAAGGCAGAAATAAAGATGTTATTTGAAACCAACGAAAACCAAGACAAAACATACCAGAATCTCTGGGATGCATTCAAAGCAGTGTGTAGAGGGAAATTTATAGCACTAAATGCCCACAAGAGAAAGCAGAAAAGATCCAAAATTGACACCCTAACATCACAATTAAAAGAACTAGAAAAGCAAGAGCAAACACATTCAAAAGCTAGCAAAAGGCAAGAAATAACTAAAATCAGAGCAGAACTGAAGGAAATGGAGACACAAAAAACTCTTCAAAAAATTAATGAATCCAGGAGCTGGTTTTTTGAAAGGATCAACAAAATTGATAGACCACTAGCAAGATTAATAAAGAAAAAAAGAGAGAAGAATCAAATAGATGCAATAAAAAATGATAAAGGGGATATCACCACCAATCCCACAGAAATACAAACTACCATCAGAGAATACTGCAAACACCTCTGCACAAATAAACTAGAAAATCTAGAAGAAATGGATAAATTCCTCAAAACATACACCCTCCCAAGACTAAACCAGGAAGAGGTTGAATCTCTGAATAGACCAATAACAGGAACTGAAATTGTGGCAATAATCAATAGCTTACCAACCAAAAAAAGTCCAGAAACAGATGGGTTCACAGCCGAATTCTACCAGAGGTACAAGGAGGAACTGGTACCATTCCTTCTGAAACTATTCCAATCAATAGAAAAAGAGGGAATCCTCCCTAACTCATTTTACGAGGCCAGCATCATCCTGACACCAAAGCCTGGCACAGACACAACAAAAAAAGAGAATTTTAGACCAATATCCTTGATGAACATTGATGCAAAAATCCTCAATAAAATACTGGCAAACAGAATCCAGCAGCACATCAAAAAGCTTATCCACCATGATCAAGTGGGCTTCATCCCTGGGATGCAAGGATGGTTCAATATACGCAAATCAATAAATGTAATCCAGCATATAAACAGAACCAAAGACAAAAACCACATGATTGTCTCAATAGATGCAGAAAAGGCCTTTGACAAAATTCAACATCTCTTCACGCTAAAAACTCTCAATAAATTAGGTATTGATGGAAAGTATCTCAAAATAATAAGAGCTATCTATGAAAAACCCACAGCCAATATCATACTGAATGGGCAAAAAGTGGAAGCATTCCCTTTGAAAACTGGCACAAGACAGGGATGCCCTCTCTCACCACTTCTATTCAACATAGTGTTGGAAGTTGTGGCCAGGGCAATTAGGAAGGGGAATGAAATCAATTGTATTCAATTAGGAAAAGAGGAAGTCAAATTGTCCCTGTTTGCAGACGACATGATTGTATATCTAGAAAACCCCGTTGTCTCAGCCTAAAGTCTCCTTAAGCTGATAAGCAACTTCAGCAAAGTCTCAGGATACAAAATCAATGTACAAAAATCACAAGCATTCTTATACATCAATAACAGACAAACAGAGAGCCAAATCATGAGTGAACTCCCATTCACAAATGTTTCAAAGAGAATAAAATACCTAGGAATCCAACTTACAAGGGATGTGAAGGACCTCTTCAAGGAGAACTACAAACCACTGCTCAAGGAAATATAAGAGGATACAAAGAAATGGAAAAACATTCCATGCTCATGGGTAGGAAGACTCAATATCATGAAAATGGCCATCATTCCCAAGGTAATTTACAGTTTCAATGCCATCACCTTCAAGCTACCAATGACTTTCTTTGCAGAATTGGAAAAAAACTACTTTAAAGTTCATATGGAATCAAAAAATAGCCCGCATCACCAAGTCAATCCTAAGCCAAAAGAACAAAGCTGGAAGCATCACACTATCTGACTTCAAACTATACTACAAGGCTACAGTAACCAAAACAGCATGGTACTGGTACCAAAACAGAGATATAGATCAACGGAACAGAACAGAGCCCTCAGAAATAATGCCACATATCTACAACTATCTGATCTTTGAAAAACCTGAGAAAAACAACCAATGGGGAAAGGATTCCCTATTTAATAAATGGTGCTGGGAAAACTGGCCAGCCATATGTAGAAAGCTGAAACTGGATCCCTTCTTTACACCTTATACAAAAGTCAATTCAAGGTGGATTAAAGACTTAAATGTTAGACCTAAAACCATAAACACCCTAGAAGAAAACCTAGGCATTACCATTCAGGACATAGGCATGGGCAAGGAATTCATGTCTAAAACACCAAAAGCAATGGCAATAAAAGCCAAAATTGACAAATGGGATCCAGTTATACTCAAGAGCTTCTGCACAGCAAAAGAAACTACCATGAGAGTGAACAAGCAACCTACAAAATGGGAGAAAATTTTCACAACCTACTCATCTGACAAAGGGCGAATATCCAGAATCTACAATGAACTCCAACAAATTTACAAGAAAAAAACAAACAACCCCATCAAAAAGTGGGCGAAGGACATGAACAGACACTTATCAAAAGAAGACCTTTATGCAGCCAAAAAACACATGAAAAAATGCACACCATCCCTGGCCATCAGAGAAATGCAAATCAGAACCACAATGAGATACCATCTCACACCAGTTAGAATGGCAATCATTAAAAAGTCAGGAAACAACAGGTGCTGGAGAGGATGTGGAGAAATAGGAACACTTTTACACTGTTGGTGGGACTGTAAACTAGTTCAACCCTTGTGGAAGTCAGTGTGCCGATTCCTCAGGGATCTAGAACTAGAAATTCCATTCGACCCAGCCATCCCATTACTGGGTATATACCCAAAGGACTATAAATCATGCTGCTATAAAGACACATGCACACGTATGTTTATTGCGGCATTATTCACAATAGCAAAGACTTGGAACCAACCCAAATGTCCAACAACGATAGACTGGAATAAGAAAATGTGGCACATATACACCATGGAATACTATGCAGCCATAAAAAATGATGAGTTCATGTCCTTTGTAGGGACATGGATGAAATTGGAAATCATCATTCTCAGTAAACTATTGCAAGAACAGAAAACCAAACACCGCATATTCTCAATCATAGGTGGGAATTGAACAATAAGAACACATGGACACAGGAAGGGGAACATCACACTTCGGGGACTGTTGTGGGGTGGGGAGAGGGGGGAGGGATAGCATTGGGAGATATACCTAATGCTAGATGACGAGTTAGTGGGTGCAGCGCACCAGCATGGCACATGTATACATACGTAACTTCCCTGCATATTGCACACATGTACCATAAAACCTAAAGTTTAATAATAATAATAATAATAATAAAATAAAATAAATAAAAAAAGAAAGGACTAGAGTGGAATGGAGTGCAATGGAATGGAAGGGAAAGGAATGGAGTGGAATGGAGTGGATGGAAGTGGGCTGGAATGGAACGGAGTGTAGTGGATTGGAGTGGAGTGCAGTTGACGGGAAAGAAATGGAGTGGAATGTAATGGAGTGGAGTTTAGTGGGGTGGAATGGAGATGAATGGAATGGAGTAGAGTGGAGTGGACTGGAGTGTAGTGGAATGTAATTGTGTATAGTGGAATGGCGTTGAATGGGATGAAATGGAATGGAATGGATTGGATTGGAGAGGAGTGGAATGGAGTAGAGTGGAAAGGAATGGAATGGAATGGAATGCAGTGACTTGGATTGGAATGGATTGGAGTGGAGTGGAATGGAGTGGAAGGAAATGGATTGGAATTGTATTGAGTGGAGTGGAGTGGAAAGGAGAGGAATGGAATGGAGTGTAATGAAATGGAGTGGAGTGGAGTGGAATGGAATGTAATGAAATGGAGTGGAGTGGAGTGGAGTGGAGTGGAGTGGTGTGGAGTGGAATGGAATGGAATGGAATGGAGTGGAATGGAATGGAATGGAACAGAGTGGAGTGGAATCCACTGGAATGAAGTGGAATGGAATGGAAAGGAATGGAATGGAGTGGACTGGAGGGAAAGGGAGTGGGCTGGAATGTAATGGATTGGAGTGGATTGGAGTGGAGTGCAGTACACTGCAATGAAATGGCATGGAATGGAAAGGAGTGGAGTGAAACGGAGTGTATTTTGGTGGAATGGAGATGAATGGAATGGAGTGGAATGGAAAGGAGTGGAGTGGAATGGACTGGAGTGTAGTGGAATGGAGTGGAATATAGTGGAATGGAGTTGAATGGAATGAAATGGAATGGAATTGAGTGGATTGGAGAGGAGTGGAATGGAGTAGAGTGGAATGGAATGGAATGGAGTGGAATGGAATGGAATGGAGTGGAATGGAATGGAATGGAATGGAATGGAAAGGAGTGGATTGGATTCGAATGGATTGGAGTGGAGTGGAAAGGAGTGGAGTGGAATGGAAAGTTATGGAATGGAAAGGAATGGAATGGAACGCTGTGGGTTGGAATGCAGTGGAGTGGAATGGAGTGGAGTGGAGTGCAGTGGAGAGCAATGGAATGTGGTGCAGTGAAGTTGAGTAGACTGGAATGGAATGATATTGAATGGAATAGAATATAGTGGAGTGAAGTGTATTGGAATGGAAAGGAATGGAACGGAGTGGAATGAAATGGAGTTGACTGGAGTGGAGTGGAGTGCAGTGGAAGGGAATGGAATGGAATGGAGTGGAGTGGAGTGGAATGCACTGCAATGCAGTGCAATGGAATGGAATGGAGTGGAATGGAATGGAGTAGAATGGAATGAAACAGCATGAAATCTAGCGGAGTGGATTTGAATGGAGTGGAGTGAGGTGGAAAGGAGTGGAATGTAACTGAAATTAGTGGAGTGGAATGGAGTGCTGACAAATGGAGTAGAGTGGAAAGGAATGGATTGGAGTCTAATGGACTGGAATGGAATGGAGTGGAATGAAATGGAGTTGACTGGAGTGAAGTGGAGTGCAGTGGAATGGAATGAAATGGAATGGAGTGGAGTGGAGAGGAATGCACTACAATGCAGAGCAATGGATTGGAATGGAGTAGAATGGAATGGAATGCCATGAAATCTAGCGGAGTGGAGCTGAATGGGGTGAAGTGGAGTGGAAAGGAGTGGAATGTAACGGAATTTAGTGGAGTGGAATGGAGTGGTGACAAATGGAGTAGAGTGGAATGGAATGGATTGGAATCTAATGGAATGGAATGGACTGGAGTGGAATGGAATGTAGTGGAGTGAAATCGAGTGGAGTGAAGTTGGTTGGAATGGAATGGAGTGCAGTTGAGTGAAGTGGAGTAAACTGGAATGAAATGGAATGGAAATTAATGGAGTGGTGTTAAACGGAGAGTAGTGGGGTGGAATGGAGAGGAATTGAATGGAGGGTAATGAAATGGAGCAGAGTGGAGTGGAGTGGAATGGAGTGGAATTGAATGGAGTGGAGTGGAATGGAGTGGAATGATATGGAGTGGAGTGTTGTGGAGCTTAATGGAATGGAAAGGAATGGAAAGAAGTGGAACAGAGGGGAATGGAATGTGGTCAAACGGATTGGAATAGAGTAGAATGGAGTGGAGTACAGAAGAATGGAGTGGAATGTATGGGAATGTAGTGGAATGGAATTTGGTGGAATTGAATGGAATGAAATTGAGTGAGTTTTACTGGAATGGAATGGATTGGAATGGAACGGAACGGAGAGGAATGGAATGGAATGTAGTGGAATGGAGTACACTGTATTGGAGAGGAGTGGAGTGGAATGGAGTGGAGTTGAGTGGAATGGAATGGAATGGAAAGGAGTGGAGTGGAATGGAGTGGAGTGGAATGGAATGGAGTGTAATGAAATGAAATGGAATGGAGTGGAGAGGAATGGAATGGAGTGTAATGAAATGAAATGGAATGGTGTGGAGAGGAATGGAGAGGAGTGGAATGGAGTATAGTGGAATGGAATGGAATGGAGTGGAATGGGATGGAATGCAATGGAGTGGAATGGAATGGAATGGAATGGAATGGAATGGAATGGAGAGGAGTGGAGTGGAATGGAGTGGAGTGGATTTCAGTGGAGTGGAGTGAAGTGGAATGGAATGAAATGGAGTGGCTTGGAATGCAGTGGAGTGGAATGGAGTGGAATGGAGTGCAGTGGAGAGCAATGGAATGTGGTGGAGTGTAGTGGAGAGTAGTGGAGTGGAATGAAATGGAATGGAATGAAATGGAGTCCAGTGAATTGGAGTGGCATGGATTGGAATGGAATGGAACGGAGTGGAACGGAATGGAACAGAGTGGAGTGGAATGGAGTGGAGTGGAGTGGAATGGGGTGGAAAGAAGTGGAGTGGAGTGGAATGGAATAGAATGGAATGGAGTGGAGTGGGGTGGAATGCAGTGGAGTGGAATGGAATGGAGTTTATTGCAATGAAAAGGAATGGAGTGGAGTGGAACGGAGAGGAGTGGAATGGAGTATAGTGGAATGCAATGGAATGGAGTGGAAAGGAATGGAATGAAATAAAATGGAAAGGAGTGGAGTGGAGTGGAGAGGAAGGGAATGGAGTGAAGTGGAATGGAGTGGAGTGGAGTGGAATGGATTGGAGTGAAGTGGAAGGGAATGGAATGGAATGGAATGGAGTGGGTTGGAATGCAGCGGAGTGCAATTTAGTGCAGTGGAGTGCAGTGGAGAGCAACGGAATATGGTGGAGTGGAGTGGAGTGGAGTGTAATGAAATGCAATGTAATGAAATGGAGTACCATTGACTGGAGTGGAGTAGAGTGGGTTGGAATGGAATGGAGTGGTTTTGAGTGCAGTGAAGTAGACTGGAATGAAATGGAATGTAATGGAATGGAGTGGTGTGAAATGGTGTGCAGAGGGGTGGAATGGAGAGGAATGGAATGGAGTGGAATGAAATGAAGCAGAGTGGAGTGGACTGGAGTGGAGTGGAATGGAATGGAGTAGAGTGGAATGGAGTGGAATGGAATGGAGTGGAATGGAGTGGAATGGAATGGAATATAATGGAATGAAATGGAATGGAGAAGAGCGGAGTGGTATGGGGTGGAGTGGATTTGAGTGGAGTGGAGCGGAGTGGAATATAATTGAATGGAATGGAGTGGTTTGGAATGCAGTGGAGTGGAATGTAGTGGAATTCAGTCCAGTGGAGAGCAATTGAATGTGGTTGAGTGTAGTGTAGTGGAGTGGAGTGGAATGAAATCGAATTGAATGAAATGGAGTGGAGTGGAATGGAGTGGCTTGGATAGGAATGGAACGGAAAGCAGTGGAATGGAATGGAACAGAGTGGAATTGAATGGAATGTAGTAGAGTGGAATTGAGTGGAATGGAGTGGAGTGGAGGTGAACGGAGTGGAAAGAAGTGGAGTGGAGTTGACTGGAATGGAATGGAATGGAGTGGAGTGGAGTGGAATGGACTGGAGTGGAATGGAATGAAATGGAATGGAGTGTATGGAACGGAGAGGAGTGGAATGGAGTATAGTTGAATAGAATGGAATGGATTGGAATTGAAAGGAATAAAATGAAATGGAATGGAGTGGAGTGGAGTGGAGAGGAAAGGAGTGGAGTGGAGTGGAATGGAGTGGAGTGGAGTGCAAAGGAATGGATTGGAATGGAGTGGGTTGGAATGCAGTGGAGTACAACGAAGTGCAGTGGAGTGCAGTGGAGAGCAATGGAATGTGGCGGATTGGAGTGGAGTGCAATGAAATGTAATGTAATGTAATGGAGTGGAGTGGAATGGAGTGGTGTAGAGAGGGTTGGAATGGAATGGAGTGAAGTTGAGTGGAGTGAAGAAGACTGGAAAGAAATGGAACGGAATGGACTGGAGTGGAGTGAAACGGAGAGTATTGAGGTGGAATGGAGAGGAATGTCATGGAGTGGAATGAAATGGAGAGGCGTGGAATGGACTGGAGTGGAGTGGAATGGCATGGAGTAGAGTGTAATGGGTTGGAATTGATTGGAGTGAAGTGTTCTGGAGCTTAAAGGAATGGAAAGGAGTGGAATGGAGTGGAACGGAATGGAGTGAAATGGAGTGGAATGGAGTAAAACGGAGTGGAGTAAAGAAGAATGGAGTGGAATGGAGTGGAATGTAGGGGAATGGAATTTGATGGAATGGAATGGAATGGAGTGGAGTGGAATGGACTGGAATGGAGAGTAACGGAATGGAACAGAGTGGAATGGAATGGAATGGAGAGGAATGGAATGGAATTCAGTGGAGTGGAGTGGAATGTAGTGGAGTGGAGTGGCATGGAGTGGAAAGAAGTGGAGTGGAGTGGAATGTAATGGAATGGAACGGAGTGGAGTGGAGTGGAATGGAGTGGAGTGGAAAGGAATGGAGTGTAAGGGAATGAAATGGAAAGGAGTGGAGAGGAATGGAGAGGAGTGGAATGTAGTATTGTATGATGGAATGCAATGGAGTGGAATGGAAAGGAATGGAATGGAGTGCAATGGAATGGAACGGAACGGAATGGAATGGAATGAAATGGAAAGGAGTGGAGTGGAGTGAAATGGAGTGCAGTGGAGTGGAATGGAGTGGAGTGGAGTGGAATGGAATGGAATGGAATGGAGAGAGTTGGAATGCAGTGGAGTGGAATTGAGTGGAGTGGAGTGCAGTGGAGAGAAATGGATTGTGGTGGAGTGGAGTGGAGTGGAGTGGAGTGGAATGAAATGTAATGGACTGAAATGGAGTAGAGTGGAATTGAGTGGAATGGTGTGGAAAGGAATGGAACGGAGTGGTATGGAATGGAATGGAGTGGAATGGAATGGAATGGAGTGAAGTGGAGTGGAGTGGAACAGAGTGGATTGGAGTGAAATGGAGTGGAAAGAAGTGGAGTGGAGTGGAATGGAATGGAATGAAATGGAATGGAGTGGAGTGGAGTGGAATGGAGTGGAGTGGAGTGTAATGGAGTGCAATGTAATGAAATGGTATAGAGAGGAGTGCAACGGAATGGAGTACAATGGATTATAGTGGAATGGAATGGAATGAAGTGGAACAGAATGGAACGAAATGAAGTGGAAAGGAGTAGATTGGAGTGGAGAGGCATGCAGTGGAGCGGAGTGGAATGAAGTGGAGTGTAGTGGAATGGAATGGAACGGAATGGAGGGTGCTGGAATGCAGTGGATTGCAAAGCAGTGCATTGGAGGGCAGTAGAGAGCAATGGAATGTGTTGGAGTGGAGTGGAGTGGAATGAAGTGGAAAGTAATGGAATGGAGTGGAGTGGAATGGAGTGTAGTATCGTGGGTTGGAATGGAATGGAGTGGAGTTGAGTGGAATGAAGTAGACTGGAATATAATGGAATGGAATGGAATGTAGTGGAGTGAAACTGAGTGTAGTGAGATGGAATGGAGAGGAATGGAATGGAGTGGAATGAAATGGAGTGGAGTGGAGTGGAGTGGACTGGAGTGGAGTGGAATGGAATGGAGTAGAGTGGAAGGAATTGGAATGGAATTCAGTGGAATGTTGTGGAGCTTAATGGAATGGAATGGAATGGAGTGGAATGGAGTGGAATGGAGTGGAATGGAGTGGAACAGAATGGAGTGAAATGGAGTGGAATGGAGTAGAACGGAGTGGAGTACAGAAGAATGAAGTGGAATGGACTGGAATGTAGTGGAATAGAATTTGATGGAATGGAATGGAATGGAGTGGAGTGGAATGGACTGGAATGGATTGGAATGGAAGGGAACAGAGAGGAATGGAATGTAATGGAGAGGAATTGAATGGAATGAACTGGAGTGGAGTGGAGTGGAATGGAGTGGAGTGGAGTGGAATGGAGTGGAAAAAAGTGGAGTGGAGTGGAATGGAATGGAATGGAATGGAGTGGAGTGGAATGGAGTTGAGGAGAGTGGAATGGAGTGTAATGGAATGAAAAGGAATGGAGTGGAGTGGAATGGAGAGAAGTGGAATGGAGTATAGTGGAATGTAATGGAATTGAGTGGAATGGAATGGAGTGGAATGGAAGGAAATGGAATGGAATGGAGTGGAATGGAATGGAAATGGAATGGGATGAAATGGAATGGAGTGGAGTGGAGTGGAATGCAGTGGAGTGGAGTGGAGTGGAATGGAGTGGAGGGGAGTGGAATGGCAAGGAATGGCATGGAGTGGATTGGAATGCAGTGGAGTGGAATTGAGGGGAGTGCAGTGGATAGCAATGGAATGTGGTGGAGTGGAGTGGAGTGGAGTGGAATGAAATGGAATGGAATGAAATGGAGAGGAGTGGAATGGAGTGGAGTGGAGTGGATTGGAGAGGAATGGATTGCAGTGGTAAGAAATGGAGTGGAGTGGAATGGAGTGGTGTGGAGTGGAGTGGAATGGAAAGGAATGGAATGGAGTGTAATGAAATGGAGTAGAGTGGAGTGGAGAGGAATGGAGTAGAATAGAATGGAACAGAATGGAGTGGAGTGTAATCGACTGGAATGAAGTGGAATGGAACGGAATGGCATGAAATGGCGTGGAGTGGAGTTGAATGGAGTGGAGTGGAGTGGAAAGGAGTGGAATGTAATTTAATGGAGTAGAGAGGAATGGAGTGCAGATGAAAGGAGTAGATTGGAATGGAATGGAATGGAGTGGAGTGGAGTGGAATGGAATGGAATGGAATGGAATGGAGTGGAGTGGAATGAAGTGGAGTGGAATGGAGTGGAGGAGAGTGGCCTGGAATGGAATGGAGTGGAGTTGATTGGGTTGGAGTGCAGTAGACTGAAATGAAACGGAGTGGAATGGAATGAAGTTGAGTGAAACTGAGTTTGGTGGGGTGAAAAAGAAATGAATGGAATGGAGTGGAGTTAACGGGATTGGAGTGGAATGGAATGGAATGGAGTATAGTGGAAAGGAGTTGAGTGCAATGAAATGGGATGGAATGGAGTGGATTAGGGAGTAGAGGTTTGAAGTAGAGCGGAATGGAATAGAATGGAGTTGAATGGAATGGAATGGAGTGGAATGGAATGGAGTATAGTGGAAAGGAGTTGAGTGCAATGAAATAGCATGGAATGGAGTGGATTAGAGAGTAGAGGTTTGTAGTAGAGAGGAATGGAATATAATGGAGTTGAATGGAATGGAATGGAGTGGAATGGAAAGGAATGGAATGAAATGGAATGGAGTGGATTGGATTGAAATGGATTGGAGTGGAGTGGAATGGAGTGGAGTGGAGTGGAGTGGAGTGGAATGGAATGGAATGGAATGTAGTGGGTTGGAATGCAGTGAAGTGGAATGGAGTGGAGTGGAGTGCATTGGAGAGCAATGGAATGAGGTGGAGTGGGGTTGAGTAGAGTTTAAAGGAATGAAATTGAATGGAATAGAATGGAGTGGAGTGGCACGGAGTGGAGTGGATTGGAATGGAGAGGAATGAAATGGAGTGGAATGAAATGGAGTTGACTGGAGTGGAGTGGAGTGCAGTGGAATGGAGTGGAATGCAATGGAGAGGAGTGGAGTGGAATGCACTGTAATGCAGTCTAATGGAATAGAATGTAGTAAAATGAAACGGAATGGCTTGAAATCTAGTGGAGTGGAGTTGAATGGAGTGGAGCGGAGTGGAAAGGAGTGGAATGTAACGGAATTTAATGGAGTGGAATGGAGTGGTGACAATTGGAGTAGAGTGGAATGGAATGGATTGGAGTCTAAAGGAATGGGATGAAATGGAGTGGAGTGGAATGTAGTGGAGTGAAATAGAGTGGAGTGGAGTGGGTTGGAATGGAATTTAGTGGAGTTGAGTGGAGTGGAGCAGACTGGAATGAAATGGAATGGAAACTAATGGAGTGGTGTGAAACGGAGTGTTGTGGTGTGGAATGGAGAGGAATGGAATGGAGTGGAATGAAATGGAGCAGAGTGGATTGGACTGGAGTGGAGTGGAATGGAATGCAGTAGAGTGTAATGGAGTGCAGTGAAATGGAGTGGAGTGTTGTGGAGCTTAATGGAATGGAATGGAGTGGAGTGGAATAGAGTGGAACGAAATGTGGTGAAATGGATTGGAATGGAGTAGAATGGAGTGGAGTATAGTAGAATGGAGTGAAATGGACGGGAATGTTGTGGAATGGAATTTAATCGAATGGAATGGAATTTAATGGAGTGGAGCGGAATGGACTGGTACGTAGTGGAATGGAAAAGAATGGAGTGGAATGGAATGGAATGGAGTGGAATGGAATTGAATGTAGTGGAGTGGGGTGGAGTGGAAAGGAGTGGAGTGGAGTGGAATGAAGTGGAAAAAAGTGGAGTGTAGTGGTATGAAATGGAATTGAATGTAGCGGAGTAGAGTGGAATGGAGTGGAGTGAAGGGGAATGGAATGTAATGGAATGAAATGGAAAGGAGTGGAGTGTAATGGAGATTAGAGCAATGGAGTATAGTGGAATGGAATTGAATGGAGTGGATTGGAATGGAAAGAAATGAAATGGAATGGAATGGAGTGGATTGGAATGGAAAGAAATGAAATGGAATGGAATGGAGTGGAATGGAATGGAATGAAGAGGAGTGGAAGGGAATGAAGTGGAGTGGAATGGAATGGAATGGATTGGTGTGGGTTGGAATGCAGTGGAGTGGAATTTATTGCAGTAGATTGCAGTGGAGAACAATGGAATGTGGTGGAGTGGAGTGGAGTGCAATGAAATGGAATGTAATGGAATGGCGTGCTGAAGAATGGAGTGGAGTGGAATGGGTTGGAAAGGAATGGAGTGGAGTTGATTGGCGTGGAGTAGACTGGAATGAAATGGAATGGAGTGGAGTGAAACGGAGTATAGTGGGGTGGAATGGAGAGGAATGGAAAGGAGTGGAATGAAATGGAGGGGAGTCGAGTGGACTGGAGTGGAGTGGAATGGAATGGAGTGGATTGGAATGGAGTAGAATGGAATGGAGTGGAGTGCTGTGGTGCTTAATGGAATGGAGTGGAATGGAGTGGAATGGAGTGGAATGGAGTAGAATGGAGTGCAGTACAGAAGAATGGAGTGGAATGGACTAGAATGTAGTGCAATGGAATTTGATGGAATGGAAAGGAATGGAATGGAGTGGAGTTGAATCGACTGGAATGGAGTGGTATGGAATGGAACGGAGCGTAATGGAATGGAATGGAGTGGAATGGAATGGAATGCAGTGGAGCGGAGTGGTGTCTGATGGGGTGGATTGGAGTGGAATGGAGTGGAAAGAAGTGGAATGGAGTGGAATGGAATAGAATGGAATAGAGAGGAGTTGAGTAAAATACAGTGAAGTGGAGTGGAATGCAGTGAAATGGAATGAAATGGAATGGAGTGGAGTGAAATGGAGAGGAGTGGATTGGAGTATAGTGGAATGGAATGGAATGGAGTGAAATGGAATGGAATGGAATGAAATGAAAGGGAGTGGAGTGGAGTCGAATGGAGTGGAGTGGAGTGGAAAGGAGTGGAAAGGAGTGGGTTGGAATTCAGTGGAGTGGAATGGAGTGGAGTGGAGTGCAGTGGAGAGCAATGGAATGTGGTGGAGTGTAGTGGAGTGGTGTGGAGAGGAATGGAATGGAATGGAATGGAGTGGAGTGGAATGGAATGGAGTGGAGTGGAATGGAATGGAGTAGAGTGTAATGGAGTGGAATGAAATGGAGTGGAGTGTTGTGGAGCTTAATGGAATGGAATGGAATGGAATGGAATGGAATGGAATGGAATGGAGTGGAATAGAGTGGAACGGAATGTGGTGAAATGGATTGGAATGGAGTGGAATGGAATGGAGTATAGTAGAATGGAGTGAAATGGACGGGAATGTTGTGGAATAGAATTTAATCGAATTTAATGGAATTTGATGGAGTGGAGAGGAATGGACTTGTATGTAGTGGAATGGACTGGAATGGAGTGGAATAGAATGGAATGGATGGGAATGGAATTGAATGTAGTGGAGAGGAGTGGAGTGCAAAGGAGTGGAGTGGAGTGGAATGGAGAGGAATAAAGTGGAGTGGAGTGGTATGAAATGGAATTGAATGTAGTGGAGTGGAATGGAGTGGAGTGAAGTGGAATGGAGTGTAATGGAATGAAATGGAAAGGAGTGGAATGTAACGGAGATTAGAGCAATGGAGTATAGTGGAATGGAATGGAATGGAGTGGATCAGAATGGAATGAAAAGAAATGGAATGGAGTGGAGTGGAATGGAATGGAATGAAGTGGAGTGGAATGGAATGGAGTGGAGTGGAGTGGAATGGAATGGAATGGAGTAGGTTGCAATGCAGTGGAGTGGAATTCAGTGCAGTGGAGTGCACTGGAGGACAACAGAATGTGGTGGAGTGGAGTGGAGTGCAATGAAATGGAATGTAATGAAATGGCGTGGCGAGGAATAGAGTGGCGTGGAGTGGAGTGAGTTGGAAAAGAATGGAGTGGAGTTGAGTGGAGTGGAGTAGACTGGAATGAAATGGAATGGAATAGAATGGAGTGGAGTTAAACGGAGTATAACGGGGTTGAATGGAGAGGAATGGAAAGGAGTGGAATGAAATGGAGAGGAGTCGAGTGGACTGGAGTGGAGTGGAATGGAATGGAGTAGATTGGAATGGAGTGGAATGGAATGGAGTGGAGTGCTGTGGAGCTTAATGGAATGGAATGGAATGGAGTGGAATGGAGTGTAACGGAATGGAGTGAAGTGGAGTGGAATGGAGTAGAATGCAGTGGAGTACACAAGAATGGAGTGGAATGGACTGGAATGTAGTGCAATGGAATTTGGTGGAGTGGAACGGAATGGAATGGAGTGGAGTTGAATGGACTGGAATGCAGTGGTGTGGAATGGAACGGAGTGTAACGGAATGGAATGGAGTGGAATGGAATGGAATGTAGTGGAGTGGAGTGGTATCTAATGGAGTGGATTGGAGTGGAATGGAGTGGAAAGAAGTGGAATGGAGTGGAATGGAATAGAATGGAATAGAATGGAATACAGCGGAGTTGAGTAAAATAGAGTGAAGTGGAGTGGAATGCAGTGTAATGGAATGAAATGGAATGGAGTGGAGTGGAATGGAGATGAGTGGCATGGAGTATGGTGGAATGGAATGGAATGGAGTGAAATGGAATGGAATGGAATGAAATGGAGTGGAGTGGAGTGGAGTGGAATGGAGTGGAGTGTAGTGGAATGGAGTGGGTTGGAATGCAGTGGAGTGGAATGGAGTGGAGTGGAGTGCAGTGGAGAGCAATGGTATGTGGTGGAGTATAGTGGAGGGTTGTGGAGAGGAATGAAACGGAATGGAATGGAATGGAGTTGAGTGGAATGGAATGGAATGGAGTGGAGAGGATTGTAGAGGAGTGGAATTGAGCAGAGTGAAATGTTACGGAGTGGAGTGGAGTGGAATGAAATCGAATGGAGTGGAATGGAAAGAAATGAAATGGAGTGGAATGAAATGGAGTTAAGTGGAATGCAGTGCAAATGAATGGATTGGAGTGAAGTGGAGTGCAATGGAATGTAATTGATTGGAGTGAAATGGAGTGGAATGGATTTGAATGGAATTGAGTGGAGTGGAGTGGAATGGCATAGAGTGGATTGGAGAGGAGTAGAGTGGATTGGAGAGGAGTTGTGTGGATTGGAATGGAATGGAGTGGAGTGGAATGCAATGGAATGAAATGGAGTAGATTGGAGTGGAATGTACTGCAGTGTAGTGGAATGGAGCTGAATGGAATGGAATGGAGTGTAGGGGAATGGATTGGAGTGGAGTGCAATGGAGTAGGGTGGAACGGATTGCAATGGAGAACAATGGAATGCAATGGAATGCAGAGGAGTGGAGTGGAATCGAGTGGATTGGACTGGATGGAGTAGAGTGGAAGGGATTGGAATGTAATATAGTGGAGTGGAATGGAGTGGAGTGGAATGGACAAGAGTGGAGTGCATTGGAGTGGAATGGAATGGAATGTAGTGGAGTGGAGTGGAGTGCAAGGATATGGAATGGAATGGAATGGAATGGATTGGAGTGGAAAGGAATGGAGTGGAGTTGAATGGAGAGGAATGGAATGGAGTGGAATGGAATGCAGAGGCATGGGGTGGAATGGAGTGGAATGGAATTAAATGGAGTGGAATAGAATGGAGTAGAGTGGAGTGGAATGGAGTCGAATGGAATGGAGTTGAGTGAGTGGAGAGGAATGGAATGGACTTGAGTGGAATGGCGTGGAATGGAATGGAGTGGAGTTGAGTGGAATGCAGTGGAGTGGAATGAAATGGAAAGGAATGGAAGGGATTGGAGTGGAATGGAGTGCAGTGGAATGGAGTAGAGTGGAGTGGAGTAGAGTGGAATGGAATGGAATGGAATGGTGTGGATTGGTATGCAGTGGAATGGAGTGGAATGGAGTACATTGGACTGGAATGGAATGCAATGAAATGTTATGGAGTGGAATGGAGTGGAGTGGAGTGGAATGGAGAAGAATGTAATCTAGTGGAAATGAGTGGAGAGAAGTGGAGTGGAACGGAGTGTAATGGAATGGAATTGAAAGAAATGGGTTGGAACGGAGTGGAATGGATTGGAATGAAATGGAATGGATTGGAGAGGTTTCCAATGGAGAGGAATGGAATGGAGTGGAGTGGAATACAATGGAGTAGAATGGAACGGAGTGGTGCGGAGTGGAAGGTAATGGAATGGAATGGAAAGGACTGGAATGGAATGGAATGGAGTGGACTGGAATGAAATGGAGTGGAGTGGAATGGAATGCAGTGTATTGGAGTGGAGTGAAGTGGAGTGGAGTGGAGTGGAGTGGAATGGCCTGGAAAGGACTGGAGTGGAGTGTAGAGGAGCAGAATGTAATGCAATGGAAGGGAGTGGAGTGAAATGGAACGGAATGGCCTGGAGTGGAGTGCAGTAGAGTGGAATGGAATAGAATGGATTGGAGAGGAATTGAGGGGATAGGAATGCAGTTGCACGGAGTGTAATGGAGTGGAATTCAGTGGATTGCAATGGAATGAAGAGGAATGGAGAGGACTGTAGTGTAGTATAGTGGAATGGAATGGAATGGAGTGGACTGGAATGGAATGGAGTGTAGTCAAATGGAATAGAATGGAATGGAGTTGAGTGAAGTAGAGTGGAGAGGAGTGGAGTGGAATGGAGTCAAATGGACTGGAATGGAGTGTAGTGGAGTGGAATGGATTGGAATTGGGTGGAATGGAATGGAAGGGAGTGGAATGGAATTAAATGAAGTGGAATGGATTGGAATGACAAGGAATGGAGTAGAGTGGAGTGGAATGGAGTGGAGTGGAGTGGAAAAGAGTGGAATGGAATGGAATGGAAGGGAGTTGACTGGAGTGGAATGGAGTGGAATGGATTGGAATGCAGTGGAGTGGAGTGGAATTGAGTGGAACGGAATGGATCAGAGAGGAGTGGAATGGACTGGAGTGGAATGGAGTGGGTGGAGTCGTTTGGAGTGGAATAGAATGGAGTGGAATGGAACGGAGAGTGTTGGCGTGGCATAGAGTGGAGTGGAATGGAATGGAGTGGAATGGAATGCAGTGGAGTGGAGTGGAATGGAATGGAATGGAATGGAATGAATGGAAGGGAATTGCGTGGAATGGAATAGATTGGAGCGGAATGCAGTGCAATGGAATGGAGTGGAATGGAGGGGACTGCAGTGGAATGGAATGGAATGGAGTGGAGTGGAGTGGATTGGACTGGAATGGAGTGAAATGGAGTGCAATGGAGTGGAGTGGAATGAAGTAAAGTGGAGTGGAATGGAATGGAATTTAGTGGCCTGGAATGGAGTCGAGTGGAGTGGAATTCAGTGGAGTGGAATATAGTGGAATGGAGTGGAATGCAATGCAGTGGATTAGAGATGAGCGGAGTGGAGAGGAATGGTGTGGAATAGAATGGAGTGGACTGGAGAGGAATGGAATGGAATGGAATGGAGTGGAGCGGAGTGGAAAAGAGTGGAATGGTCTTGACTGGAGTGGAGTGGAGTTGAATGGAATGGAATGGAGTGGAGTGGAATGGCATCGAAAATAATGGAGTGCAGTGGACTGCAATGGAATGCAGTTTAATGGAGTGGAGTGGAGTGGAGTGCAGTGGAATGGAATGGAATGGAGTTTAATGGAGTGGAGTGGAATGGAGTGCAATGGAATGGAATGGAATGGAGTGGACTGAAATGTAATGGAGTGGAGTGGGTTAGAATGGAATCAAATGGAGTTGAGTGAAGTGGAGGTGCGTGAAGTGGAGGGAAATGGAATAGAGTGCAATGGAGTTGAGTAGACTGGAAATGAGTGGAGTGGAGTGGAATGGACTGGAATGGAGGGGAATGGAATAAAATGCAGTGGAATGGAATGGAAAGGAGTGCAGTGAAGCGGAAGCCATGGAATGGAATGGAGTGGAGTGGAGTGGAAGGAACGGAATGAATACGAATGCAGTGGAGTGGAATGGAATGGAGCAAAGTGGAATGGAATGTAGAGCAGCGGAATGGATTGGAGTGGAGTGGTTTAGAGTGGAATGGAATGGAGTGCAATGGAATGGAGAGGGGTTTAGTGGAGTACAGTGGATTGGAACAGCATTATGTGGAATGGAATGGAGTGGAGTAGAATGGAATGGAGTGGAGTAGAATGGAATGGAATGGAGTGGAATAGAAGGGAATGGAGTGGAATGGAGTGGAATGGAGTGGAACTGAATGGAAAGAAATGGAGTAGAGTGGAATGGAACGGAGTGGAGTGGAGTGGAGTGGAATGTAATGGAGTGGAGAGGAAAGGAATGTAGTGGAGTGAGGTGGAATGGAGTCAAATAGAATGGTATGAAATGGAGTGTAATGCAATGAACTGTACTGGAATGGAGTCCAGTGGAATGCAGTGGAGTTGAGTGGAGTGGAATGGAGTGGAATGGAATGCTATGGAATTGACTGGAATGGAATGGAGTGGAGTGGAATGGAGTGCAATGGAATGGGCGGTATGGAGTGGTGTGGAGTGGAATTGAATGGATTGGAGTGGAATGGAGTGGAATGGTAAGGAGTGCAATGTAGTGGAGTGTAGTGGAGTGGAATTGAATGGATTGGAGTGGAATGGAGTGGAATGGTAAGGAGTGGAATGGAGTGGAGTGCAGTGGAGTGGAGTGGAATGCAATGGAATGGAATGCAATGCAGTGGAGAAGAATGGAATGAAACGGAATGGAATGAACTTGAATGCTGTGGAGTGGAGTGGACTGCAATGGATTGGAATGGAGTGGAGTGGAGTGGAATAGAGTGTAGTGGAATGGAGAGGAGAAGAGTGGAATGGAGTGGAAAGGAGTCGAGTGGAAAGGCGTGGAGTGGGGTGGAGTGAAATGGAACGGAATGGAATGGACTTGCATTTAATGGAGTGGAATGGAGGCGAATGGAGTGGTATGGAGTTGAGTGGAGTGGAATGCAGTGGAATGGACTGGAAAGGATAGGAATGGAATTGAACGGAATGGAGAGGAGTGAAGTGAAATGGAGTGGAAAGGCATGGAATGGAGTGGAGCGGATTGGAATGGAGTCAAGAGGAGTGGAGTGAAGTGGAGTGGATAGGAATGTAACTGAATGGAATGGAGTGCAGTGGAGTGGAATGGAGTGGAATAGAGAGGTAAGAATTGGAATGGAATGGTATGGAATGAAATGGAAAGTTGTTGAGTGGAGTGGAGTGGAATAGAATGGAATTGAGTGGAGTGGAATGGAGTGGTGTGGACTAGAATGGATTGGAGTGAAATGGAATTGAGTGGAATGGTATGGAATGGAGCGGAGTGTAGTGGAGTGGAATGCAGTGTTGTGGATTGGAAAGGAAACAATGTAGTAGATTGGAGTGGAATGGAGTGGAGTCGAATGGAGTTGAATGTAAAGAAATGGAAAGGAGTGGAGTGGAATGGAGAAGAGTGGAATGGTGTAGAGTGGAATGGAATGGAATGGAGTGGAAGGGAATGGAATGGAGTGAAATGGAATGGAGTGGAGTGGAGTGGAATGGAGTATAGAGGAGGAGAAAGGAATGGAATGGACTGGAGTGGAGTGGAATGGAGTGGATTGGAGTTCAGTGGAGAGCAATGGAACGTGTTGGAGTGGAGTGGAGTGGAATGCAAAGGAATAGAATGGAAAGGAGTGGAGAGGAATGGAGTGGAGTGGAATGGAGTAGAGTGGAATGGAATGGAATGGAGAGGAATGGAATGGAATGGACAGGTATGGAATGGAATGGAGTGCAGTGGAGAAGAGAGGAATGGATTCGAGAGGAGTAGAGTAGCGTGGAGTGGAATGGAATTGAATGCAGAAGAATGGAACGGAATGGACTGGAGTGGAATGCAATGGCATGGAAAGGAGTGGAGTGAAGTGGAGTGGAATGAAAAGGAATAGAATGGAATGGAGGGGAGTGGAATGAAGTGGAATGGCATGGAGTGGATTGGATTGGAATGGAATGGAATGGGGTGGAGTAGAATGGATTGGAATGGAGTGGAGTCGACTGGAATGGAATGGAATGGAGTGGAATGGAATGGAATGGAATGGAATAGAACGGAGTGGAGCGGGATGAAGTGGAGTTTAGTGGCACGAAATGGAAAGGAATGGAATGGTATGCAATGGAATGGATGGGAGTGCAGTGGACTAGAATGGAGTGAAGTGGAATGGAATGGAGTTTAACTGAATGTAATGTAATGTAATGGAGTAGAGTGGAGTGGGATGGAGTCGAGTGGAGAGGAATGGAGTGGAGTGGAATGCAATGCAATGGAGTGGATTCGAGTGGAATGGAATGGAGTGGAATAGAGTGGAATGGAGTTGAATGGAAAGGAATGGAATGGAGTGGAGTGGAATGCAGCGAAGTGGAATGTAGGACAGTAGAATGGAAAGAAATGGAGTGCAATGGAATGGAATGGAATGCAGTGGAGAGGAATGGAGTGGAAAGGAGTGGAGTGGAATGGACTGGAGTGGGGTGTAGTGGAATAGACTGGAGTGGAGTGAAATTGAATGGAATGGACTGAAGTGGAATGGAGAGGATTGGAGTGGAATGGAGTGGAATGTAATGGAGTGGGATGGAATGGAGTGTACAGGAGGGGAGTGGAGTGGAGTTGAGTGGAACGGAGAGGAAAGGAATGGAATTGAAGGAAAAGGAGTGGAATGGAGTGGAAGGGAAAGTAATTTAATGAAATGGAATGGAATGGAGTGGAATAGAATGGAATGAAGTAGAATGGAGTGGAGTGGACAGCAATGGAGTGGAATGGAATGGAGTTGATTCAAGTGGAGTGGAGTGGAATGGAATTGAGTGGAGTCGACTGGAGTGGAATGGTATGGAATGGAGTGGAGTGGAATGGAATTGAATGGAATGGAGTGTAATTGACGGGAGTAGAGTGGATTGGACTGGGGTGGAGGGGAGTGGAATGGAATGGAATGGAATGCCGTGGAATAGAATGGAAAGATGTGAAATGGAATTCAATGACGTGGAATGGAATAGAGTGGAGTGGAGTGGAGTAGAACGAAGTGTAGTGGAATGGAATGGATTGGAATCAATGGAAATCGGTGGAATGGAATGGAATGGAATTCAGTGGAATGGAGTGCAATGGAGTGGAATGGAATGGAGTGGAGTCGAGTGGAGTGGAATGGAATTCAGTGGAGTGGAGTGCAATGGAGTGGAACGGAATTGAGTGGAGTCGAGTGGAGTGGAATGGAATGGAATGGAGTGGAGTGTAATAGAATGGAATGGAATGGAGTGCAATTGACAGTAGTGGAGAGGAGTGGAGTGGAGTGGAATTTACTGGAGTGGAGTGTAGTGGAGTGGAGCGGAATGGAATTGAATGCGTAGAGTAGAAAGGAATGTAGTGGAATGGAATGCAATGTCATGGAATGGAGTAGAGTAGAGTGAAGTGGAGTGGAGTAGAATGGAGTGTAGTGGGAGGGAATGGACTGGAATGGAATGGGGAGTGGTGGAATAGAATGGATTGGAATTCAGTGGTGTGGATTGGAATGGAATGAAATGGAGTGGAGTGGAATGGATTGAAGTGGAGTGGAATGGAATGGAATGGAATGGAATGGAATGGAGTGGAGTGGAGTGGATTGGAGTATAGAGGAATGGAGTGGAGTGGATTGGAGTATAGAGGAATGGAGTGAAGTGGAATGGAATGGAATGGAATGGATGGGAGTGGAGTTGAATGGAGTGGAGTGGAGAGGAATGGAGTTGGATGGAATGGAATGGAATGGAGTGGATGGAAGTGGAGTGGAGTGGAATGGATTAAGGTGGAATGGAATGGAATGGAGTGGAATGGAATGAAATTGAATGGAGTGGAGCGGAGTGTCATGGAGTGGACTGGAGTGGAAGGGACTGGACTGGAGTGGAATGGAATGCAATGTAATGGAATAGAGTGGAATGTAATGGAATAGAATGGAATGGAGTGGGTTTGAGTGTAGTGGGGTGGAATGGAATGGAATGGAATGCAGTGGAAAGGAATGGAATGGAGTGGAGTGGAATGGAATGCCATGGAATGGAGTGGAGTGTAGTGGAGTTGAGTGGAATGGAGTGTAGTGGACTGGAATGGAGTGGGATGGAATGTAATGCAGTGGAATGGAATGGAATGGAATGGAACGGAATGGAATGAAACGGAGTGTAATGAAGTGGAATGGAGTGCAGTGCATTGGAGTAGAGTGGAAAGGAGTGGAGGGGAAAGGAGTGGAATGGAATGGAATGGATTGGAGTGTGGTGGAATGGAGGGGATTGGGGACGAATGGTGTGAATGGAAAGTAGTGGAATGGAATGGAATGGAATGGAGTTGAATGGAGACGAGAGGAATAGAGAGGAATTGAGAGGAATTGACTGTAATAGAGTGGAATGGGATGGAATGGAGTGTAGTGGAGTGGAATGGAATGGACTGGAATTGAATGGGATAGAGTGGAGTGGAGTGGAATGGAGTGGAGTGGAGAGGAATGGAGTGGAAAGGAGTGGAATGCACTGGAGTGTATTGGAGTGGAATGGAATGGAACGGAGTCGAATGGAATGGAATGAATAGGAATAGAATGGAGTGGAGCACTGTGGAGAGAAGTGGAATTTAATGGAATGGAGTGGAGTAGAATGGTGAGCAATGGAATGGCGTGGAATGCAGTGGAATGCAGAGGTGTGGAGTGGAGTGGATTGGAGTGGAGTGGATCAGAGTGGAATGGACTGGAGTGGAGTGGAATGGAGTGGAGTCGATTGAAGTGGAATGGAATGGAATTGAGTCGAGTGGAATGGAGTGGAATGGAATGCATTGGAATGGAGTGGAATGGAGTGGAGTTCACCAGAGTGCAGTGGAATTGAATGGAATTGAATTGAATGGAGTGGATTGTTATGGACTGGAGTGTAGTGGAATGGGATGAAATGGAAGGGATTTGAGTGGAATGGAGTGGAATGGAGTGGAATGGATTGGAGTGGACTGGAATGGAGAGGAGCGGAATGGAATGGAGTGGATTGGAATGGAGTGGAATGGGGTGGAGTGATGTGGAACGGATTGGAGTGGAATGGAATGAAAACCTATGGAGTGGATTATAGTGGAATGGAGTGGAGTGTAGTGGAATGGAGTTGAATGGAATGAAATAGAATGGAGTGGAGTGCAATGGACTGGAGTAGAATGGAATAGAGGGGAATGCAATGGAATGGAATGGAGTGGAATGGAATGGAATGGAGTGGATTAGAATGGAGTGGAGTGGAGCAGAATACAGTGGAATCTATTGGAATGTAGTGGAATGGGTTTTAGTGGAGTGGTGTGGAGTTTAAAGGAATGGAGTGGACAGGAACGCAGTGGATTGCACTGGAATGGAGAGGAATGGAATGGAGTGGAATGGAATGGGTTGGAGTGGAAAGGAATGGGTTCAAGTGGAACGGAATTTAGTAGAGTGGATTGGAGTGGAATGGAATGGAGAGGAGTGGAGTGTATTCAAGTGGAATGGAATGGAATTTATTGGAGTGGAGTGGACACGAGTGGAGTGGGGTGTAGTGGAGTGGTATTAAGTGGGGTGTACTGGAACGGAGTGGAGTGGAATGGAATGGATTGGAATGGAATGTAATGGAATTGACTGGAGTGGAGTGGAGTGAAATAGCATTGAGTGGAATGGAATGCAATGGAATGGAATGGAATGCAATGGAATGGAATGGGTGGAGTGGAGTTGAGTGGAGTAGAGTGGAATTGAATGGAATGGAATGGAATGGTGTGGAGTGGAGTGGAAAGGAGTGCAGTGGAGTGGAATGAAGTGGGGTGGAGTGGAATGGAATTCAATGGAATGGAATGGAATGCAATGGAATGGAATGGGTGGAGTGGAGTTGAGTGGAGTAGAGTGGAATTGAATGGAATGGAATGGAATGGTGTGGAGTGGAGTGGAAAGGAGTGCAGTGGAGTGGAATGAAGTGGGGTGGAGTGGAATGGAATGGAGGGAATGGAATGGAGTGGATTGCAATTTAGGGGAGTGGAATGGAGTGGAGTGGAGTGCCATGGAGATAAATGGAATGGAGTGGATTAGAGTGGAATGGTGTGTATTGGAATGAAATGGAATGGAATGGAATGCAACAGAATGGAAAGAGTAGAGTGGAGTGGAATAGAGAAGAATGGAATGTAGTGGAATGGAATGGAGTGGAGTGGAGTTTAAAGGAGTAGGGTGAATGGAGTGTAAGGGAAGTGAGTAGAGTGGAGTGGAGTGTAATGGACTGAAATGGAGTGGACTTGAACGTAGTGGAATCAAATGCAGTGGAATGGTGGGGAATGGAGTGTAATGGAGTGCAGCGGAGTACAATGGAGTGGAATGGACGGGAATGGAGTGGAATGGAATGGAATGGGGTGGAATGGAGTGGAATGGACTGGAATGGAATGGAAAGGATTGTAATGGAGTGGAATGGAATGAAGTGGAGTTGAATGGAGTGGAGTGGAGTGAAATTGAATGGAATGGAGTGGAGTGGAAGTGAGTGGAAAGGAATGGAATGGAGTGGAATGGAATGGAGTGGATGTGAATGGCATGGAGTGCATTGGAGTGGACATGAATGGAATGGAGTGGAAGGGAATAGTTTTTAATGGAATAGAGTGAAGTGGAGTGCAGTGGAATCGAATGTAATGGAGTGTAGCTTAGTGGCCTGGAATGGAGAGGAATGGAGTGCAATGGAGTGGAGTGGAATTCAGTGGAATGGAATGTAATATAATGGAGTAGAGTGGAACGGAATGGAGTGGAGTAGAGTAGAGTGGAGTGGAATGGAATGCAGTGGAGTCGAGTGGAGGGGAGTGGAATGGCGTGGAATGTAATGGAATGGAGTGGAATGGAATGGAGTGATATGCAGTGGAGTGGAATGGAGTGGAGAGCAATGGAGCGGAATGTTGTGGAATGGAGTGGACTGGAGGGGAGTGGAGTTCAGTGGAAGGAAATGGAACGGAATGGAGTGGAGTGGAACGGAATGCAGTGGAGAGGAATGGAATGGAATGCAGTTGAGTGGAGTGGAGTGGAATGGAGTGCAGTGGACTTGAATGGAGTAGAGTGCAATGGATTGTAGTGGAATGGAATGAAATATAATGGAACGGAGTGCAGTGGAGTGGAGTGGAATGGAGTGGAATGCAATGGACTGGAGTAGAATGTAATGGAATGGAGTGAAGTGGAGTGGAATGGAGTGGATTGCAATGAACTGGAGTGGAATGGAATGGAAAGGAATGAAGTGGAGAGGAGTTGAATGGAGTGCAGTGAAGAGGAATGGAGATATATGGAATGCAATGGAATGGAATAGAATTGATCGGAGTGGAATACAATGTAGTAGAGTGAAATGGAAAGGAGTGGAATGGAATAGAATGGAATGGAGTGGAGTGGAGTGGGATGGAGTGGAGTGGAATGAAGTGGAGTGGAGTGGACTGCAACTGAATGGAATGGAGAAGAGTGGAATGGAATGGGATGGTTTGATGTCGATTTGAGTGCAGAGGAATGGAGTGGAATGGAATGGAGTGGAATGCAGTGAAATGGAGTGCAGTGGAATGGAATGGCATGGAATGGAGTATATTGTAGTGGAGTGGAGTGGAGATGAGTGGAATGGAGTGTAGTGGAATGGAATGGAATGGATTGGAGCCTAATTCAGTGGAATGTACTGGAATGGAGAGGAATGGAGTGGAGTGGAGTAGAATGGAATGGAGTGAAGTGGAATGGTATGGATTTGAATGGAATGGAGTGCAGTGGAATGGAGTGTAGTGGAATGGAATGGAATTGAATGGAATGGAATGGAGTGGAGTGGAATGGAGTGGGGCGGAATGGAGTGGAGTGGAATGGAGTGGAGTGGAGTAGAGTGGAATGGAATGGATTGGAGTGGAATTGAATTGTATGGATTAGAATGAAGCGGAATGGAATGGAATGGAATGGAATGGAGTGGATTGGAGTAAAGTGGAGTGGAATGGAGTGGAATGGAATGGAATGGAGAGTTATGGAATGGACTGCAGTGGAATCGAGTTCAATGGAATGGTTTGGAGAGGAGTGGAGTGGAATGGAATGGAATGGAATGCATTGGAATGGAATGGAATGGAGTTGAGTTGAGTGGAGTGAAGTGGAGTGAAGTGGAGTGGAATGGAGTGGATTGAACTTGAATGGATTGGACTGGAATGCAATGGAATGGAATGGAGTGGAATGGCATGGAATTTAGTGGAGTGTGGTGGAATGGAGTGGAATGCATTGGAATTCAGTGGATTGGAATGGAACGGAAAGGAATGGAGAGCAGTGAAGAGGAATGCAGTGGAGTGGAGTGGAATGGAGTGGAGTGATGTGAAATGGAGTGGAATTGAAAAGAATGGATTGTAGTGTAATGGACTGGAGTGGAGTGGAGTGGAATGAAATGCAATAGAGTGCACTGGAATGGAGTGGAGTGGAGTGGAATGGAGTGGAATGGAATGGAGTAGAATGTTATGCCTTGGATTGGAGTGGAATGGAGTGGAATTCAGTGGAATGGAATGGAGTGGAATTGACAAGAGTGGAGTGTAGAGGAGTGGAATGGAATCGAATTGAGTGGAGTGGAGTGGAATGGAGTGGATTGGAACGGAGTGGAGAGGAGTGAAATTGAATAGAATGGAGTGGAGTGGAATGGTTGGATAGGAATGGAGTGGAAAGGAGTGGAATGGAATGGAGTGGAGTGAAGTGCAATGGAATTGAGTGGAATGGAGTGGAGTGTAGTGCAGTGGAATGGAATGGAATGGAGTGGACTGGAATGGAATGGAGTGGACTGGAATGGAATGGAATAGAAACTTGAGGATATTTACAGCATTTTGAGGCCTATGGTGGAAAAGAAAATATCTTGACATAAAAAATACACATAAGCTTTAGGAGAAACTACTTTGTGATGTGTGCATTCAACCAACAGAGTTGAAAATATCTTATGATAGAGCAGTTTTGAAACTCTCTTTTTGTTGAATCCACAAGTGGATATTTGGACCCCTTGCGGCCTATGGTCAGAAAGGAAATATCTTCACATAAAAGCTACACAGAAGCATTATGTGAAACTTCTTTGTGATGTGTGCATTCATCTCACAGATTTGAGCTTTTCATTTGATTGAACAGTTTTGAAACAGTCTTTTCGTAGAATCTGCAAGGGGATGTTTGGAGTGCTTTCAGGCCTATTGTGGAAAAGGAAATATCTTCACATAAAAACTACACAGAAGAATTCTGAGAAACTTCTTAATGATGTGTGCATTCATCTCACAGAGGTGAAAATTTCTTTTGATTGAGCAGTTTCAAAAATATCTTTTTGCAGAATCTGCAATTGGATATTTGGAGCACTGTGAGGCCTATGGTGGAAAAGGAATTATCTTCACATAAAAACTACACAGAGGCATTCTGAGAAACTTCTTTGTGATGTGTGCATTCAACTCACATTGTTGAACCTATGCTTTGTTTGAGCAGTTTTGAATCTCTTTTCGTAGAATCTGCAAGTGGATATTTGGAGCCCTTTCCACCACATTTCGGAAAAGGAAATAAGTTCACATAAAACCTACACAGTAACATTCTGAGAAATATTTTTGTGATGTGTGCATTCATCTCACATAATTCAGCCTTTCATTTGATTGAGCATTTTTAAACACTCTTTTTGCAGATTTTGCAAGAGGATACGTGGAGAGCTTTGAGGTTTATGGTGGAACAGGAAATATCTTCACATAAATACTACACAGCAGCATTCTTTGAAACTTCTCTGTGAAGTGTGCATTCACCTCATATAGTTGAACTTTCCAGTTGATTGAGCAGTTTTGAAACACTCTTTTTGTAGAATTTCCAAGAGGATATTTGTAGCAGGTTGAGGCCTACTGTTGGAAGGGAAATTTCTTCTTATAAAAACTACACAGTAGCATTCTGAGAAACTTATTTATGATGTGTGCATACAACTCACAAATTTGAAAATATCTTTTGAATGAGCAATTTCAAAACTCTCTTTTTGTAGAATCTGCAAGTTGTTATTTGGAGCCCTTTGCAGCCTACCGTGGGAAAGGAAATATGTTCACATAAAAACTACACAGAAGCATTCTGAGAAACATCATGGTTATGTGTGCATTCATCTCACAGAGTTGAAACTTTCTTTTGATTGAGCAGTCTTGAAACATTCATTTTGTAGGATCTGCATGTGGATATTTGGAGTGCTTTGAGGCCTGTTGTGGAAAAGGAAGTATCTTCACATAAAAACTACACAGAAACATTCTGAGAAATTACTTTATGATGTGTGCATTCATCTCACAGAGTTGAACATTTCTTTTGGTTGAGCAGGTTTGAAACACTCTTTTTGTAAAATCTGCAAGGGATATTTTGAGTGCTTTGAAGCCTATTGAGGAAAAGGAAATATCTTCACATAAATACTACACAGAAGCATTGTGAGAAACTTCTTTGTGATGTGTGCATTCATCTCAGAGTTGAGGATTTCTTTTTAGTGAGCAATTTTGAAACACATTTTTTTAGAATCTGCAAGGAGATATTTGTAGTGCTTTGAGGACTGTAGTGGAAAAGGAAATATCTTCACATGAAAACTACCCAGAAGCTTTCTGACAAACTTCATTGTGAGGTGTGGTTAAACTCACAGAGTTGAACCTATCATTTGATAAAGTAGTTTGCAAACTCTCTTTTTGTAAAATCTGCAAGTGTGTATTTGGAGCCTTTGCGGACTATTGTGGAAAAGGAAATATCTTCACTAAAAGTTACACAGAAGCATTGTGAGAAACTTCTTTGTGATGTGTGCATTCAACTCACAGAGTTGAAACTTTCTTTGATTCATCATTTATGAAACACAATTTTTGTAGTATCTGCAAGTGGGTATCTGGAATGCTTTGAGGCCTATAGTGGAAAAGGAAATACTTTCACATAAAAACTACAAAGAAGCATTCTGAGAAACTTCTTTGTGAAGTGTGCATTCAACGCACACTGTTGAAACTCACTTTTGATAGAGCAGTTGGAAAGTCACTTTTGTAGAATCTGCAAGTTGATACTTGGAGCCCTTTACAGCCTATGGTGGAAAAGGAAATATTTTCACAAAAAAACTACACAGAAACATTTTCAGAAAATTCTTTGCAATGTGTGCATTCATCTCACAGAATTGAACCTTTCTTTTGATTAAGTAGTTTTGAATCTCTCTTTTTGAAGAATCTGCAAGTGGATATTTGGAGCCCTTTGTGGTCTATTTTGGAAAAGGAAATATCTTCACTTAAAAACTATACAAAAGCCTTCTGAGAAACTTCTTTGTAATGTGTGCATTCATTTCACAAGGTTGAACATCTCTTTTGAATGTGCAGTTTTGAAACACTCTGTTTGTAGAATCTGCATATGCATATTTGGAGCCCTTTCTGGCCTATTTTGGAAAAGGAAATAAGTTCACAGAAAACCTACACAGAAGCCTTCTGAGAAACTACTTTGTGATGTGTGCATCAATCTCACAGATGTGAACTTTTCTTTTGATTGAACAGTTAGGAAACACTCTTTTTGTAGAATCTGCAAGTCGATATTTGGAGCCTTTTGAGGCCTATTGTGGAAAAGGAAATATCCTCACATAAAAACTACACAGAAGCATTCTGAGAAACTCCTAGTGATGTGTGCATTCAACTCACAGAGTACAACCTATCTTTTAAAGGAGCAGTTCTGAAACTCTTTTTGTAGAATCTGCAAATGCATATTTGGAGACTTTTGCGGCCCATGGTGGAAAAGAAAATATCTTCATATAAAAACTGCACAGAAGCATTCTGAGAAACTTCTTTTCAATGTGTGCATTCATCTCACAGAGTTGAACTTTTCTGTTGATTGAGCAGTTTGGAAACATTCTTTTTGTAGAATCTACAATTGGATATTTGGAGCACTTTGAAGCCTATGGTGGAAAAGGAAATATCTTCACAAAAAAACTACACGGAAATATTCTGAGAAACTTCTTTGTGACGTGTGCATTCATCTCACAGAGTTGAACCTATCTTTTAATAGAGCAGTATTGAAAATCTCTTTTTGTAGAATCTGCAAGCAGATATTTAGAGCCCTTTGCCGTCTGTGGTGTTAAAGGAAACATCTTCACATAGAAACTACACAGAAGCATTCTGAGAAACTTCTTTGTGATGTGTGCACTCATCTCACAGAGTTGAACTTTTCTTTTGATTTGGCAGTTTGTAAACACTGATTTTGTAGAATCTGAAAGTGGATATTTGGAGCACTTTGAGGCCTATGGTGGAAAACGTAATATCTTCACCTTAAAAGTACACAGAAGCATTATGAGAAACTTCTTTCTGATGTGTGCATTCAACTCACAGCGTTGAAACTATTTTTCATTGAGCAGTTTTGAATATCTCTATTTGCAGAATTTGCAAGTGGATATCTAGAGACCTTTCTGGCCTATTTTGAAAAAGGAAATAACAGAAAAAATACACAGGATCATTCTGATAAAATTTTTGTGATGTGTGCATTCAACTCACAGAGTTGAACCTATTTTTGATAAAGCAGTTTTGAAACTCTCTTTTTGTAGAATCTGCAAGTGGATATTTGGAGCCCTTTGTGGCATATGGTGGAAAAGGAAATATCTTCATATGAAAACTACACAGAAGTATTCTGAGAAACCTTTTTGTGATATGTTCATTCATTTGACAGAGTTGAAAATTTCATTTAATTGAGCAGTTTTGAAACAGTCTTTTTTAAAATCTGCAAGTGGATATCTGGAGAACTTTAAGGCCTATTGTGGAAAAAGAAATATCTTCACAGAAAAACTACATAGAGGCATTATGAGAAAATTCTTTGTGATTTGTGCTTTCATCTCACACAGTTGAACCTTTATTTTGATTGAGCCATTTGGAAACAATCTTTTTGGAGAATCTGCAAGTGGATGTTAGGAGAGCTTTGTGGTCTATGGTGGAAAAGGATATATCTTCACATAAAAAACAGGCAAAACATTCTGAGAAACTTGTTTTTGATGTATGCATTCAACTCACAGAGTTGAAATTATCTTTTGATTCGGCAGTTTTAAATCTCTCCTTTTGTAGAATCTGCAATGGATATTTGGAGACTTTTGTGACCTATTTTGGAAAAGGAAATATCTTCACATAAAAATTACACAGAAGCATGCGGAGAAACTTCTTTGTGATGTGTGCATTCATTTCCCAGATTTGAACCTTTCTTTTGATGGAGCAGTTTTGAAACACTCTTTTGATGGTATCTGCAAGTGGATATTTGAAGCCTTTGAGGCCTTTTGCGGAAAAGGTAATATATTCACATAAAAACTACACAGAAGCATTCTGAGACATTTCTTGTGAAGTGTGCATTCATCTCACAGAGTTGACACTTTCTTTTGATTGAGCAGTTTCTAAACAGTCTTTTTGTAGGATATGCAGGTGGAAATTTGGAGTGCTTTTAGGCCTATGGTGGAAAAGGAAACATCTTCACAGAAAAACTACAAAGAAGCATTCCGAGAAACTTCGTGTGATGTGTGCATTCATCTCACAGTGTTAAACGTTTCTTTTGATTGAGCAGTCTGGAAACACTTTTTGTAGAATATGCAAGTGGATATGTGAAGCACTTTTATGCCTATTGTGGAAAAGGAAATATCTTCACCTTCAAACTACACAGAAGCATTCTGAGAAACCACTTTGTGATGTGTGCATTCATCTCACATAGTGGAATATTTCTTTAGATTGAACAGTTTGGAAGCACTCCTTTTGTAGAATCTGCAAGTGGATATTTGGAGCACTTATGGCCTGTGGTGGAAAGGAAATATCTTCACAAAGAAACTACAAAGAAGCATTCTGAGAAATTTCTTTGTGATGTGTGCTTTCAACTCACAGATTTGAAACTATCTTTTGATTGAACTGTTATGAAACTCTCTTTTTGTAGTATCTCCAAGTGGATATTTAGAGCCGTCGCTGGCCGATTTTGGATAAGGAAATATCTTCAGAGAAAAACTACACTGAAGCCTTCTCAGAAACTTCTTTGTGATGTGTGCATTCATGTCACAGAGTTGAACATTTCTTTTGATTGAACAGTTTGGAAACACTCTTTTTGTAGAATCTGAAGGGGATACTTGGAGCCCTTTGAGGCCTATTGGGGAAAAGGAAATATCCTCACATAAAAACTACACAGAAGCATTCTGAGAAACTTCTTTGTTATGCGTGCATTCAACTCACAACTTTGAATTGTTCTTTTGATTGAGCAGTTTTTAAACACAGTTTTAGTAGAATCTGCAATTGGATATTTTGTGTGATTTGTGACCTTTATTGGAAAAGGAAATATCTTCACATAAAAACAAGACAGATGGATTCTGAGAAACTTCTTTGTGACATGTGGATTCATCCCACGGAGTTGAACCTTTCTTTTAATTAAGCAGTGTTGAAACACTCTTTTTGTAGAATCTGCAAGTGGATATTTGGATCGCTTTGAGAGCTATGGTGGAAAAGGAAATATCTTCATGTAAAAACTAGACAGATGCATTCTGAGAAACTTCTTTGTGATGTGTGCATTCATCTCACAGAGTTGAACCTTTATTTTGATTGAGCAGTTTTAAAACACTCTTTTTGTAGAACATGCAATTGGATATTTGAAGAGTTTAAGGCCCTTGGAGGAAAAGAAAATATCTTCACATAAAAACTACACAGAAGCATTCTGAGAAACTTTTTTGTGATGAGTGCATTCATCTCACAGAGATGAGCCTTTCTTTTGACTGAGCAGTTTTTAAACACTCTATTTGTTGAATCTGCAAGAGGATATTTATAGACCTTTGAGGTTAATGTTTGAAAAGGAAATATCTTCATATAAATATTAGACAGAAGCATTCTGAGAAACATCCTAGTGATGTGTGCATTCATCTCACCGGGTTGAACATTTGTTTATGTTGAGCTGTTTTGAAACACTCTTCTGTAGAATCTGCAGGTGGATATTTGGAGGGCTTTGAGGCCTATGGTGGAAAAGGAAATATCTTCAGATAAAAATTAGACCCAGGCATTCTGAGAAACTTCTTTGTGATGTGTGCATTCATCTCACAGACTTGAGCCTTTATTTTGATAGGGCAGTTTTAAAACACTCTTTTTGTAGAACCTGCAATTGGATATTTGGAGAGTTTGAGGCCCGTGGAGGAAAAGGAAATATCTTCACATAAAAACTGAACAGAAGCATTCTGAGAACCTTTTTTGTGATGTGTGCTTTCATCTCACAGAGTTGAACCTTTCTTTTGACTGAGCAGTTTATAAACACTCTATTTGTAGAATCTGCAAGTGGATATTAGGAGAGCTTTGTGGTCAATGTTTGAAAAGGAAATATCTTCATATAAAGATTAGACAGAAGCATTCTGACAAACATCCTAGTGATGTGTGCGTTCATCTCAGAGAGTTGAACATTTCTTTTGATTCAGCAGTTTTGAAACACTCTTCTGTAGAATCTGCAGGTGGATATTTGGAGCGCTTTGAAGCCTATGGTGGAAAAGGAAATATCTTCAAATAAAAATTAGACCGAAGCATTCTGAGAAACTTCTTTGTGATGTCTGCATTCATCTCACAGAGTTGAACCTTACTTTTGATTGAGCAATTTTGAAACACTCTTTTTGTAGAATCTCCATGTGAATGTTCAGAGCACATTGGGGCCTATGGTGAAAAAGAAAATACCTTCACATAAAAACTACAGAGAAGCAATCTGAGAAAATTGTGATGTGTGCATTCAGCTCTCAGAGTTGAACCTTTCTTTTGAAGGATCAGTTTGGAAACACTCTTTTTGTAATATCTTCATGTTGATATTTGGAGCGGATTGAGGCATATGGTGGAAAAGGACATATCTTCACATTAATACTAGACAGGAACATCCTGAGAAACTTATTTGTGATGAGTGCATTCAACTCAGAGAGTTGAAACTTTCTTTTGATTGAGCAGTTTTGAAACACACTTTTGTAGAATCGACAGGTGGCTATTTGGGGCGCTTTGAAGCATATGGTGGAAAAGGAAATATCTTCACATGAAAATTAGGCAGAAGCATTCTGAGAAACTTCTTTTTGATCTTTGCATTCGTCTCACAGAGTTTAAACTTTCTATTTATTGAGCAGTTTTCAAACTCTCTTTTGGTAGAATCTGCAAGTGGATATTTGGAGCACTTTGAGACCTATGGTGGGAAAGGAAATATCTTCATATAAAAATTAGATGGAAGCTTTCTGAGAAACTTCTTTGTGATGACAGTGTTCATCTCACAGAGTTGAAAGTTTATTTTGATTTAGCAGTTTTGAAACACTCTTTTTGTAGAATCTGCATGTGGATGTTTGGAGCACTTTGGGGACTATGGTGGAAAAGGAAATATCTGCACACAAAAACTAAACAGAAGCATTCTGAGAAACTCCCTTTTGATGTGTGCATTGAACTCACAGAGTTGACCCTTTCTTTTGATTGAGCATTTTTGGAATACTCTTTATGTGGTATCTGCAAATGGATATTTGGAGCAGATTGAGGCCTATGGAGGAAAAGGACATATCTTCACATAAATACCAGACAGTAGCATTCTGAGAAACTTATTTGTGATGTGTGCATTCAACTCACAGAGATGAAACCTTCTTTTGATTGAGCAGTTTTGAAAAACTCTTACTGTAGAATCTTTAAGTGGATATTTGGAATGCTTTGTGTCCTAGAGTGGAAAAGCAAATATCTTCACACAAAAACTAGACAGAAGCATTCTGAGAAACTTCTTTGTGATGTGTGCATTCATCCCTGAGAGTTGAATCCTTCTTTTGATTGGGCAGTTTTGAAACAGTCCTTTTGTAGAATCTGCAAGTGGATGTTTGGAGTGCCTTGGTGTCTACAGTGGAAAAGGAAATATCTTCACATAAAAACTAAACAGGAGCATTCTGAGAAACTTCTTTGTGATGTGTGCATTCATCTCACAGAGATGAATATTTCTCTTTATTGAGCAGTGTTGAAACACTCTTTTTGTACAATCTGTGAGTGAATATTTTCAGCACTTTGAGGCCTATGGTGAAAAAGGAAATATCTTCACTTAAAAAGTACACAAAAGCACTCTGAGAAACTTCTTTGTGATGTGTGCATTCATCTCACAGAGATGAAACTTTCTTTTGATTTTTCAGTAGTGAAACACGTTTTTGTAGAAACTGCAATTGGATATTTGGAGCGCTTTGAGGCCTATGTTGGAAAAGGGAGTATCTTCACATAAAAAAGAGACAGAAGCATCCTGAGAAACTTCTCTGTGATGTGTCCATTCATCTCACAGAATTGAACCTATCTTTTGATTGACCAGTTTTGAAACATGCTTTTTGTAGAATCTGAAAGTGGATATTTTGAACGCTTTGTGGCTTATGGTGAAAAAGAAATATATACAAATAAAAACTAGAAAGAAGCATTCTGAGAAACTTCTTTGTGATGTGTGCCTTCAGCTTACAGTGTTGAACCCCTCTTTAGATTGAGCAGTTTGGAAACAGTGTCTTTGTAGAATCTGCAAAGGGATATCTGTGAGCCATTGGAGGCCTATGGTGAAAAAGTAAATATCCTCAAATAATATCTAGACAGAAGCTCTCTGAGAAACTTCTTTGTGATGTGTGCATTCATCTCACAGACTTGAATCTTCCTTTTGATTGAGTAGTATGGAAACGTCTTTTTGTAGACCCTGCATGAGGATATTTGTGATCCCATTGAGGCCTATGTTGAAAAAGGAATTATCTTCACATAAAAACTAGACAGAAGCTTCCTGAGAAACTTCTTTGTGATGTGTGTGTTCATCTCACAGAGTTGAACTTCATTTTTGATTGAGTCGTTTGGAAACAGTCATTTTTAGAAACTGCAAGGAATATTTGTGAGCAGTTTGAAACCTACAGTGAAAAAGGAATTATCCGCAAATAAAATCTAAACAGAAGCTTTCTGAGAAACTTCTTTGTGATGTGTGCATTCGTCTCACATAGTTGAATTTTGTTTTGATTGAGCAGTTTTTAAACAGTCTTTTTGTACAATCTGCAAAGTGATATCTGTGAATGCTTTCAGGCTTATGATGAAAAAGGAAATATCTTCACCAAAACCTATAAAGAAGCTTTCTGAGAAACTTCTTTAGGATGTGTGCATTCATCTCACAGAGTTGAACATTTTTTTTGATTCATCAATAAAAAAACAGTCTTTTTGAAGAATCTGTAAGGAGACATTTTTGAGCTCTTTGAAGCCTGTGGTGAAAAATGAAATATCTTTACAAAAAAACTTTACAGAAGCTTTCTGAGGAAGTTCTCTGAGATGTGTGCTTTCATCTCACAGAGTTGAACCTTTGTTTTGATTGAGCAGTTTGGAAAAAGTCTTTTTGTAGAATCTGTAAAGGGATATTTGAAGGCGTTTTGAGTCCTATGGTGAAAAAGGAAATATCTTCACATGAAAACAAGACAGAACCTTTCTGAGAAACTTCCTTGTGATGTGTGCATTCTTCTCAAAGAGTTGAAACTTTCTTTCAACTTATTGGGTTGGAAACAGTCTTTTTTTAGAATATGCAAGGGGATATTTATGAGCGGTTTGAGGTCTGCAGTGAAAAAGGAAATATCTTAACATAAAACCTAGACAGAAGCATTCTGAGAGACTTGTCTGTGATGTGTGCATTCATCTCAGAGAGTTGAACTTTTCTTTTCATTGGGCAGGTTTGAAACCGTCTTTTTGTAGAATCTGCAAAGTGATATGTTTCAGCAGTTTGAGCCTTATGGTGAAAAAGGAAATATGAAAAAATAAAATGTAGACAGCAGCTTTCCGAAAAACTTCTTTGTGATGTGTGCAGTCATCTCACAGGGTTGAAACTTTCTTTTGATTGAGCAGTTTGGAAACAGTCTTTTTGTAGAACCTGCAAAGTGATATTTGTGAATGCTTTGAGGTTTATGGTGAAAAAGGAAATAACTTCACATAAAAACTAGGCTCATGTTTTCTGGGAAGCTTCTTTGTGAGGGGTGTATGCATCTCAAAGAGTTCAATCTTTCTTTTGATTGAGCAGTTTAGAAAGAGTGTTTTTGGAGAATCTGCAAAGGGATGTTTTTGAGTGGTTTGAGGAATGTGGTAAAAAACGAAATATCTTCATATAAAAACTAGACAGAAGCATTCTCAGAAACCACTTTGTGATGTGTGCATTCATCTCACAGAGTTGAATTTTCTTTCATTGAGTAGTTTGGAAACAGTCTTTTTGTAGAATATGCAAAGGGATATTTGTGAGCTTTTTGAGGCCTATTGTGAAAAAGGAAATATCCACAAATAACGTCTAGACAGAAGCCTTATGAGAAACTTCTCTGTGATGTGTGCATTCACCACACAGAGTTGAACCTTTCTTTTGATTCAGCTGTTTGGAAACAGTCTTTTTGTAGAATCTGCAAAGGAAAATTTGTGAACTCTTTGAAGCTTATGGTGAAAAAGACGTATCTTCACATAAAAACTAGACAGAAACGTTCTGAGAAACTTCTTTGTAATGTGTGCATTCATCTCACACAGCTGAACTTTCATTTGGTTGAGCAGTTTGGAAACAGTCCTTTTGTAGAGTCTGCAAAGGGTTATTTATGAGCGGTTAAAGGCCTATGGTGAAAAAGGGAGTATCGACAAATAAGAACTAGACAGAAACTTTCTGAGAAACTTCTCTGTGATGTGTTCATTCATCTCACAGAGTAGAAAGCTTTCTTTGATTGAGCAGTTTGGAAACAACCTTTTTGTAGAATCTGCAAAGGGATATATGTAGACAGTTTCAGGTCTATGGTGAAAATGGAAATATCTTCACATAAAAACTAGACAGAAGCTTTCTGAGAAAATTCTTTGTGATGTGCTCATTCATCTCACAGATTTGAAGTCTTCTTTTCATTGGTCTGTTTGGATAGAGTCTTTTTGTAGAATCTGCTTTGCGATATTTGTGAGCCCTTTGAAGCCTATGGTGAAAAAAGAAATATCTTCACACAAAAACTAGACAGAAGCATTCTGAGAAACTTCGTTGTGATGTGTGCATTCATTCAAAAGAGCTGAACCTACCTTTGGATTGAGCAGTTTGGAAACAGTCCTTTTGTAGAATGTACAAAGGGATATTTGGGATCCCTTTTTGGCCTATGGTGAAAAAGGAAATATCTTCACATAAAAACTAGACAGAAGCATTCTGAGAAACTTCTTTTTGATGTATGCATTCTTCTCACAGCGTTGAACCTTTCTTTAGATAGAGCATGTTGGAAAATGTCTTTTTGTAGAATCTGCAATGTGATAATTTGAATGCTTTGAGACATGGTGAAAAAGGGAGTATCTTCACATAAAAACTGGATGGAAGCTTTCTGAGAAACTTCTTTATGATGTGTGCATTTATCTCAAAGAGTTGAAGCTTTATTTGGTTGAGCAGTTTTGGAACAGTCTTTTTGTAAAATCTGTAAAGGGATATTTGTGAGGGCTTTGAGACCTATATTGAAAAAGGAAACATCTTCAAATAAAAACTAGACAGAAGCTTTCTGAGAAACTTCTTTGTGATGTGATCATTCACCTCAAAGAGTTGAACCTTTCTTTTGATTGAGTAGTTTGGAAACAGTCTTTTTGTAGAATCTGCAAAGGGTTATTTATGAGCGGTTTGAGGCCTATGGTGAGAAATTGAGTATCAACAAATAAAACTAGACAGAAACTTTCTGAGAATCTTCTCTGTGATGTGTGTTTTCCTCTTGCAGAGTGGAGGCTTTCTTTAAGCCGTTTGGAAACAGTCTTTTTATAGAATCTTCAAAGGGATATATGTAGGCGGTTTGAGGTCTATTGTGAAAACGGAAATATCTTCACTTAAAAACTAACTGCTCAATGGGAAGAAATTTTACTTCTGTGTGATGAATGCACATGTCACAAAGGAGTTACTCAGAAAATTTCTTTCTACTTTTTATGTGAAGATATTTCCTTTTTCACCATCTGCCTCAACGTCTTCCCAGATATACCTTTGCATTTTCTATAAAAAGACTGTTTCCAAACTGCTCAATAAACAGAATGGTTCAACCCTGTGAGAAGAATGTGCACATCACAAAGAAGTTTCTCAGAAAACTCCCTTTTCGTTTTTATGTGAAGATATTTCCTTTTTGAACATAGGCCTCAACACCCTCCCAAATATACCTTTGCAGAATCTACAAAAAAAACTGTTTCCAAACTGCTCAATCAAAAGAAAGTTTCAACTCTGTGTGATGAATGCACACATCAGAAAGTTTCTCAGCAAGATTCTCACTAGTTTTTATGTGAAGATAGTTCCTTTTTCAACTTGGGTCTCAAAGCACTCAAAAATATCCCTTTGTACATCCTAGAATAACAGAGTTTACAAACTGCTCAATGAAAAGAAACGTTTACCTCTGTGAGATGAATACACATATTTTAAAGCAGCTTCTCAGAATGCTTCTTTCTAGTTTTTATGTGAAGATATTTCCTTTTTCACCATAGGCCTCAACGTGCTCCTAAATATCCCTTTGCAGATTGTAAAAAAAGACTGTTTCCAAACTGCTCAATCCGAAGAAAGTTTCAACTCTGTGAGATGAATGCACACATCACAAAGAAGTTTCTCAGAATCTTTCTTTATAGTTTTTCTGTGAAGGTATTTCCTTTTCCACCATAGGCCTCAAAGCCCTCACAAATATCCCTTTACAGATTCTACAAAAACTCTGCTTCCAAACTGCTCAATAAAAAGAATTATTGAACACTGTGAGATGAATGCACACATCTCAAAGAAGTTTCTCTGAAACCTTAAGTCTAGTTTTTATGTGAATAGATTTCCTTTTTCACCATAGGCCTCAAAGTGTTCCAAATATCCATTTGCAGATTCTACAAAAAGACTGTTTCCAAACTGCTCAATCAAAACAAAGGTTAAACTCTGTTTAATGAATGCACACATCACAAAGAAGTTTCTCAGAATGCTTCTGTGTAGATATTATGTAAAAATACTTGCTTTTTCACCATAGGCCTCAAAGTGCTCACAAATATACGTTTACAGACTCTATAAAAATACTTTTTCCAAATTGCTCAATCAAAAGAAAGGTTCAAATCTGTGACATGTATGCACATTACAAAGAGTTTTCTCACAAAGCTTCTCTCTACTTTTTATGTGAAGATATTTCCTTTTTCACCATAGACCTCAAAACGTTCACAAATATCCCTTCACAGATTCTACAAAAAGACTCTTTACACACTGCTCAATGAAAATAATGTTTCAACTTTGTGAGATAAATGCTCACATTGCCAGGAAGTTTCTCAGAAAGCTTCTGTGTAGTTTTTATGTGAAGATATTTCTTTTTCACCATATGCTTCAAAGGGCTCAAAACTATCCCTTTACAGATTTTACAAGAAAAGAGTTTCCAATCTTCTCATTGAAAAGAAACAGACACATCTGGGAGATGAATGCACATATCACAAAGCAGTTTCTCAGAAACATTCTGTCTAGTTTTCATGTGAAGGTATTTCGTTTTTCACCACTGGACACAAAGCACTCAAAATTGTCCGTTTGCAGATTCTACAAAAAGTCTGTTTCCACCCTGCTCATCAAAAGAAAGGTTCAACTCTGTGAGATGAATGCACACGTCAAAAAAAAGTTTATCAGAAAGCTTCTATTAAGTTTTTATATGAATGTTTCCTTTGTCACCACGAGCCTCAAAGTGCTCACAAATATCCACTTGAAGAATATTTAAAAAGACTTTTTCCAAACTCCTCTATCAAAAGAAAGTTTGAACTGTGTGAGATTAATGCACACATCACAAAGAAGTTTCTCAGAAAGCTTCTTTATAGTTTTTATGTGAATATATTTCCTTTTTCACCATAGGCCTCAAAGCCCTCACAAATATCTCTTTGCAGGTTCTACAAAAAGTCTGTTTCCAAACGGCTCAATGAAAAGAAAGTTTCACCTCTGTGAGATGAATGCACACATCACTAAGAAGTTTCACAGGAGGCTTCTGTCTAATTTTTATATGAAGACATTTCCTTTTTCACCATAGGCCTCCATCTGCTCACAAATATCCCTTAGCAGATTCTACAAGAACAGAAATCCAGACTGATCAAGGAAAACAAAGGTTTTTCTCAGTGAGATGAATGCACACATCAGGAAACTGTTTCTCAGAAACCGTCTGTATACTTTTTATGGGATGATATTTCTTTTTTCCGCCTAGGACACAAAGCGCTCAAAAATATCACTTTGCAGATTCTATGAAAAGATTGTTCCCAATCTGCTCCATCAAAAAAATAGTTCAACTCCGTGAGATGAATGCATACATCACAAAGAAGTTTCTCAGAAACCTTCTTTATAGTTTTTATGTGAAGATATTTCCTTTCTCACCATAGGCCTCAAAGTGCTCAGCAATATCCCTTTGCAGATTCTGCAAAAAGACTGCTTCCCAACTGATCAACCAAATAAATGCTTGAACTCTGTGAGATGGATGCACACATCACAAAGAGGTTTCTCAGGGATCTTCTGTCCATTTTCTATGTGAAGATATTTCCTTTTTCACCATAGCACTCAAAGCCCTGATAAATATCCCTTGCAGATTCCACAAATAGACTGCTTCCAGATTGGTCAATCAAAAGGATGGTTCAAATTTGTGAGATGATTGCACACATCACAGAGATGCCACTAAGAAAGCTTCTGTCTAGTTTTTATGTGAAGATATTTCCTTTTTCATGATAGGCCTCAAAGCACTCACAAATACCCTGTTGCAGATTCTACAAGAACAGAGTTTCCAGACTGATCAGAGAAAATAAACGTTTACCTCTGTGAGAGCAATGCACACGTCACAAAGCTGTTTCTAAGAAACCTTCTTTATACCTTTTATATGAATATATTTCGTTTTTCACCATTGGCCTCAAAGCGCTCATAAATATCCCTTTGCAGATTCGACAAACAGACCGTTTCCATACTGCTCAATCAAAAGTAAGTTTAATCTTTTTGAGATGAATGCCCACATCACAAAGAGGTTTCACAGAAAGCCTCTCTCTAGTTTTTATGTGAAGATATTTCCTTTTTCACCATAGGCCTCAAAGCACTCACAAATATCCCTTTAGAGACTCTACAAGAACAGTTTCCAGACTGACTAGAGAAAAGAAACGTTTACCTCTGTGAGATGAATGCATACATCACAAAGCTGTTTCTGAGAAACCTTGTTTATACTTTTTATGTGAATATATTTCCTTTTTCACCATAGTCCTCAAAGCACTCATAAATATCCCTTTGCAGATTCTACAAAAAGACTGTTTCCAAACTGTTCAATCAAAAGAATGGTTGAACTCTATGAGATGAATGCACACATCACAAAGAAGTTTCTTGGAAAGCTTCTGTCTAGTTTTTATGTGAAGATATTTCCTGTTTCATCATAGGCCTCAAAGCTCTCAAAAATATGCCTTTACAGATTCTACAAAAATATTGTTTCCAAATTGCTCAATCCAAAGAAAGTTTCAAATCTGTGAGATGAATGCACACATCACAAAGAGGTTTCTCAGAAAGCTTCTCTCTAGTTTTCATGTGAAAATATTTCCTTTTTCACCATAGGCTTCAAAGCATAAAAAATATCCCTTTGCAGATTATACCAAAATACTATTTACAAACTGCTCAATCAGAAGAATATTTCAACTCTGTGAGATGAATTCTCACATCTCCAAGATGTTTCACAGAAAGCTTCTGTCTACTTTTTACGTGAAGATAATTACTTTTTCACCATAGGCCTCTAAATGCTGACAAATATCCCTTTGCAGATTTTACAAGAAGATATTCAGCTCAAGGAAGAGAAATGGTAACCTCTGTGAGATGAAAGCACATATCACAATGCAGTTTATCAGAAATATTGTGTCTAGTATTTATATAAAGTTAATTCATTTTTCAACATAGGACAAAAAACACTAACTAAATTCTACAAAATACTTTGGAAATTCTACAAAATACTGCTCCCAAACTGCTCATCAAAAGAAAGGTTCACCTCTGTGGAATGAATGCGTATATCAAAAAGATGATTCTCAGAAAGCTTCTATCTTTTTTTATGTGAATGTGTTTCCTTTTTCACCATGGGCCTCAAAGTGCTTAAAAATATCCCTTTGCAGATCCTAAAAAAAGACTGTTTCCAAACTGCTGAGCCAAAGGAATGGTTCAAATCTGTGAGATGAATGCACACATCACAAAGAAGTTTCTCACAAACCTTCTTTATAGTTTTTATGTGAAGATATTTCCCTTTAACCATAGATCTCAAGGGGCTCGGAAATATACTTTGCATATTCTACAAAATGACGGTTTCTCAACTGCTCAATCAAAAGAATTGTTGAACTCTGTGAGATGAATGGATGCATCACAAAGAAGTTTCTCAAATTCTTTAGTCTAGTGTTTATGTAAAGATATTTTCTCTTTCACCATAGGTCTCAAAGTGCTCAGAAATATCCCTTTACAGATTCCACAAAAAGACGTTTCCAAACTGCTCAATCAAAAGAAAGTTTCAATTCTGTGAGATGAATGCACACATCACCAAGAAGTTTCTCAGTATGTTTCTGTCTAGTTTTTATGTGAAGACAATTGCTTTTTCACCATAGAGGTTCTACACACTCACAAATATCCCTTAGCAGATTCTAAAATAAGAGAGTTTCCCAATGATCAAAGAAAAAAATCATTTACCTCTGTGAGATTAATGCAGACATCACAAAACAGTTTCTCAGAAAACTTCTTTATACTTTTGTGTGAAGATACTTCTTTTTCTGCATAGGCCTCAAAATGCTTACAAATATCACTTTCCACATTCTACAAAAATACCGCTTCCAAATGATGAATCAAAAGAGAGGTTCAACTCTGTGAGATGAATGCATATATCACAAAGAAGTATCTCAGAATCTTTCTGTATACTTTGTATGTGAAGATATTTCCTTTGTCAACATGGGCCTCAAAGTGCCCAAAAATACCCTTTTTCAGATTTTACAAGAACATAGTTTCTAGACTGCTCAGAGAAAAGAAACTGCTTACCTCTGTGAGATGAATGCACACATCACAAGGCTGTTTTTAGGAAACCTGCTTTACAGTTCTTATGTGAAGATATGTCCTTTTCCACCATAGGCCTCACAGCAATTCAAATATCCACTTGCAGATTCTACAAAAAGAGTGTTTCAAAACTGTGCAATCAAAGGAAAGGTTCAACTCTGTGAGCTGAATGCAAATATCACAAAAAATTTTCTCAGAATGCTTCTGTCTAATTTTTATGTTAAGGTATTTCCTTTTCCACCATAGGCATCAAAGCGCTTCAAATATCCACATGCAGATACTACATAAAGACTGTTTCCAAACTGCTCAATCAAAAGTGTAGTTAAACTCTCTGGGATGAATACACACATCACTAAGAAGTTTCTCAGAATGCTTCTATCTAGTTTTTATATGAAGATATTTCCTTTTGCAACATAGGCCTCAAATCACCACAAATATCCGCTTACAAATTCTAAAAAAAGAGTATTTCAAAACTGGTCAATCAAAAGAAAGTTTGAAATTGGTGAGATGAATGCACACATCACAAAGAAGTTTCTCAGAATGCTTCTGTCTAGTTTTTACGTGAAGATATTTCCTTTTCCACTCTAGGCCACAAAGCGCTCCATATATCCACTTGCAGATTCTACAAAAAGAGTGTTTCAAAACCGCTGAATCAAAAGAAAGGATCAACTCTGTGAGTTGAATGCACACACCACAAAGAAGTTTCTCAGAATTCTTCTGTCCAGTTTTTATGGGGAGATATTTTCTTTTCCAACATAGGGCTAAAAGTGACATAAATATCCACTTGCAGATTCTACAAAAAGAGTTTTTCAAAACTGCTCAATCAGAAGAAAGGTTCAACTCTGTGAGATGAATGAACACATCACAAAGTATTTCCTTAAAAATTTTCTGTCTAATTTTTATGGAAGATATTTCTTTTTCAACACAGGCCTCAAAGCGCTGCAAATATCCACTTGCAGATTCTACAAAAATACTGTTTCCAAACTGCTAAATCAAAGGAAAGTTCAACTGTGTGAGATGAATGCACACATCACAAAGAAGGTTCTCAGAAAGCTTCTGTCTAGTTTTTATGTGAAGCCAGTTGCTATTTCACCCTTCGCTCAACACCCTCCAAATATCCATTTGCAGACTCTACAAAAAGACTGTTTCTAAAATGCTCAATCAAAAGAAAAGTTCAACTCTGTGAGATGAAAGAACACATCACAAAGTAGTTTCTCAGAAAGCTTCTATCTAGTTTTTATATGAAGATATTTCCTGTTTCACCAGAGACCTCAAAGGGCTCACAAATATCCCTTTCCAGATTCTACAAAAAACAGTTTCCCAACTGCTCAATCAAAAGAAAGGTTCAACTGTGTGAGATGAAAGCACACATCCCCAAGAAGTTTCTCAGAAAGCTTCTGTCTAGTTTTTATGCAAAGATATTTTCTATTTCACTATAGGCCTCAATGGGTTCACAAATATCCCTTTGAATATTCTACAAAAAGACTGTTTCCAAACTGCTCATTCAAAAGAAGGTTTTAACTCTGTGAGATGAGTGTACACATCTCAAAGTGGTTTATGAGAATGCTTCTGTCTAGTTTCTATGTGAACATATTTTCAATTCATGGTATGCCTCAAAGTGCTCGCAAATATCCCTTTGCAGATTTTATAAAAAGACTTTTTCCAAGCTCCTCTATCTCAAGAAATTTTCAACTCTGTGAGATGAATCAACACGTCACAAATAAGTTTCTCAGAATGCTTCTATCTAGTTTTTATGTGATGATATTTCTTTTTCACCACAGGGCTCAAACCGCTCAGAAATATTCCTTTGCCTATTGAACAAAAACTCTGTTTCCTAACTTCTCAATGAAAAGAAAGGTTCAACTATGGGAGGTGAATGCAAACATCACAAAAAAATTTCTCAGAAAGCGTCTGTCTGGTTTTCTTGTGAAGATATTTCCTTTTTCACCGTAGGCCTCAAAGACCACCAAATATCCATTTGCAGATTATATGAAAAGACTGTTTCTAAACTGCTCAATCAAAAGAATGGTTCAACCCTCTGAAATGAAAGAACACACCACAAAGAAGTTTCTCTGAAAGCCTCTGTCTATTTTTTATATGAAGATATTTCCTGTTTCACCATAGGCCTCAAACGACTCTCAAATATCCCTTTGCAATTCTGTGAAAGAAGTCACTGGTAGCTTGATGGGGATGGCATTGAATCTATAAATTACCTTGTGCACTATGGCCATTTTCACAATATTGATTCTTCCTACCCATGAGCAAGGAATGTTCTTACATTTCTTTATATCCTCTTTTATTTCATTGAGCAGTGGCTTGTAGTTCTCCTTGAAGAGGTCCTTCATGTCCCTTGTAAGTTGGATTCCAAGGTATTTTATTCTCTCTGAAGCTATGCAGCCATAAAAAATGATGAGTTCATGTCTTTGTAGGGACGTGGATGAAATTCTAAATCATTTTTCTCAGTAAACTATCGCAAGAGCAAAAAACCAGACACCACATATTCTCACTCATAGGTGGGAATTGAACAATGAGAACACATGGACACAGGAAGGGGAACATCACACTCTGGGGACTGTTGTGGGGTGTGGGGAGTGGGGAGGGATAGCATTAGGAGATATACCTAATGCTAAATGACAAGTTAATGGGTGCAACACACCAGCATGGCACATGTATACATATGTAACTAACCTGCCCATTGTGCACATGTACACTAAAATTTAAAGTATAATAATAATGAAACGAAAATAAAAATAAAAACAAAAAAAATAAAAAAATCCCTTTGCAGATTCCACGAACAGACTGTTTCCCAACTGCTCAATCAAAAGAAAGGTTCAACTCTGTGAGATGAAAGCACACACAACAAAGCACACATAACAAAGCTGTTTTGCATAAAACTTCTGTCTAGCTTTTATGTGAAGACGTTTCCTATTCCACCATAGGCCTCAAAGGTTTCACAAATATACCTTTGTATATTCTACAAAAATACTGTTTCCAAATGCTCAATCAAAAGAAAGCTTCAACTCTTTGAGATACATGCACACATCACAAAAAAGTTTCTCAGAAAGCTTCTATACAATTTCTATTTGAAGATATTTCCTATTTCACCATAGTCCTCAAAGGACAAAAAACTATCCCTTTGCAGATTCTACAAAAAGATTGTTTCCAAACTGCTAAACCAAAAGAAAGGTTCAACTCTATGGGTTGAATGCACACATCACAAATAAGTTTCTCAAGATGCTTCTGTCTAGTTTTTATGTGAAGATATTTCCTATTTCACCAAAGTCCTCAAAGGGCTCAAAACTATCCTTTTGCAGATTCTACAAAAAGATTGTTTCCAAGCTGCCCAATCAAAAGAAAGATTCAAATCTATGAGATGAATGCACACATCGAAAAGAAGTTTCTCAAAATGCTTCTGTCTAGTTTTTATGTGAAGATATTTCCTATTTCACCAAAGTTCTCAAAGGGCTCAAAACTATCCCTTTGCAGATTCCACAAAAAGACCGTTTCCAAACTGCTCTATGAATAGTAAGGTTCAACTCTATCAGATGAATGAAAAAATCACAAAGAAGTTTCTCAAAAAGTTTCTGTCTAGTTTCCATATGACGATATTTCCTATTTCACCATAGGCCTCAAAGGGCTCAAAAATATCCCTTTGCACATTTTACAAAAAGACTGCTTCCAAACTGCTCAATCAAAAGAAGGGTTCAACTTTGTGCATTTAATGAACACATCACAAAGATGTTACTTAGAATTCTTCTGTCTAGTTTTTATGTGAAGATATCCCCTTTTTCACCATAGTTCTCAAACCTCTCCCAAATATCCCTCTGCAGATTTACAAAAAGATTTTTTCCAAAGTGCTCAATCAAAAGAAAGATTGACTTCTATTAAATGAATGCACATATCAGAAAAAAGTTTCTCAAAATGTTGCTGTCTAGTTTTAATGTGAAGATATTTCCTTTTTGACTTTAGTCCTCAAACTGCTCACAAATATCCCTCTGCATATTCTACAAAAAGACTGTTTCCAAACTGCTCAATCAAAAGACAGTTTCAATTCTGTGAGATGAATGCACAAATCACAAAGAAGTTTCTCAGAAAGCTTCTGCCTAGTTTTTATGTGAAGATATTTCCTTTTTCACCATAGGCCTCAAAGCCCACCCAATATCCATCTGCAGATTCTACAAAAAGATGTTTCCGAACTGCTCAATCAAAAGAAAATTTCAACTCTGTGAGATAAACACACATATAAAAGGAAGTTACTCAGAAAGTTTCTGACAAGTTTTATGTGAAGATATTTCCTATTTCACCATAGGCCTCAAAGGGCTCACAAATATCCCATTTCAGATTCTTCTAAAATACTGTTTGCAAACTGCTTAATGAAAAGAAAGGTTAATCTCTGTGAGATGAATGCACACATCACAAAGAAGTTTCTCAGAATGCTTCTGTCTAGTCTTTACATGAAGATAGTTTCTTTTTCACCATAGGACTCAAACTGCTAAAAAATATCCCTCTTTAGATCCTACAAAAAGAGTGTTTCCAAACTGCTCAATCTAAAGAAAGGTTCAACTCTGTGAGATGAATGCACACATCACAAAGAAGTTTGTCAGAAAGCTTCTGTCTAGTTTTTATTTGAAGACAATTCCTATTTCACCCTAGGATCAAATCGCTCCAAATATCTATTTGCAGGTTCTACAAAAAGATGGTTTCCAAAGTGTTCAATCAAAAGAAAGGTTCAGCTCTGTGAGACGAATGCACACATCACAAAGAAGTTTCTCAGAATGCTTCTGTCTAGTTTTTATGTGAAGACATCTCCTTTTTCAACATAAGCCTTAAATCACTTACAAATATCCCTCTGCAGTTACCAAAAACAGACTGTTTCCAAACTGCTCAATCAAAATAAAGGTTCAACTCTGTGAGATGAATGCACTCATCACAAAGAAGTTTCTCATTAGGTTTCTGTCTGGTTTTTAGGTGAGGATATTTCCTATTTCAACACAGGCATCGATAGGCTCAGAAATACCCTTTTGCAGGTTCTACAAAAGGACTGTTTCCAAACTGCCCAATCAAAAGAAATTTTCAACTTTTTGAAATGGAAGCACACATCACAAAGAAGTTTCTCAGAAATCTTCTGTCTAATTTTTATCTCAAAATTATTCTTATTTTGTCACAGGCCTCAATGGGCTCACAAATATCCCTTTGCAGATTTTACAAAAGTTTTGTTTCCAAACTGCTCAATCAAAAGAAACTTTCAACATTGTGAGATGAATTCACACATCACAAAGAAGTCTCTCAGAATGCTTCTGTCTAGTTATTATGTGAAAATATTTCCTTTTTCACCATAGTCTTTACACCACTCAAATATATCCCTCTGCAGATACTACAAAAAGACTGTTTCCAAACTGGTCCATCAAAGAAAGTTTCAGCTCTGTGAGATGAATGGACTCATCACAAAGAAGTTTCTCAGAATTCTTCTGTCTAGTTTTTATGTGAACATATTTCCTTTTTCACCATAAAACACAAATTGCTTCAAATATCCATTTGCAGATTATACAAAAAGAATGTTTCCAAACTGCTCAATCAAAACAAAGGCTCAACTCGTGAGATGAAAGCACACATCACAAAGAAGTTTCTCAGAAAGCTTCCGTCTACTTTTTATATGAAGGTCATTCCTTTTTGACCTTAGGCATTTAACTGCACACAAATATAAATCTGCTTACACTACCAAGAGACTTTCTCCAAATTGCTAAATCAAAAGAAAGGTTCAACTCTGTGAGATAAATGCACACATCACAAAGAAGTTTCTCAAAATGCTTCTGTCTAGTTTTCATGTGAAGACATTTATTTTTCTCCATTGGCCTCAAACCGCTCAGAAATATCCCTTTGCAGTTTGAACAAAAAGACTGTTTCCAAACTGCTCAATGAAAAGAAATGGTAAACCCGTAAAGGTGCATGGAAGTGTCACAAAGAGTTTTCTCAGAAAGCTACTGTCTAGTTTTTATGTGAAGATATGTACTTTTTCACTATAGGCCTTAAAATGCTCCAAATATCCATTTGCAGATTCTACAAAAAGACTGTTTCCAAACTGCTCAATCAAAAGAAAGGTTCAACTCTGTGACATGAATGGACAAATCACAAAGAAGTCTCTCAGAATGCTTCTGTCTAGTTTCTATGTGCAGATATTTCGTTTCCACCATAGGCCTCAAATGGCTCAGAAATATCCCTTTGCAGATTGCACAAAAAGACTGTTTCCAAACTGCACAATCAAAAGAAAGATTCAACTCTGTGAAATGACAGTGCACATCACACAGAAGTTTGTCAAAATGCTTCTGTCTAGTTTTTATGTGAATATATTTCCTTTTTCACCGTAGGCCTCAAAGCTCTCCAAATATCCATTTGTAGATTCTTCACAAAGACTGTTTCCAAAGTGATCAATCAAAAGAAAGGTTCAACTCTGTAGGATGAAAGCACACATCATAAAGAAGTTTCCCAGAAAGCTTCTGTCTGGTATTTATGTGAAGATATTTCCCATTTCTACATAAGCCTCAAAGGGATCAAAAATATCCCTTTGTAGGTTCTACAAAAAGACTGTTTCCAAACTACTCAACAAAATAAAGCTTCAACTCTGTGAGGTGAATGCACAGATAAAAAAGAGGTTTTTCAGGATGCTTCTGTCTAGTTTTTATGTGAAGATATTTCTTTTTCACCACAGGACTGAAAACACTCAGAAATATTCCTTTGCAGATTGCATAAAAAGAATATTTCATGGCTCCTCAATGAACAGAATGGTTCCACTCCTTGAGATGAATGTAAACATCACAAAGACTTATCTGAAAAAGCTTCTGTCTGGTTTTTATTTGAAGATATTTAGTTTTTCACCATAGGCCTCAAACTGCTCACAAATATACCTTTGCAGATTATACACAATGACTTGATCTCAAACTGCTCAATGAAAAGAAACGTCCAAATATGTGGGATGAAAGCATGCATCACACAGAAGTTTCTCAGAAAGTTTGTCTAGTTTTTAGGTGCAGATACTTCCTTTTTCACCTTATGCCTCAAAGTGCTCCAAATATCCGTTTACAGATTCTACAAAAAGAGTGTTTCCAAACTGCTCAATCAAAAGAAAGGTTCAACTCTGTGAATCCAAACTGCTCAATCAAATAAAAAGTTTCAACTCTGTGAGATGAAAGCACACATCATAAAGAAGTTTCTCAAAAAGCTACTGTCTAGTTTTCATGTGAAGATATCTCCTATTTCACCATACACCTCAAAAGGGCTCAGAAATATCCCTTTGCAGGTTCTATGAAAAGACTGTTTCTGAACTGCTGAATGAAATGAAAGTTTCAACACTGTGGGATGAATGCACACAAAACAAATAAGTTTCCCGGAATGCTTTTGTCTGATTTTTATGTGAAGATATTTCTTTTTCACCACAGGCCTCAAATCACTCAGAAATATCCCTTTACAGATTGTGCAAAAAGACTGTTTCTAAACAGCTCAATGAAAAGGAAGATTCACCTCTGGGAGATGAATGCAAACATCACAAAGAGGTTTCTCAAAAACTTCTGTCTGGTTTTTATGTGAAGGTATTCCCTTTTTCACCAAAGGTCTCAAACCGCTCACAAATATCCATTTGCAGATACTACAAAAAGACAGTTTGCAAACTGCTCAATGAAAAGAAAGGTTAAACTCTGTGAGATGTAAGCACACATCACAAAGAGGTTTCTCAGAATGATTTTGTCTAGTTTTATGTGAAGAATTTTCCTTTTTTACCATAGGCCTCAAAGCACTCCAAATATCCATTTGCACATCCTATGAAAAGACTGTTTCCAAATTGCCCAATCAAAACAGCGGTTCAGCTCTGTGAAATGAATGTACACACCCCAAAGAAAATTCTCAGAAAACTTCTGTTTAGTTTTTATGTGAACATATTTCCTTTTTCACCATGGGTCTCAAAGCACTCCAAATATCCACTTGCAGATTCTACAAAAAGAGTGTTTCCAATCTGCTCAATCAAAACAAATGTTCAACCCTGTGAGATGAAAGCACACATCCCAAAGAAGTTTCTTAGAAACCTTCTACCTAGTTTTTTTGTGTAGATATTTCGTATTTCAAAATAGGCCTCAAAGTGCTCAGAAGTATACCCTTGCAAGTGCTACAAAAAAGAGTGTTTCCAAACAGCTCAATCAAAAGAAAGGTTTAACTATCTGAGATGAATGCACACATTACAAACAAGTTTCTCAGAATGCTGCTGTCTAGTTTTTCTGAGAAGCCATTTCCTTTTCACTGTAGGCCTCAGTCTGCTCACTAATAGCCCTCTGTAGATACTATAAAAAGACTCTTTCCAAACTATTCAATCAAAATAAAGGTTCAAATCTGTGAGATGAAAGCCCAGGTCACAAAGAAGTTTCTCAGAAAGTTTCTGTCTAGTTTTTATGTGAAGATATTTCCTATTTCACCTTAGGCCTCAAAGGGATCAAATATATCCCTTTTCAGATTCTACAAAAAAAGTTTCCAAACTGCTTCATCAAAAGAAAGGTTCAACTCTGTGAGATGAATGCACACATAAAAAATTAATTTCTCAGAATGCTTCTGTGCTGTTTTTATGTGAAGATATTACTTTTTCAACATAGGTCTCAAACCGCGAACAAATATTCCTTTGCTCATTGCACAAAAAGTATGTTTCCACACTGCTCAATGAACAGAAAGGTTCAACTCAGTGAGAGGAATGCAAACATCACAGTTTTCTCAAAATGCTTCTGTCTAGGTTTTATGTGAAGATATTTACTTTCTCACCATAGGGCTCAAACCGCTCACATATCTCCCTTTGCAGATTCTACAAAATGACTTGTTGCCAAACTGCTCAATGAAAAGGAAGGTCCAAATTTGAGAAGAAAGCAAGCATCAAAAAGAAGTTTCTCAGGAAGTTTCTGTCTAGTTTTTATCTGCAGATCCGTTTGCAGGTTCCACAAAAGGAGTGTTTCCAAACTGCTCAATCAAAAGAGAGGTTCATCTCTGTGAGATGAAAGCACAGAGCACAAAGAAGATTTTCAGAAAGCTTCTGTCTAGTTTTTATGTGAAGATATTTCCTATTTCACCATAGACCTCAATGGGCTCACAAATATCCCTTTGCAGATTCTACAAAAGGGCTCTTTCCGAACTGCTCAATCCAAGGAAAGTTTCAATCCTGTGACATGAATGCACACATCACAAAGGGGTTTCTCAGAATGCTTCTGTCTTTTTTTTATGTGAAGAAATTTCCTGTTCACCATAGGCCTAAATTGCTGCAAATATCTATTTGCAGATTGTACAAAAAGACTGTTTCCAACCTGCTCAATCAAAAGAAAAGCTCAACACTTGAGATGAAAGCACATATCACAAAGAAGTTTTTCCGAAAGCTTCTGTCTGGTTTTTATGTGAAGATATTCCCTATTTCACCATAGGCCTGAAAGGGCTCACAAATATCCTTTCACATATTCTGCAAAAAGACTATCTCCAAACTGCTCAATCAAAAGAGAGATTCAAATATGTGTGATGAATGCACACAACACAAAGAAGTTTCTCAGAATTCTTTTGTCTAGTTTTTATGTGAAGATATTTCTCTTTCACCATAGACCTCAAATGGCTCAGAAATATCCCTTTGCAGATTGTACAAAAAGAATGTTTCCAATCTGCTCAACAAAAAGAAAGTTTCAGCACTGTGAGATGAATGCACACATCACAAAGAAGTTTCTCAGAAAGCTTCTGTTTAGCTTTCATGTGAAGATTTTTCCTTTTTCACCATAGACCTCAATGGGCTCAGAAATGTCCCTTTGGAAATTCTACAAAAGGACTTTTTAGAAAACTGCTCAATCCAAAGAAAGGCTCAACTCTGTGAGATGAACACATACGTCTCAAAGAAGTTTCTCACAATGGATCTGTCGGGTTTTTTTGAGAAGATATATCCTTTTTAACCATAGGCTGTAAACTGCTCATGAATATCCCTCTGCAGATACTATAAAAAGACTGTTTCCAAACTGCTGCATCCAAAGAAATGTTCAACTCTGTGAGATGAATACACCCATCACAAAGAAGTTTCGCAGAATGCTCCTATCTGGTTTTTATGTGAAGGTATTTCCGTTTTCACCATAGGCCTCAGAGTGCTCCAAATATCCATTTACAGACTCTACAGAAAGAGTGTTTCTAAACTGGTCATTCAAAAGAAAGGTTCAACTCGGTGAGATGAAAGCACGCATCACAAAGTAGTTTCTCAGAAAGCTTCTGTCTAGTTTTTATGTGAAGATATTTCCTATTTCACTGTAGGCCATAAAGGGCTCACAAATATTTTTTGCAGATTGTTCAAAAAGATTGTTTTCAAACTGATCAATCCAAAGAAAGTTTCAACTCTGCGAGATGAATGGACACGTCACAAAGAAGTTTCTCAGAAAGCATCTGTGCAGTTTTTATGTGAAGTTATTTCTTTTTCACCCTACGCCTCAGTAGGCTCAGAAATATCCCTTTGCAGATTCTAAAAAAGGACTGTTTCCAAACTGCTCAATCTAATGAAAGTTTCACCTCTGTAAGTTGAATGTACACATCACAGAGAAGCTTCCCAGAATGCTTTTGTCTAGTTTTATGTGAAGGTATTTCCTTTTTCACCATAGGCCTAAAACTGCTCACAAATATCCCTCTGCAGATACAACAAAAGGACTGTTTCCAATCTGCTAAATCAAAAGATAGGCTCAGCAACATGAAATGAATGCACACGTCACAAAGAAGATTTTCAGAATGTTTCTGTCTAGTTTTAATGTGAAGATGTTTACTTTTCACCATAGGTCTCAAAGCATTCCAAACATCCATTTGCAGATTCCACAAAAAGACTCCTTCCAAACTGCTCTTTCAAAAGAAAGGTTCAACTCTGTGAGATGAAAGCACACATCACAAAGAAGTTTCTCAGAAAGCTTCTGTCTAGTTTTTATGTGAGGATATTTCCTATTTTGCCACAGGCCTCAATAGACTCACAAATATCCCTTTCAGATTCTACAAAAACCGTGTTTCCGAACTGCTCAATGAAAAGAAAGTTTCAACTCTGTGAGATGAATGCAGAAATAAAAAAGAAGTTTCTCATAATACTTCTGTCTGATTTTTTTGTGAAGATATTACTTTTTCACTGTAGGCCTCAAACCGCTCAGAAATATCTCTTTGCAGATTGTACAGAAAGACTGTTTCAAAACTGTTCAATGAAAAGAAAGATTTATCTCTGTGAGATGAATGCACACATAAAAAAGGAGTTTCTCAGAATGCTTCTGTCTCATTTTTATGTGAAGATATTCCCTTTTTCACTATAGTCCTTAAACCGCTCACAATTCTCTCCCTGCAGTTACTACAAAAAGACTGTTTCCAAACTTCTCCATGAAAACAAACGTTCAACTCTGAGAGATGAATGAACCCATCACAAAGAAGTTTCTTAGAATGATTCTGTCTAGTTTTTATGTGAAGAAAATTCATTTTCAACATAGGAATAAAATGGCTCTGAAATATCCATTTGCAGATTGCACAAAAAGACAGTTTCCAATCTGTTGAATCTAAAGAAAGCTTCAGCTCTGTGATTTGAATCCACGCATCACAAAGAAAGTTCTCAGAAAGCTCCTTTTTAGTGTTTTTGTGAAGATAATTGCTTTTTTACCATAGGCCTAAAAGCACTGGAAATATTCATTAGTGGATTCTACAAAAATACTGTTTCCAAACTGTTCAATCGAAAGAAAAGTTCGACTCTTTGAGATGAAAGCATACATCACAAAGCATTTTCTCAGAAAGATGCTGATAAGGTTTGATGTGAAGGTATTTCCTATTTCTTCATAGGCTGTAAGAGCTCACAAAAATCCGTTTGCATATTCTAAAAAAAGACTTTTTTCAACCTGCTCATACAAAACAAATGTTCAACTCCATGAGATAAGAGCACATATCAGAAAGAAGCTTATCAGAATGCTTCTGTCTAGTTTTTATGAGAAGATTTTCTTTTATTATTATCATTATTACACTATAGGTTTATGGTACACGTGAACAATGTGCAGGTAAAATGTGGAATGGAATAGAGTTGAATGCAGAATGGAATGTCAAATGGAATGGAATCAAAAGTGGAATGGAATGGAAAGGAAAGGAATGTGGAATGGAATGTGGAATGTAATGCGAAATGGAATGTGGAAAGGAATGTAATGGAATGTGGAATGGAATGTGGAATGGAACGGAATGGAGTGTGTAAAGGAATGGAATGGAATGTGGAATGGAATGGAATTGAAAGGAATGTGGACAGGAATGGAATGGAATGGAATGCAATGTGGATTGGAATGGAATAGAAAGTGGAATGGAATGTGGAATGGAAGGGAATGGAATGTGGAATTCAATTGAATTGAATGGAATGTGGATAGGAATGTAATGGAATGGAATGGAATGTGGATTGGAATGGAATGGAATGTGGAATGGAATGTGGAATGGAATGTGGAATGCAATGTGGAATGGAATGGAATCGATTGTGCAATGGAAAGTGGAATGGAATGGAGTGAGGGATGGCATGGAATGGAATGAAATGGAATTTTGATTGGAATGTGGAATGAAATGGAATGGAATATGGAATGGAACATGAAATCGAATGGAATAGAATTCGGAATGCAACAAGGAAAGTAATGGAATGGTACATGGAATGGAACGTGGTTTGGAAGTTGGAATGTAACGTGTAATGTAACCTAGAATGGAATGTGGAATGGAATATGGAATTCAATGGAAAGGAAAGTGGAATGGAATGGAATGGATTGGAATGGAATGTGAAATGTTATGTAATGTAATGTTGAATGGAATGTGGAAAGGAATGGAATGCGGAAAGGAACGTGAAACGCAATGGAATTTACCACGGAATGGAATGGAATGGAAAGTGGAATGGAATAGAATAGAATGTGGAATGGAATGGAATAGAATGTGTAATGGAATATGGAATTAAATGGAATGGAAAGTGCAATGGAATGGAATGGAATGTGGAACAGAATGTGGAAAGGAATTTAATGGAATGTGGAATGGAACATCGAATGGAATTTAATGGAATGTGGAATGGAATGTGGCATGGAATGCAATGGAATGTGGAATGGAATGGAATAGAATGTGGAATGGAAGGGAATGAAATGTGGATTGGAATTTGGAATGGAATTCAATGGAATGTGAAATGGAATGTGGCATGGAATGGAATGGAATGTGGAATGGAATGGAATGGAATGTGGAATGGAAGGGAATGGAATGGAATGTCGAATGGAATGTAATGGAATGTGGAATGGAAGTGAATGGAATGGAATGGAACGAGTAATGGAAAGGAAAGGAATGTGGAATGGAACATGGAATTGAAGGGAAAGGAACGTGGAATGGAATGGAATGGAACGCGGAATGGAATACAATGTGAAATGAATTTTTATTTGGAATGTAGAATGGAATGTGGAATGGAAAGGAATGCAATATGGAATGGAATGGAATGGAATGTGGAATGGCCTGGAATGCAATGTGGATTGGAATGGGGAATGGAATGTGGAATGGAACGTGGAATGGAATGGAATGTGAAATGGAATGTGGAATGGAAAGTGGAAAGGAATTGAATGTGGACTGGATTGTGGAATGGAATCTGGAATGGAAATTGGAATGGATTGTTGAAGGGAATGTGGAACGTAATGTGGAATGGAATGCAATGGAATGTGGAATGAAATTTGGAATTGAATGGAATGGAATTCGGGATGGAATGTGTAATGGAATGTGCAATGGAATGTGAAATGGAATGGAATGGAATGTGTAATGGAATGTGGAATTGAACGTGGAATAGAACATGGAATAGAATGAGGAATGGAATGGAATGGAAAGTGGAATGGAATATGGAATGGAACGTGGAATTCAATGTGGAATGGAACGAGAAATGGAAATTGGATTGGAACGGAAAGAAACGTGGAATTGAACTTGAAATGGAATGTGGAATGGAATGGAAAGAAATGTGGAACCGTATGAAATGGAATGTGGAATGGAATGGAATGTGTACAATAATGGTATGGAATGGAATGTGGAAAGGAATGGAATGGAATCGAATTTGGACTGGAATGGTGTGGAATGGAATGGAACGGAATGTGGAATTGAATGGAAAAGAATGTTGAATGGAATGGAACGGAATGTGCAATAGAATGTGGAACGGAATGGAAATGAATGTGGAAAGGAACGTATTTGAATGTGGAATGGAATGGAATGGAATGTGTAATGGAATGTGGAATGGAATGGAATGCATTGTGGAATGGAACTTGGAATGGAATGTGCATTGGAACGTGGAACAGAATGGAATGTGCAATGGAATGTGGAAGGGAACGTGGAATGGAATGGAATGTGCAATGGATTGTGGAATGGAATTTGGAATGGAATGTGGAATGGATTGTGGAATGGAATGTGGAATGGAAAGTGGAATGGAATGGAAGGTAATATGGAAAGGAATGTGAAATGGAATGGAATGGAAGGTGAAATGGAATGTGGAATTGAATGGAATGTAATGTGCAATGGAATGTGGAATGTAATAGAATGGAATGTGTAATGGAATATGGAATGGAATGGAATGGAATGGAATCTGGAATGGAATGTGGAATGGATTGGAATGTGGAAATCAATGTGGAATGGAATGGAATGGAATATGGAATGGAATGTGGAATGCATTGGAATGCAAAGTGGACTGGAACTTGGAAAGAAATATGCACTGGAACATGGAAAGGAATGGAATGTGCAATGGAATGTGGAAGGGAACGTGGAATGGAATGGAATGTGCAATGGATTGTGGAATAGAATTTGGAATGGAATGTGGAATGGATTGTGGAATGGAATGTGGAATGGAAAGTGGAATGGAATGGAATGGAATATGGAATGGAATGTGAAATGAATGCAATGTAATGTGGCATGCAATGTGGAATTAAATGGAATGGAATGTAAAATGGAATTTGGAATGGAATGTGCAATGGAATGTTGAATGTAATGGACTGGAATGTGTAATTTAACGGAATGGAATGTGTAATGGAATGTGGAATAGAATTTGAAATTGAATGTGGAATGGATCATGGAATGGAACATGGAATGCAGTGGCATGGAACGTGGAAGGGAAAGTGGAATGGAACATGGCATAGAACATCGAATGGAAAGTGGAATGGAATGGAATGCAACGTGGAATGGAAATGAATGGAACTTGGAATGGCATGGAAAGGAATGTGGAATTGAATGGAATGTAATGTTGAATGAAATGGAATGCTTTGTGGAATGGTATAGAATTTAATGGAATGTAGAGGAATGTGGATTGAATGGAATGGAATATCGAATGGAATGTGGAATGGAAGGGAATGAAATGTGGAATTCTATGGAATTGAATGGAATGTGGACAGTAATGGAATGGAATGGAATGGAATGTGTATAGGAATGGAATGGAATGTGGAATGGAATGTGGAATGCAATGTGGAATGGAATGGAATCAAATGTTGAATGCAATGTGAATGGTATGAACTGTGGAATGGCATGGAATGGAATGAAATGGAATTTGGAATGGAATGTGGAATGGAATGGAATGGAACATAGAAACGAATGCAATGGAATGTGGAATGGAATGCGGAATAGAATGGAATGGAACGTGTAATGGAAAGTGGAATGGAATGGAATGCATTGAGGAATGGAAAGTGGAATGGACTGGAATGGAACGCAGAATGGAACGTGGAATGCAAAGTGGAATGGAATGTGGAATGGAATGTGGAATGTGGACTGGATTGGAATGGAATGCGGAATGGAATGGAATGGAATGGAATATGGAAAGGAATGGAATGAAACGTGAAATGCAATGGAATGTAGAGGAGAATGTGGAATGCAATGGAATGCAATGTGGAATGGAATGTGGAATGGAATGGAATGGAATGAGGAAAAGAATGGAATGGAATGGAAAGTGGAATGGAATGGATTGGAATAGAATGTGGAATGCAGTGGAATGGAATGGAATGGAATGGAATGTGAAATGGAACGGAATGGAATGTGGGGTGGAAAAGAATGGAATGTGGAGAGGAATGGACTGGAATGTGGGATGGAATGGAATGGGTAATGGAATGGAATGGAAGGTGAAATGGAATGTGGAATTGAATGGAATGTAATGTGCAATGGAATGTGGAATGTAATGGAATGGAATGTGTAATGGAATATGAAATGGAATGGAATGGAATCTGGAATTGAACGTGGAATGGATTGGAATGTGGAAATCAACGTGGAATGGAATGGAATGGAATGTGGAATGGAATGTGGAATGCATTGGAATGCAATGTTGAATGGTACTTGGAAGGAAATATGCACTGGAACATGGAAAGGAATGGAATGTGGAATGGAATGTGGAATGGAATGTGGAAGGGAACGTGGAATGGAATGGAATGTGCAATGGATTGTAGAATAGAATTTGGAATGGAATGTGGAATAATTGTGGAATGGAATGTGGAATGGAAAGTGGAATGGAATGGAATGGAATATGGAATGGAATGTGAAATGAATGGAATGGAATGTGGCATGCAATGTGGAATTAAATGGAATGGAATGTAAAATGGAATGTGGAATGGAATGTGCATTGGAATGTGGAATGTAATGGACTGGAATGTGTAATTTAAGGGAATGGAATTTGTAATGGAATGTGGATTAGATTTCGAATTGAATGTGGAATGGATCATGGAATGGAACATGGAATGGAATGGCATGGAACGTGGAAGGGAAAGTGGAATGGAACTTGGCATACAACATCGAATGGAAAGTGGAATGGAATGGAACGGAAAGTGGAATGCAAATGAATGGAACTTGGAATGGCATGGAAAGGAATGTGGAATTGAATGGAATGTAATGTTGAATGAAATGGAATGCTTTGTGGAATGGTATAGAATTGAATGGAATGTTGATAGGAATTTAATGGAATGTAAACGAATGTGGATTGAATGGAATGGAATATGGAATGGAATGTGGAACGGAAGGGAATGAAATGTGGAATTCTATGGAATTCAATGGAATGTGGACAGGAATGGAATGGAATGGAATGGAATGTGTATAGGAATGGAATGGAATGTGGAATGTAATGTGGAATGCAATGTGGAATGGAATGGAATCAAATGTTGAATGCAATGTGAATGGTATGGACTCTGGAATGGCATGGAATGGAATGAAATGGAATTTGGAATGGAATGTGGAAAGGAATGGAATGGACGTAGAAATGAATGCAATGGAATGTGGAATGGAATGCGGAATGGAATGGAATGGAACGTGTAATGAAAAGTGGAATGGAATGGAATGCAACGAGGAATGGTAAGTGGAATGGAATGGAATGGAACGCAGAATGGAACGTGGAATGCAAAGTAGAATGGAATGTGGAATGCAATGGAATGGAATGGAATATGGAAAGGAATGAAATGAAACGTGAAATGGAATGGAATGTGGAAGAGAATGTGGAATGCAACAGGATGCAATGTGGAATGGAATGTGGAATGGAATGGAATGGAATGTGGAAAAGAATGGAATGGAAGGGAAAGTGGAATGGAATGGATTGGAATAGAAAGTGGAATGCAGTGGAATGGACTGGAATGGAATGGGTAATGGAATGGAATGGAATGGAATATGGAATCAAATGGAATGGAACAAGGGAAGGAATTTGGAATGGAATGCAATGGAAAGGGAAGGAATGGAATGCAATGGAATGGAACTTGGAATGGAAAGTGGAATGCAATGGAATGCAATGTGGAATGGAATCTGGAATGGAATGGTATGTGGACTGGAATGGAATGTAACGGAATGTGGAATGGAATGGAATGGAATGGGGAAATGGAATATTGATTGTAATGGAATGGAACGTAGAATGGAATGGAATGCAATGGTATGTGGAACGGAATGTGGAATGGAATGGAATGGAATGTGGAAATGGAATATTGATGGTAATATAGTGGAATGTAGAATTGAAAGGAATGCAATGGAATGTGGAACGGAATGGAATGGAATGGAAAGTGGAATGGAACGGAATGGTATGTTTAATGCAATGTGCAATGGAATGCAATGGAATGTGAAATGGAATGTGGCATGAAATGGGATGGAATGTGGAATGGAATGGAGTGGAATGCAGAATGGAACTGAATGGAATGTGGAATGGAAAGTGGATTGCAATGCAATGGAATGTGGAAAGGAATAAGTTATGGAATGGAATGGAATGTGGAATGGAAGGGAATGGAATGGAATGCAACGCGTAATGGAATGGAATGGAATGTGGAATGGAACATGGATTGGAATGGAAAGGAACGTGGAACGGAATGGAATGGAACACGGAATGGAATGGAATGTGGAATGGATTGTGGATAGGAATGTGAAATGGAATGTGGAATGGAATCTGGAATTAAATGGAATGGAATGTGGAATGGAATGCAATGGAATGATATGGAATGTGGAATGGAATGGAATGGAATGGAAACAAATGGAATGAAATGTGGAATGGAATATGGAATGTAATGCGGAGTGGAATGTGGAATGGAAAGTTATGGAATGTGGAAAGAAATGTGGAATGGAATGGAAGAAGGAAGGGAATGTGGAATTGAATGGAATGGAATATGGAATGAAAAGTGGAATGGAAAGGAATGGAAGGTAGAATAGAATGTGGAATGAAATGGATTGGAATGTGGAATGGAATGGAATGGAATGTGGAATGGAACGTGGAATGGAATGGAATGTTGAATGAAATATGGAATGGAATGGAATGAAATGTGGAATGGTATGGAATGGAATGCGGAAAGGGTTCGCATGGAATGGAATGTGTACTATACAGGAATGGAATGGAATGTGGAATGGAATGGAGTGGAATGGAATGTGGACTTGAATGGAAAGGAATGGAATGGAATGGAAAGTGAAATTGAGTGGAATGAAATGTAGAATGGAATGGACTGGAATGTGGAATGGAATGTGGAATGGAATGGAATTGATTGTGGAATGGAATGGATTTGAATGTGGAATGGAATGGAATGGAATATGGAATAGAATGTAATGGAATATATGATGGATTGGAATGGAAAATGAATGGAAAGGAATGCAATGGAATGTGGAATGGAATGGAATGGAATGTGGAACGGAAAGGAATGGAATGGAAGGTGGACTGGAATGGAATGGAATGGAGTGGAAATTGGAATGGAATGGAATGGAATGTGGAATGCCATGGAATGGAATGTTGAATGGAAAATGCAACGAAATTGAAAGAAATGGAATGTAGAATGGATTGGAATGGAATGTGGAATGGAATGGAATGTGGAATGGAATCTGGAAAGGAAAGTGGAATGGAATGGAATGGAATGGAATGGAATGTGAAATGGAATGGAATGGAATGTGGAATGAAATGGAATGGAATATGGAAAGGAAGGTGGAATGGAATGGAATGGAATGTGGAATGGAAGGGAATGGAATGTGAAATCGAATGTGGAATGGAATGGAATGGAATGGAATGGAATAAAATGTGGGATGGAATGGTTAGGAATGTGGAATGGAACGTGGAATGGAATGTGCAAAGGAATGGAATGGAATACGGAATGGAACATGGAATAGAATGGAGCAGAATGTGTAATGGAATAGAATTTGGAATGGAATGGAATGGAACGTGGAAAAGAATGATGAATTGAATCGAATGTAATGGAATGTGAAATGGAATGGAATGGAATGTGGAATGCAATGGAATGCAATATGCAATGGAATGTGGAATGGAACGGAATGGAAAGTGGAGTGCAATGGAATGGAATGTCGAATGGAATGTGCAATGGAAAGGAATGGAAAGGAAGGAATGAGGAATGGAATGGAATGGAATGTGTAATGGAATCGAATAGAAGGTGGAATGGAATGGAATATGGAATGGAATGAGTTATGAAATGTGGAAACGAATGAGTTATTGATTGAGGAATGGAATGTGGCATGGAACTTGGAATGGAAAGTGGAATGGATCATTGAATGGATCGTGGAATGGATCATGGAATGGAACGTGGAATGGAACGTGGAATGCAACGTGGAATGGAATGGAATGGAATGTGGATTGTAATGTGGAAAGAAATGGATTGGAATTGAGTGGAATGTGGAATGGAAGGGAATGTAAGGTGGAAAGGAATGTAATGGAAGGTGGAATGGAATGGAATTGAACGTGGAATGGAATTGACTGGAACGTAGAATGGAATGTGGATGTGGAATGCAATGGAATGTGGAACGGAAGGGAATGGGGTGTAACGGAGTATGGAACGTAATGGATTGGAATATGGACTGGAATGCAGAATGGAATGGAATAGAATGTGGAAAGGAATGTTGAAATGAATGGAATGCAAAGTGCAATAGAATGGAATGTGGAACAGAATGTCGAATGCAATGGAATGAAATGTTCACTGGAATGAGGAATGGAATATGGAATGGAATGGAATGAAATGTGTAATGGAATATGGAATGGAATATTTAATGCAATGTGGAATGCAAGGTGGAATGGAATGGAATGTAAAGTGGAATCGAATGGAATGGAATGTGGAATGGAAGGTAGATGGAATGGAATGGAATGTGGAATGGAATGGAATGGAATATGGGATGGAACGTGGAATCAAATGGGATGGAATGTGGAATGGAATGAAATGAAACGTGGAATGGAAAGTAATGGAATGCGAAATGGAATGTGGAATGGAAAGTGGTATGAAATGGAATGTGGAATGGAATGGAATGGTATGTCGTAAGCAATGGAATGCAATGTGGAATATAATGTGGAATGTAATGGAATGAAATGCGGAATGGAAGGAGGAATGGAATGGAAAGGAATGTGGAATGGTATGTAAAATGGAATGAAATGCAACGTGCAATGGAAAGTGGCATGGAATTGAATGGAATGTGGAATGTAATCGAATGTAATGTGGAATGGAATGTGGAATATAATGGAATGGAATGTGGAATGGAAAGTTTAACGGAATGGATTGGAATGTGGAATGGAATGTGGAATGGAATGAGGAATAGAAACGAATGGTTTGTGGAATGGAAGTGAATGGAATGTAACTGAATATGGAAAGAAAGCATTGCAATATGGTATGTAATGAGGAATGGAATGGAATGGAATTTGGAATGGATGGGGGAATGGAATTTAATGGAAACTGAAATTGAATGGAATAGAATGTGGAATGGAACATGGAATGGAATGGAATGGAAAGTGGAATGCAATGGAAAGAAATGTGCAATGGAATGGAATGGAATGTGGAAAGGAATTTGAAAGGGAATAGAATGGATTGTGGAAAGGAATGGAATGGAATGCGTAATGGAAAGGAATGGAATGTAGAATGGAATGGGGAATGGAATATGGAATGGAATGGAATGAAATGTGGAATGGAATGTGGAATGGAATGGAATGGAATGAGAAATGGAATGTGGAATGGAATATGGAATGCAATGTGGAATGCAATGTGGAATGGAATGGAATGGAATGTGGAATGGAATGGAATGTGGAATGGAAGGGAAAGGAATGGAATGGAATGTGGAATGGAATGGAATGGGATACGGAATGTAACGTGGAATCGAATGGAATGGAACGTGGAATGGAAGGTGGATGGAATGGAATGGAATGTGGAATGGAATGGAATGGAATATGGGATGAAACGTGGAATGGAATGGAATGGATCGTGGAATGGAAAGGAATGATATGTGGAATGGAACGTGGAATGGAATGGAATGGAACGCGCAACGGAATGGAATGAAACGTGGAATGGAAAGTAATGGAATGTGGAAAGGAATGTAGAATGGAACGTGGTATGGAATGGAATGTGGAATGGAATGGAACGGAATGGTATGGTATGTGGTAAGCAATGGAATGCAATGTGGAATAGAATGTGGAACGTAATGGATTGGAAAGCGGAATGGAAAGTGGAAAGGAATGGAAAGGAATTTGGAATGGAAAGTGGAATGGAATGGAATATGAAATGGAATGGAATAGAAAAGTATGTGGAATATACTGTGGAAAGGAATGGAATGGAATGTGGAATGGAATGCAATGGAATGTTGAATGGAATGGAAAGGAATGTGGAATTAAATCTGGAATGCAATGGAATGGAATGGGAATGGAATGTGGAAAGCAATTGAATGGAATGTGGAATGTAAGGGAATGGAATGGAATGGAATGTGGAATGGAATGGAAAGGAAAGTGGATTGGAATGTAATGGAACGTAATGAGAAATGGAAATGAATGCAATGTGGAATTAAATGGATTGGAATGTGGAATGCAATGTAATGGAAAGTGGAATGGAACTTGGAATGGAACGTGGAATGCAACTTGGAATGGTACGGAATGATACATGGAACGGAATTGAATGGAACGGGGAATGGAATGGAATGGAATGGAATGTGGAATGTAATGGAATTGAATGTGAAATGGAACGTGGAATGGAATGGAAAGGAATGTGGAATGGAATGGAATGGAGTGAGGAGTGGAATGGAATGGAAAGTGGAATGGAATGGAATGGAATGTGGAATGGAATGGAATGGGATGTGGAAAGGAACGTGGAATAGAACATGGAATGGAACGTGGAATGGAACATGGAATGGAAGGGAATGGAACGTGGAATGGAATAGAATGGAATGCGAAATTGAACGGAGTGGAATGTGGAATGGAATGGAACGGAATGAAATGTCGACTGTAATGTGGAATTGAATGGTATGGAATGTCGAATGGAATGTGGAATGGAATGTGGAATGAAATGTGGAATGCAGTGGAATGGAATGTGGAATGGAATGTGGACTGGAACGTCTAATGGAACGTGGGATGGAATGGAATAAAACGTGGAATGGAACACGGAATGGAACGTGGAAATTATAGTGGAATGGAATGGAAAGGAAAGTGGAATTGAATGTGGAATGGAAAGTGGAATGGTATGGAGAGAAATGTGGAATGGAATGGAATGGAATGTGGAATAGAATGAAATGGAATCACTGTGGAATGGAATGTAAAGGAAGGGAATGTTGACATGAATGGAGAGGAGAGGAATGAAATGTGGAATTGAATAGAATGGAATGTGGAATGGAATGGAATGGATCGTTGAATGGAATGTGGAATGGAATGGAATGGATCGTTGAATGGAATGTGGAATGGAATGCAAAGTGGAATGGAATGTGGAATGGAATGCAAAGTGGAATGGAATGTGGAATGGAATGCAATGGAATGTGCAATGGAATAGAATGGAATGTGTAACGGAACGGAATGCAATTTGGAAAGGTATGGAATGGAATGAGGAATGGAATGGAAAGCAATGAAGAAGGGAATGGAATGGAATGTGGAATGGAATGGAATGGAATTGAATGTGGAATGAAATGCAACGGAATGTGGAATGGAATGGAATGGAATGTGGACTGGAATGGATTGGAATGTATAGCGGGATGAAATAGAAGTGAATGTGGAATGGCAAAGAATGGAATGTGGAAAGGAACTTGTATTGGAATTGAAACCAATGTAATGTGGATTGGAAGGGAATGGAATGGAATGTCGAATGGAAAGGAATGGAATATGGGCTGGAACGGAATGGAATGGAATGTGGAAGGAAATGGAATGGAATGTGGAACGGCACGGAATGGAATGTGGAATGGAACTTGCAATGGAATTGAAACCAATGGAATGTGGATTGGAATTGAATGGAGTGAAATGTGGAATGGAATGGAATGGAATGGAGAAAGGAAAGGAATGTTATGTGGAATGCAATGTGGAATGGAATGGAATAGAATGGAATGGAGTGGAATGTGGAATGGAATGTGGAATGGAATTTAATGGAATGTGGAATGGAATGTGGAATGGAATGGAATGGGATTTAGAAAGTAACGTGGAATGGAACGTGGAATGGAACGTGGAATGGAAGGGAATGTAACGTGGAATGGAATGGAATGCATCGTGGAATGGAATGGAATGGAATGTGGAATGGAATTTGAAAATGAACGGAATGGAAAGTGGAATGTAATGGAATGGTATTCGAAATGGAACGGAATGGATAGTGGAATGGAATGTGGATTGCAATTTGAAATGGAATGCAATGGAATGTATTTGGAATGTGAAATGGAAAGGAATGGAATGCGAAATGGAAAGGAAAGGAAAGTGGAATGAAATGGAATGGAATGTCGAATGGAATGGAATGAAATGTCGAATGAAATATGGAATTTAATGGAATGGAATGTCGAATGGAATGGAATGACATGTCGAATGTAATGTTGAATTGAATGGAATGGAATGTGTAATGGAATGTGGAATGGAATGTGGAATGAAATGTGGAATGGAATGGAAAGGAATGAGTAATGGAATGTGGAATGGAATGGAATGGAATGTGGAAAGGAATGAGGAATTGAATGGAATTGAAGGGGGAAAGGGATGGAATGGAAAGAATGGAATGGAATGCAATGTGGAATGGAAAGGAATGAAATTCAATATGGAATGGAATATGGAATGGAATGAGGAATGGAACGTGGAATTTAACGTTGTATGCAAAGTGAAATGTATCGTGGAATGGAACGTGGAATAGAACGTGGAATGGAATTTGGAATGCAATATGGAATGGAATGGACATGAAATGTGCAATATAATGTGGAATGGAATGGAATAGAATTGAGTGGAATGTGGCATGGAAATGAAAGGAACGTGGAATGGAATGGAATGGAAAGTGGAATGGAATGGATTGGGATGTGGAATGGAATGGAATTGAATATGGAATGGAATGTGGAATGCAACGTGGAATTGAATGGAATGGAATGTGAAATGGAACGTGGATATGTAATGGAATGTGGAATGGAAAGGAAAGGAATGTGGAATGGAATGTGGAATGTTATGGAAAGGAATGTGGAATGCAATGGAAAGGAAGGTGGAATGGAAAGTGGAAAGGAATGGAATGTGGAATCTAATGGAATGGATAGTGGAATGGAGTGGAATATAATGTTGAAAGGAAAGGGGAATGAAATGGAATGGAATGTGGAATGCAGTGAGGAATGTAATCGAATATAATGTCGAATGGAATGTGTGATGGAATGGAATGGAATGTCGGATGGAATGCGGAATGTAATGTGGAATGGAACGTGCAATGGAATGGAATGTGGAATGGAATGTAGAATGGAACGTGGAATGGAATAGAACGTAGAATGGAATGTAGAATGGAAAGTGGAATGGAATGGAATTTGGAATGGAACGTAGAATGGAACGTGGAAAGGAACATGTAATGGAATAGAATGTAGAATGGAATGAAGAATGGAATGTGGAATGGAATGGATGGTGGAATAGATTGTGGAATGGAATGTGGAATGGAATGGAATGGAATGTGGAATGGAATGTGGAATGAAATGGAATGGAATGTAGAATGGAATGGAATGCGGAATGGAATGCGGAATGCAAAGGAATGGAATGGAATGTGGAATGGTATTTAAAATGGAATGTGGAATGGAATGTTGAATGGAATGTGGAATGGAATGGAATGGAATTTTGAATGCAATGGAAAGGAATGTGGAATAGAATGGAATACAATGTGGAATGGAAAGTGGAAAGGAATGGAAAGCAATGTGCAATGGAATGGAATGTGGAATGGAATGCATAATGGAATGGAATGAAACGTGGAATGGAAAGTGGAATGGAATGGATTGGAATGTGGGAAGGAATGTGGAACGGAATCTGGAATGAAATGTGGAATGGAATGTGGAGTGGAATGGAAAGGAAGGTGGAATGGAAAGGAATGGAACGGAATGTGGCATGGAATGGAACGGAAGGTGGAATGGAATGGAGTGGAATGGAATGTGGAATGGAATGGAATGGAACGTGGAATGGAATGGAATGTGGAATGGAAAGGAATGGAATCTGGAATGGAATTCAAAGGAATGGAACGTGGAAAGGAATTCAATGGAACGAGTAATGGAAATGAATTAAGAAGGAATGGAATGGAATTTTATGTGGAATGGAATGGAACGGAATGTGGAATGGAACAGAAACCAATGGAATGTGGAATGGAATGGAATGGAATATGGAATGGAATTGAATGGAATTGAATGGAACGTGGAAAGGAAAAGAATGGAACGTGCAATGGAATGGAATGCACCCTGGAATGGAATGGATAATAACGTGGATTAGAATGGAATAGAATGTGGAATGGAATAGATTGTGGAATTGAATGGAACGGAAAGTGGAATGGAACGTGGAATGCAATTGAAAGGAATGGAATGTGGAATGGAATGGCAAGGAATGGAATGTGGAATGCAATGGAATGTGGAATGGAAAGGAATGGAATGAGGAAAAGAATGTGCAATGGAATGGAATGGAATGGAATGTGAAATGGAATTGAATGGATTATGGAATGCAATGGAATGGAATAATGAAAGGAAAATGGAATGGAACAGAATAGAAAGTGGAATGGAATGGAATGGGGTGTGGAATGGAATATGCAATGGAATGGAATGGAATGGAATGGAATGGAATTTGGAATGGAATGGAATGGAATGCGTAATGGAATCGAATAGAATGTGGAAAGGAATGGAACAGAATATGCAATGGAATGAGTTATGGAATTTGGAAAGGAATGAGTTATTGATTGAGGAATTGAACGTGGAATGGAACACGGAATGGAAAGTGGAATGGATGGTTGAATGGATCGTGGAATGGATCGTGGAATGGAAAGGGGAATGGAATGTGGAATACAATGTCTAATGGAATGGAATGGAATGTGGATTGTAACGTGGAAAGTAATGGATTGGAATGGAGTGGAATATGGAATGGAAGGGAATGGAAGGTGGAATGGAATGTAATGGAATGGAATGTGGAATGGAATGGAATGGAATATGGAATGGAATGTGAAATGGAATGGAATGGAATGGAATGGAATGGAATGGAATGGAATGTGAAATTCAATGGAATGGAATGTGGAATGCAAGGTAATGGCATATGGAATGGAATGTGGAATGGAATGGAAAGGAATGTGGAATGGAATGGAATGGAATGTGGAATGGAATACGGAATGGAATGGAATGGAATGTGGAATGGATAGGAATGGAATGTGCAAAGGAATGGAATGGAACATGGAATGGAATGGAATGGAATGATGAATGGAATGGAATGGGATCTGGAATGGAATGTGGACTGGATTGTGGAATGGAATGGAATGGGATGTGGTAAGGAACATGGAATAAAACGTGGAATGGAACGTGGAAAGGAACGTGGAATGGAATGGGATGTGGAAAGGAACATGGAATTAAACGTGGAATGGAATGCGGAAAGGAACGTGGAACGAAATGGAATGTAACGTGGAATGGAATGGAATGGAATACGGAATGGAATTTGAAATGGAATGGAATGGAATGTGGAATGGAATTCAATGGAATTTGAAATGGAATGGAATGGATCGTGGAATGGAATGTGGATTGGAATTTGAAATGGAATGCAATGGAATGTGTAATAAAATGTTAAATGGAATGAAATGGACTGCGAAATGGAATGGAATGGAATGTCGAATGGAATGGAATTAAATGTCGAATGTAATATGGAATTGAATGGAATGGAAAGTGGAATAGAATGTGGAATGGAATGTGGAATGGAATGTGGAATGACATGGAATGTGGAATGGATTGGAATGGAATGAGGAATGGAATGTGGAATGGAATGGAATTGAATGTGGAATGGAATGTGGTATGGAATGAAATGGAATTTGGAAAAGAATTGAAAGGAATGGAATGTGGAATGCAGTGGAATGGAATTTGGAACGGAATGGAATGGAAAGTGGAATGGAATGGAATGGAATGGAATGGAACGTAGAATGGAATAGAATGGAACCTGGAATGGAATGGAATGCAAGGTGGAATGGAATGGATAGTGAAGTGGAATGGAAGGGAATAGAATGTTGTATGGAACAAACTGTGTAATGGAATGGAATGGAATGTGTAATGGAATGGAATGGAATGTGGAATGGAACGGAAATAATGAGGAATGGAAGGGAATAGAATGGAATGGAAGGTGGAACGGAATGGAATGGAATGTGTAATATAAGAGAATAGAAAGGAATTGAATGTGGAATGTTATGGAAGGGAATACGGAATGAAACGTGGAATGGAATTTAACGGAATGTGGAATTGAATGTGTAATGTAATGGAAGAATGTAATGTTAGAAAGGAATGGAAAGGAATTTGGAGAGGAACGTGGAATGGAAGGAAAGGGAAAGTGGAATGGAATGCAATGGAATATGGAATGGAACGTGGCATGGAATGGAATGGAACGTGGAGTGGAATGGAATGGAAAGTGGAATGCAATGGAACGGAATATGGAATGGAACGTGGAATGGAATGGAATGGAACGTGGAGCGCAATGGAATGGAATGTGGAATGGAAAGTGGAATGGAAATGAATAGAAAGGAACGTGGAATGGAATGGAATGAAAGGTGGAATGGAAAGGAATCGAATGTGGAATGGAAACTGGATGGAACGTGGAAAGTAATGGAATAGAATGTGGAATGGAATGGAATGGAATGCAATGAGGAAGGTAAAGGAATGCAATGTGGAACGGAATGTGGAATTTAGTGGAATGAAATGCGCAATGGAAAGTGGAATGGAATGGAAAGGAATGTGGAATGCAATGTGGAATGGAATGGATTGGAATGTGGAATGGAATGTGGAATGGAATGGAGTGCATTGTGGAATGGAATGTTGAATGGAATGGAATAGAATGTGGAATGGAAAGGAAGGGAATGTGGAATGGAATGAAGAATGGAATGGAATGGAACGTGTAATGCAATGTGGAATGGAAGGGAATGGAATGTGCAATGGAAGGGAAATGAATGGAATGGAATATGGAATGGAATGGATTAGAAAATGGAATGGAATGTGGAATGGAATGGAATGCAATGTGGAATGGAAAGAGGAATGGAATGGAATGGAACCTGAAAAGGAATGGAATGGAATGTCGAATGGAATGTGGAATGGAATGGAATGGAACGCTGCATGTAATGGAATGGAACGTGGATTGGAATGGAATGGAACGTGGAATGGAATGGAATGGAATGTGGAATGGAACATGGAATGGAATTGAACGGAATGTGCAATGGAATAGAATGAAATATGGAAAGGAATTTGAATAGGAATGGAATGGAATGTGGAATGGAATGGAGTGAAAGCCTAATGGAATGGAATGGAATGTGGAATGGAATGTGGATTGGAATTTTAAAGGGAATGCAATGCAATGTCGAATGGAAAGTGAAATGGAATGGTATGGAATGAGAAATGGAATGGAATGGAATGTGGAATGGAATGGAATGGAATGTGGAATGGAATGGAATGCAATGTGGAATATAATGGAATGGAATGTGGAATGGAATGTAGAATTCAAAGGAACGGAATGTAGAATGGACTGGAATGTGGATTGGAATGGACTGGAATGTGGAATGGAATTGAATGGAATGTAGAATAGAATGCAATGTTGAATTGAATGGAATAGAGTGGAATGTGGAATGGAATGGAATTGATTGTGTAATGGAATGTGTGATAGAATGTAAATTATTATGGACTGGAATGTGGAATGGAATGGAATGGAATGTTTAATGGAACGTGGAATGGAATGTGGAATGAAATGGAATGGAATGTGGAATGGAATGGAATGCAATGTGGAAAGGAATGGAATGGAATGAGGAATCGAACGGTATGCAATGAAGAAGGGAATGGATTGGAAGGTGGAATGGAATGGAATGGAATTTAATGTGAAATGAAATGCAATGGAATGTTGAATGAATTGAAATATAATGTGGACTGGAATGGATTTGAATGTAATGTGGAAGGAAATGGAATGGAATGTGGAATTGTACTAAATGGAATATGGAATGGAACTTACAAAGGAATTGAAACTAATGGAATGTGTATTGGAATGGAATGGAATGGAATGTGGAATAGAATGGAATGTCGAATGGAATGGAATGCAATGTGGGCTGGAACGGAATTGAATCTAATGTGGAAGGAAATGGAATGGAATGTGGAATGTCACTGAATGGAATGTGGAACGGAACTTGCCATGGAATTGAAACCAATGGAAACTGGAATGGAATGTAATGGAATGGAATGTGGAATGGAATGGAATATGGAATGGAATGGAAAGGAATGTGGAATGGAATTTGAAATGGAAAGGAATGGAATGGAATGGAATGTGAAATGGAATGGAATGGAATGTGGAATGCAATGTAACGGAATACGGAATGGAATGTGGAATGGAATGGAATGGAATGTGGAATGGAATGCGGAATGGAATGGAAAGGAATGGAATGGAATGGAATTTGGAGTGGATTGGAATGGAAGGTGGAATGGAATGGAATGGAATGTGGAACAGAATGTAATGTAATGAGGAATGGAATGGAAACGGATGTGCAATGGAATGTGGAATGGAATGTGTAATGGAATGGAATGCGATATGGAAAGGAACGTGGAATAAAAAGTGAAATGCAACGTGGAAGTGAACGTCGAATGGAATGGAATGTAACGTGGAATGGAATGGAATGGAATGTGGAATGGAATTTGAAATGGAATGGAATGGAATGTGGAATGGAATGCAATGGAATTCGAAATAGAATGGAATGGATAGTGGAATGGAATGTGGAATGGAATTTGAAATGGAATGCAATGGAATGTGTAATGGAATGTGAAATGGAATGGAAAGGATTGCAAAATGGAATGGAATGGAATGTGGAAAGGAATGGAGTGCAATGTGGAATGGAATGGAATGAAATGTCGAATGTAATGTGGAATTGAATGTAATGGAATGCGGAATGGAATGTGGAATGGAGTGTGGAATGGAATATGGAATTTAATGAAATGTGGAATGGAATGGAATGGAATGAGGAATGGAATGTATAATGGAATGGAATGGAATGTTAAATGGAATGTGGAAGGGAATGGAATTGAATGTGGAATCCAATGTGGAATGGAAGGGAATGGAATGAGGAATGGAATGGAATGGAATGAGGAATGGAATGTATAATGGAATGGAATGGGATGTTAAATGGAATGTGGAAGGGAATGGAATGGAATGTGGAATGCAATGTGGAATGGAAGGGAGTGGAATGAGGAATGGAAGGGAATGGAATGGAATGGAATATGGATGGAATGGATTGGAATATGGAATTGAATGTGGAATGGAATGAAATTGAATGTGGAATTGAAAGGGGAATAGAATGGAATGGAACCTGAAAGGTAACGGAACGGAATGTGGAATGAAACGTGGAATGGAAGGGAATGGAATGTTGCATGTAATGGAATGGAACATGGAATGGAGTGGAATGGAATGGACTGGAATGTGAAATAGAATGTGGAATGGAACATGGAATGGAATGGAACAGAATGTGCAAAGGAATGAAATGAAATGTGGAAAAGAATTTGAATTGAAATGGAATGGAATTTGGAATGGAATGGAGTGGAAAGCGAAATGGAAAGGAATGAAATGTGGAATGGAATGTGGATTGGAATTTTAAATGGAATGCAACGCAATGTCGAATGGAAAGAGAAATGGAATTGTACGGATTGGGAAATGAAATGGAATAGAATGGAATGTGGAATGGAATGGACTGAAATGTGGTATGTAACAGAATGGAACGTGGATTTGAATGTAGAGTTGAATGGAAAGGAATGTGGAATGGAATGGAATGTGGATTGAAATGGAATGGAATGTGGAATGAAATGGAATGGAATGTGGAATGGAATGGAATGGAATGTGGATTGGAATAGAATGGAATTGAAAGTGGAATGGAATTCAATGGAATGTGGAATGGAAGGGAATGGAATGGAATGGAATGTTGAATGAAAAGGAATGAATTCTGCAATGGAAAGGATAGGAATGGAATGGATTGTGGTATGGAAGGTAATGTAGTGGAAAGGAATGTGGAATGGAATGGAATGCAATAAGGAAAGGAATGTGGAATGGAATTGAATGGAATGTGGAATGGAACGTGGAATGGAATGGAATGTGGAATGGAATGGAGAGGAATGTGGAATGGAACGTGGAAAGGAATGGAATGGAACGTGCAGTAGAAAGGATTGGAATGTGGAATGGAAAGTGGAATGGAATGGTATGGAACGTGGAATGGAATGGAATGAAACGTGGAGTGGAACGGAATGCAATGTGGAGTGGAATGTGGATTGGAACTTAAAATGGATTGGAATGGAATGTTGAGTGGAATGTGGCATGGAATGTGGAATGGAATGGATTGAAATGTGGAACAGAATGTGCAATGCAATGGAATGGAATGTGCAATGGAATAGATATGATATGAAACGCGGAATGGAATGTGGAATGGAATGGAATGGAATGTGGAATGAAATGTGCAATAGAATGGAATGGAATGTGGAATCAAATGTGGAATGGAAAGGAATGGATGAGGAATGGAATGTGGAATGGAATGGAATGGAAAGATGAATGGAAGGGAATGGAATGGAATGGAATATGGAATGGAATGGAAAGGGGAATGGAAAGCGGAATGGAATCGAATGCAGCCTGAAATGGAATGTAATCCAAAGTATAAAGGAACGTGGAGTGGAATGGAATGGAACATTGAATGGAATACAATGGAAGGTGCAATGGAGTGGAATGGAATGTGGAATGGACTGGAATGCAATGTGGAATGGAATGGAAAGGAATGTGGAATGAAATGGGATAGAATGTGCAATGGAATGTGGAAAGGAATGGAATGGAATATTAAATGGAATGGAATGTGGAATGGAATGTGCAATGGAATGGAATGAAATGTTGAACGGAATGATATGTGGATTGGAATGGAATGAAATGTGGAATGGATTTGAATGGAATATAGAATGGAATGGAATGGAATGTAGAATGGAACGGAATGCAGAGGAATGTAGAATGGAATGGAATTGTTTATGGAATGCAATGTGGAATGGAACGGAGTAGAATGTGGAATGGAAAGTAGAATGCAATGGAGTGGAATGTGGAATGGATTGGAATGGAATGTGCAGTGGAATGGAATGGAAAGAGGAAGGGAATGAGGAATTGAATGGAATGGATGGTGGAATGGAATGGAATGAGGAATGGAATGAGGAATTGAATGGAATGGATGGTGGAATGGAATGTGTAATGGAATGTGGAATGGAATGGAAAGGAATGTGGAAGGGAACGTGGAATGCAACATGAAATGGAATGTGGAATGGAATCTGGAATGGAATGGAATGGAATGGAATCTGGAATGGAATGTAATGGAATCTGGAATGGAACGTGCAATGGAATGTGCAATGCAATGGAATGGATTTTGGAATGGAATGTGAAATGGAATGTGGAATGGAAAGAAATGGAACGTGGAATCCATAGCGGAATGGAATGGAAAGAAAAGTGGAATGGAATGGAATAGAATGTGGAATGGAATATGGAAAGGAATGGAATGAAACATTGAATGGAATATGAAAAGGAATGGAATGAAATGTGGAATGGATCACGGAATGGAACGTCTATGGAAAGTGGAATGGAACCTGGAATGGAATGGAATGGAACATGGAATGGAAAGTGGAATTGAATGTGGAATGGAACGTGGAATGGAACGTGGAAAGGAAAGGGGTGCAATGTGGAATGGAATTAAATGGTATGTGGAATGGAAGGGATTGGAATGTGGAATGTAGTGGAATGGACTGTGGAATGGAATGTGGAATGGAACGGAATGGAATTTGGAATGGAATGTGGAATGTAATGGAATGTGAAATGTAATGAAATGTAAAGGAATGTTGAATGGAATGTGGAATGGAATGGAATGGAATGTGGAATGGAATGGAATGCAATGTGGAATGGAATCTGAAATGCAATGGAATGGAATGTGGAATGGAATTTGGAAAGGAATTGAAAGGAATGCGGAATGGAAGGGAATGGAATTGAATGGAATGTGGAATGGAATGGAATGGAATGTGGAATGGAATGTGGAATGGAATGAGGAATGGAACGGAATGCAATGGGATTTGAAATGAAATGGAATAGAATGTGAAATGGAATGGAATGGAACGTACAATTGAATGGAAAGGAAAGTGGAATGGAATGTAATGGAATTTGGAATGGAATGGAATGGAAGGCGGAATGGAATGGAAATTGATTTGGAATGGAATACAAAGTGAAATGGAATGGAATGGAAAGTGGAATGGAATGTAATGGAATGTGGAATGGAATGTAATGGAATGTGGAATGGAATGGAATGTGGAATGGAATGGAATGTGGAATGGAATGGAATGTGGAATGGAATGTAATGGAATGGAATGGAATATGGAATGGAATGGAATGTTGAATGGAATGTAATGGAATTAAGAATGGAATGGAATGGAAATTGGACTGAAAAGGAATTGAATGAAGAAGAATGGGAAATGGAATGGAATGGAATGTGGAATGGAAGTAAATGCAATGTGGATTGGAAAGACATGGAATGTGGAATGGAATGTGGAATAGAATGTGGAATACAATGGAATGGAATGCAATGTGGAATGGAATGAAATGGAATGTGGAATGTAATGGAATGGAATATGGAATGGAATGGAAATGAATGTGGAAAAGAATGCGGAATGGAATGGAATGCAATGTGGAATGGAACGTGCAATGGAACGTGGAATGGAATGGAATGAAACGTGGAATGGAACGTGGAATGGAACATGGAATGCAACGTGGAATGTAATGGAATGGAAACGTGGAATGGAACATGGAATGCAACATGGAATGTAGTGGAATGGAACGTGGAATAGAACGTGCAATGGAACATAGAATGGAAAGTGGAATGGAACGTGGAATGGAATGGAATGCAACGTGGAATGGAGTGGAATGGAATGTGGAATGGAATGGAATGTGGACAGGAATGGAATGCAATGCTATGGAATGTGGATTGGAATGGAATGGAATGTGGAATGCAATGTGGAATGGCATGTAATTGAATGTGGAATGGATAGGAGTGGAATGTGAAATAGAAAGTGGCATGGAATGGAATGGAATGTTAAAAGGCATGGAATGGAATGTGGAATGGAAAGTAATAGAATGTGAATTGAAAGTGGACTGGAATGGAATGGAATGTGGAGTGGGATGGAATGGAATGTAGAATGGAATGGAATGGAATGTGGAATGCAACCTGGAATGGAAAGGAACGGAACATGGAATGGAACTTGGAATGCAACGTGGAATGGAAAGTGAAATGTGGAATGGAGTGGAATGGAATGTGGAATTGAATGGATTCGAAATTGGAATGGAATTGAATGGAATGTGGAATGTAATGTGGAATGGAATGGATTCAAGAATGGCATGGAATGGAATGGAATGAGGAATGGAATCTGGAATGGAATGGAATGGAATGAGGAATGGAACGAAATGGAAGGGAATGTTATGTGGAATGGAATGTGGAATGGATTGGAATGGAACATGGAATGGAATCTGGAGTGGAATGCAACGTGGAATGGGATGTGTAAAGGAATCGAATGTGGAATGGAATGCAGAGTGGAATGGAATGGAAGGTGGAATGGAATGTGGAATAGAATGGAATGGATGTGGAATTGAATGCAATGGAATGTGGAATGGAATGTGGAATAGAGTGGAATGGAATGTGAAAGTGAATGGAATGGAATGTGGAATAGAATGGAATGGAATGCGGAATGGAATGGAATGGAGTGGAATGTGGAATGGAATAGAAAGGAATGTGGAATAGAATGAAGAATGGAATTTGGAATGGAATGTGGAATGGAATATGGAATGGAATGGAATGGAATGTGGAATGCAATGTAATGGATTGTGGACTGGAATGGAATGGAATGGAATGGAAAATGAAATGTAATGGAAAGGAGTGTGGAATGGAATTCAATGGAATTTGCAATGGAACGGAATGGAATTTGGAATGGAACGTGGAATGGAAGGAAATGGAATGTTTAATGGAATGGAATGGAACGTAGAATGCAATGGAATGGAATGTCGAATGGAATTTCAACTGGAATGGAATGGAATGTGGAGTGGAATTGAATGGAATGCGAAAAGGAATCTAATGGATTGTGGAATGGAATGTGGATTGGAATTTGAATTAGAATGCAATGGAATGTTGAATGGAATGAGAAATTGAATGGAGTGGAATGCGAAACGGAATGGAATGTGGAAGGGAATGGAATGGAATGCGGAAAAGAATGGAACGAATTGTCGAGTGTAATGAGGAACTCAATGGAATGGAGTGTGGAATGGAATGTGTAATGGAAAGTGGAATGGAATGTGGAATGGAATGGAATGGAATGTGGAATGGAATGTATAATGGAACATGGAATGGAACGTGGAAAGTAATGGAATGAAATGTGCAATGGAACGTGGAATGCAACGTGGAACCGATAGTGGAATGGAAAGTGGAATGGAATGGAATGGAAAGTGGAATTGAACATGGAATGGAATGTGGAATGGAATGGAATGGAATCTGGGATGGAATTGAACGGAACGGAATGTGGACTTGAATGGAATGGAATGGACTGTGGAATGGAATGGAAAGGAACGTGGAATTGAATGGAATGGAGTGGAATGCAATGTGGAATTGAATAGAATGGAACGTGGACTGGAATGGAATGCAACGTGGAATGGAAAGTGGAATGGAATGCAATGTGGACTGCAATGTGGAAAGGAATGGAATGGAATGAGGAATGGAATGAAATGCAAAGAAGAAGGAAATGGAATGGAATGTCGAATGGAATGGAACGTAATTGAATGTGGAGTGAAATGCAATGGAATGTGGAATGGAATGGAATTGAATGTGGAAGGAAATGGAATGGAATGTGGAATGGCACGGAATGGAATGTGGAATGGAACTTGGAATGGAACTGAAACCAATGGGATTTGGAATGGAATGGAATGAAATACAATGTGGAATCTAATGCAATGTGAAATGGAATGGAATGTATTGTAGAATGGAAGGTGGAATAGAATGGAATAGAAAGGAATGTGAAATGGAATGGAATTGAATGTGGAATGCAATGTAATCGAATATGGAATGGAATGTGGAATGGAATGGAATGGAACGTGGAATGGAATGGACTGCAATGTGGAATGGAATGGAATGGAATCTGGAATGGAATTTGCAATGGAATGGAACGGAATGTGGAATGGAATGGAGAGGAACGTGGAATGGAACGGAATGGAATTTGGAATGGTATGGAATGGAATGTGGAATGGGATGGAATGGAACGTGGAATGGAATGGAATGGAAAGTGGAATGGAATGAGTAATGGAATGTGGAATGGAATGTGGAATGGAATGAGGAATGGAACGTGGAATGGAACGTGGGTTTGAAAGTGGAATGGAACATTGAATGCAATATGGAATGGAATGGAATGGAATGTGCAACGTAATGTGTAATGGAACGGAATGGAATATAGTGGAGTGTGGAACGGAATGGAATGGCACATGGAATGGAATGGAATGGAATAAGGAATGGAATGGAATGGAATATGGAATGGAATGAAATTGATTGTGGAATGCAATGGAATTGAATTTAATGTGGAATGGAATGGAATGGAAATGAATGGAATGGAATGTGGAATATAATGCAATGGAATGTGGAATGGAGTGCAATGGAATGTGGAATGGAAAGGAATGGAATGGAATGAAATATGGAATTGAAGGGAATGGACTGGAAAGTGGAATGGAATGGAATGGAATGAAATGTGGAAAGGAATGTGATGCAATGGAATGTAATGGAATGGAATGTGGAATGGAATGGAATGGAAGGTGGATTGTAATGGAATGGAATATGGAATAGAATGGAATGGAATATGGAATGGAATGGAATGGAAAGGAATGGAATGTGGAATGGAATGGAAGGGAATGTGGAATGTAATGTGGAATGGAATGGAATGGAAAGGAATGGACTATGGAATGGAATGGAAGGGAATTTGTAATGGAATGTGGAATGGAATGGAATGATATGTGGGATGGAATGGAATTGGTTTTGGAATTTAATAGAATGGAATGGAATGTGGAATGGAATGGAATGTGGAGTGGAATCGAATGGAACAAGGAATGGAGCTTGGAATGGTACGTGGAAAGGAACGTCGAGTAGAATGCAGAATGGAACGTGGAATGGAATGCCGAATGGAATATGTAAGGGAAAGTGCCATTGAATGGAATGCAATGTGGAATGGAACTGAATGGCAGGTGGAGGGGAATGGAAATGAACATGAAACGGAGTGTGGAATGGAATGTGGAATGGAATGGGGAATGGAATGGAATGGAATGTGGAATGGAATGTCGAATGAAATGGTATGGAATTTGAAATGGAAAGTGGAATGGAATTTAATGCATTGTGCAATGGAATGGAATGCAATGTGAAAAGGAATGGAAAGGAAAGTGGAATGCAATGGAATGGAATGTGGAATGGAATGGAATGTGTAATGGAATGGAATTGAACGGAATGTGGAATGGAATGAAATGGAATGTCGAATGGAATGTGGAATGGATTGTAATGGAATGTGGAATGGAATGTGTAATGAAATACAATGCAAGGTGGAATGGAATGTGCAATGGAACGTGGAATGGAACAAGGAACGGAACTTAGAATGGTACGTGGAAGGGAACGTCAAATAGAACGCGGAATGGAATGTGGAATGGAATGTGGAATGGAATATGGAATGGAATGTGGAATGGAATGGAATGGAATGTGGAATGGAATGTGGAATAGAATGGAATGGAATTTGGAATGGAATTAAATGCAGTGTGGAATAGAATGGAATGCAATGTGGAATGCAATAGAATGGAACGTGGAATGGAATGTGGAATGGAATGGAACGGAATGTGGAATTGAATGGAATGGAATGTGGAAAGGAATGTGGAATGTAATGGAATGGAAAGTGAAATAGAAAGGAATTGAATGTGGAATGAAATGGAATGGAGTGGAATGTGAAATAGAAAGGAATGGAATGTGGAATCAAATATAGAATGGAATGTGGAACGGAAAATGTAGTGGAATGTGGTATGGAATGGAATGGAATTTGGAATGTAATGGATTGGAACGTGGACTGGAAAGGAATGGAATGGAATGGAATGTGACATGGAATGGTATGGAACGTGGAAAGAAATCCAATTTAATTTGGAATTCAATGGGATGGCATGAGGAATGGAATGGAAAGGCATGTGGAAAGGAAAGGGGAATGGAAAAGAATGGAATTTTGAATGGAATGGAATGGATTGCGGAATAGAATGCAATGCAATGGAAGTTGGAATTTCATGGAGTGGAAAGGAATTCATTGGAATGTGGAATGCAACGCAATGCAATGTGCAATGGAATGGAATGGAATGGAATGTGGAATACAATGGAATGGAAAGGAATGGAATGTGGAATGCAATGGAAGGGAATAGGGAGTGGAATGTGGAAGGGAATGGAATGGAATGTGGAATGCAATGGAATGTAGGGGAATGAAGAATGGAATTTAACGTGGAATGGAATGGAATGTATCGTGGAATGGAACTTGGAATGGAATGTGGAATGGAATGGAATGGGATTTGTAATGGAATGTGAAAGGCAATTCAATGGAACCTGGAATGGAACGTGGAATGGATCGTGGAAAGGAAAGTGGAATGGAACATGGAATGGAACGTGAAATGGAATGTGGAATGGAATGTGGAATGGAGCGTGGAATGGTCTGTGGAATGGAATGTGCAATGCAACGTGGAATGGAACGTGGAATGGAATGTGGAATGGAAAGTGGAATGGAATGTGGAATGGAATGGAATGGAATGTGGAATGGCATGCAATGGAATATTGAATGGAATGGAATGGAATGCAGTGGAATGTGGAATGGCATGGAATGGAATGTGGAAGGAAATGTGGAATGGAATGCAGTGGAATGTAGAAGGCAAAGGAATGCAAAGTTGAATGGAGTGGTTAATGGAATGTAGAATGCTACGTTTAATGGAATGGAATGGAACGTGGAATGGAATGGACTGGATTGTGGAATTCAGTGCAAAGGAATGTTGAATGGAATGGAATGAAATGGAAATTGAAATGGAATGAAATGAAATGTTGAATGGATTGAAAAGGAAAGTGGAATGAAATGGAATGTAGTGGAATGTGGAATGGAACGGAATGCAATGTGGAATGCAATGTGGTATCGAATGTGGAATGGAATGTGGAAAGGAATGAAGTGGAATGTGCTTTGGAAAGTGAAATGGAATGGGGTGGAAAATGGAATGGTATGGAAAAAAGAGGAAAGTTAAAATGAATGGAATGCAATGTGGAAAGGAATGTGGAAAGGAATGGAATGGAATGTGGATTGGAATGAAGAATGGAATGCAATGGAACGTGGAATGGAACATCGAATGAAAAGTGGAATGGCATTGAAAGGAATGTGGAAAGGGATGGAATGGACTGGAATGTGGAATGGAATGGAATGGAAGGTGGAATCGAATATAATAGAATGTGGTATTGAAGGGAATGGAGTGGAATATGGAATGTAATGCAATGCCATGAAGAATGGAAGGTGAAATGGAATGCAGAACGGAATGGAGTGTAATGTGGAATGAAATGTGGAATGGAATGGAGTGGAGTGTGGAATGGAATGAAATGGAATATGGAATGGAATGGAATGCAATGTGGAATGGAATGTGGAATGAAACGGAATGTGAAATGGGATGGAATGGAAAGTGGAATGCAATGATATGGAATGTGGAATGGAATGGAATGAAATCTGGAATGGAACGTCAAATGGAAAGGAATGGAACGTGGAATGGAATGGAACGGAATGTGGAATGGAATGGAATGGGAAGTGGAATGGAATGTGGAATGCAGTGGAATGGAATGTGGAATGGAATGTGGAATGGAATGGAATGGAATGTGGAAAGCAATGTGGAATGGAATGGAATGGAATGTGGAATGCAATGGAATGGAAAGTGGAATGGATTGTGGAATGAAATGGAATAGAAAGTGGAATGGAATGGAATGTGGACTCGAATGGAATGGAATGGGGAATGGAATTCAATGGAATTGGGAATGGAGTGAGATGGAATGTGGAATGGAATGGAATGGAATGTGGAATGGAATGGAATGGAATGTGAAATGGAAAGGAATGGAATGTGGAATGGAATGTGGAATGGAATGGAACGGAATGGAAAGAGCAATGGAATGGAGTTGAATGGAATGGAATGTGAAATCCAATGAAAAGGATTGTGGAACGGAACGGAATGGAATGCAATGTGGAATGGAGGGGAATGGAAACGAATGGAATGAAATGTGGAATATAATGCAATGGAATGCGGAATGGAATGGAATGGAATCGAAAGTGGAATGGAATGCAATGGAAAGGAATGGAAAGTGGAATGAAATGGATGGGAATGTGGAATGGAATGTGGAATGGAATGGAATGGAATGTTGAATGGAACGGAATAGAATATGAATTGGAATGGAAAGAAACATGGAATGGAACGGAATGTGGAAAGGAATCTATTGGAATGCAATGGAATGGAATGTGGAATGAAATGGAGTGGAATGTGGAATGGAATGGAATGGAAAGTAGAATGGAATCGAAAGGAATATGGAATGGAATGGAATGGAAAGGAATGGAATGTGAAATGGAATGGAAGGGAATTTGGAATGGAATGTGGATCGGAATAGAAGGCAATGTGGAATGGAACGGAATGGATTTTGGAATGGAATGGAATGGAATGTGGAATATAATGGAATGGAATGTGGAATGGAATGGAATGGAATGTGGAATGGAATGTGGAATGAAAGGGAATGACATGTGAAATTGAATGGAATGGAATGTAGAATGGAATGGAACGGAATTGAAGTGGATAGGAATGGAGTGGAATGAGTAATGGCATGTGGATAGGAAAGGAATGGAATGTGGAATGGAACGTGCAATGTAATGCAATGGAATGGGGAATAGAATGGTATCGAATATGGAATGGAATGAAATGGATTTTTGATTGGAATGGAAAGGAATACGGAATAGAATGTGGAATGGAATGTGGAATGGAATAGAGTGAAATGTGGAATGGAATAGAGTGAAATGTGGAATGGAATATTGAATGGAATGGAGAGGAGTGTGGAATGGAATTGAATGGAATGGGGAATGGAATGGGGAATGGAATGCGGAATGATATGGAATGCAATGTGGAATGGAATGTGGAATGAATCGTGGAATGGTAAGTGGAATGGAACGTGGAGTGTACCTTGGAATGGAATGTGGAATGGAATGAGGAATGGAATGAAATGGAATGTGGAATGGAATGGAATGCGGAATGGAACGTGGAATGGAATGGAATGGAATGGAATGTGGAATGGAATGTGGAGTGGAATGGAATGGAATGTGGAACATAATGGAATGGAGTGGAATCTGCAATGTATTGGAAAGGAATGTGGAATGGAATGGAGTGGAATGCGGAATGGAAAGACGAATGGAATGGAATGGAATGGAATGGAATGACGAATGGAATGTGGGGTGGAATGGAATGGAATGTGGAATGAAATGGAATGGAGTGGAATGTGCAATGGATTGGAATGGAAAGAGGAATGGAACGTGGAATGGAATTTGGTATGGAATGGAGTGGAATGAGGAATGGAAAGTGGAATGCAATGGACTAGAATGTGGTATGGAACGGAATGGAAAGTGGAATGGAATGCAACGGAATTTAATGGAATGTGAAATGGAACTGAATGGAATGTGGAATGCAATGTGGAATGGAATGGAATTGAATGGAATGGAATGAAATGTAATGTACAATGGAATGGAATTGAAAGGAATGGAATGTGGAATGGAATGGAATGCATTGCAGAATGGAATGGAATGGAATGGAATGTGGAATGGAAGGGAATGGAAACGAATAGAATGCAATGTGGAATAGAATGCAATGGAATGTGCAATGGAATGGAATGGAATGTGGAATGGTATGGGATGGAGTAGAAGGTGGAATGGAATGGAATGGAATGTGGAATGGAATGTGGAATGGAATGGAGTGAAGAGTGGAATGGAATGTGGAATGAAATGGAATGGAACGTGGAATGGAACCTGGAATGGAATGTGGAATGGAATGGAATGGAACGTGGAATGGAATAGAATGGAATGTGGAAAGGAATGGAATGGAATGGAATGGAATGTGGAATGGAATTGAATGGAATGTGGAAGGGAATGGAATGGAATGTGGAATGGAATGGAAAGAAACGTGGAATGGAATGGAATGGGTGGAATGTGGAGAGGAATGTGGCATGGAATGGAATGGAATGTGGAATGCAATGTGGAATTTAATGGAGTGGAATGTGGAATGGAATGTGGAATGGAAAGTAATGGAGTGTGGAATGGAATGGAATGGTATTTCGAATGCAATGGAATGTAATATGGAATGGAATGTGGAATGACATGGAATGGAAAGTGGAATGGAAAGTGCAATGGAATGGAATTGACTGTGGAATGGATTGGAATGTAATGTGGAATGGAATGGAATAGAATGGAATGTGGAACGGAATGTGGAATGGAGAGAAATGAAATGTGGTATGGAGGTGGAATGGACTGGAATGGAACGTGGAATGGAATGCGTAATGCAACGGAATGGGACGTGAAATGAAATGTGGAAAGTAATAGAATGGAAAATCGAATGGAAAGTGGAATAGAATGTGGAATGGAATGTGGAATGGAATGGAATTGAATGTTGAAAGGAAAGTGCATTGGCATGGAAAGGAACGTTGAATGGAACGTGTAATGGAACGTGGATAAGAAAATGGAATGGACCGTGGAATGCAACGTGGAATGGAATGTGGAATGCAATGTGGAAAGCAACGTACAATGGAATGTGGAATGGAATGTGGAATGGAAAGGGGAATGGAACGTGGAAAGAAATTAAATGGAAAATGGAATGGAATGTGGAAGGGAATGTGGAAGGAAAGACGCATGGAATGGCAAGGAATGTGGAATGGAATGGAATGTGCAATGGAATGGAATGAAATTTGGAAAGAAATGGAATGCAATGGAATGGAATGCAGAATGGAGTGGAATAGAATGGAATGTGGAATGGAATGGAATGCAATGGAATGAAATGGGGAATTGAATGGAAAGGAATGGAATGTGGAATGGAATAGAATGGAATGGAATGGAATTTTGAATGGAATGAAATGTGGAATGGAACGGAATGCAACGTGGAATGCAGTGGAACGGAATGTGGAATGGAACGTGGAATGGAATGGAATGGAATAGAATGTGGAATGGAATGAGAAATGGAATAAAATGGAAGGTGGAATGGAATGTGGAATGAAACGTGGAATGGAATGGCACGGAATGGAATGGAATGTGGAATGGAAAGTAGAATGGAACGTGGAATGGAATGGAATGGAATGTGGAATGGAATAGGGAATAGACTGCAATGGAATGTGGAAAGGAATGGAATGGAATGTGGAATGGAATGGAATGCAATGTAATGTGTAATTGAACAAAATGCAATGGAATGGAATGGAATGGAATGTGGAATGCAATGTGGAATGGAATGGAATGTGGAATGCAATTTAATGCAAGGGAATGGAATGTGGAATGGAATGTGGAATGGAATTGAACGGAATGTGGAAAGGAATGTGGAATGGAATGTGGAATGCAATGCCATGGAATGGAATGGGATGTGGAATGGAATCTAGAGAGGGACGTGGAAAGGAATGGATTAGAATGTGGAATGGAATGTGGAATGGACTGGAAGGGAATGAGGAATGGAATGGAAAGGAATGTGGAATGGAATGGAATGGAATGGAATGTGGAATGCAATGCAAAGGAATGGAATGTGGAATGTAATGGAATAGAATCTAATGGAATGGAATGTGGAATAGAATGTAATGGAATGCGGAAAAGAATGTGGAATAGAACGTGGAATGGAGTGGAATTGAACGGAATGGAATGTGGAATGGAATGTGTAATGGAACGTGGAATGGATTGTTTCAAAAGGAATGCTTTGTGGAATGGAATTTGTAATGGAAGGTGGAATGGAATGGAATGGAATGGAGTGGAATGTGGAATTCAATGAGGAATGGAACGTGGAATGGAACGTAATTGAATGTGGAATGGAATGTGGAATGGATGGGAATGGAATGTGGAATATAATAGAATGGAATGTGGAATGGAACAGAATGGAAAGTGGAATGAAACGTGGAATGGAATGGAATGGAATGTGGCATGAAAGGGAATGGAATGTGGCATGAAATGGAATGGAATGTGGAAGGGAATGGAACGGAATGGAATGTGGAATGCAATGGAATGGAATGGAATGGAATGTGGAATGGAACGTTAAATGGAATGGAATGCAATCAGGAATGGAATGAGGAAGGGAATGGAAGGGAATGTAGCATTTAATGGAATGGAATGTGGAATGGAATGGAATGGAATAGATTGTGAAATGCAATTGAATGGAACGGAATGGCATGGAATGTGGAACGGAATGGAATGTAACGGGGAATGGAATGTGGAATGGAACGTGGAATGAAATGGAATGTGCAATGGAATGTGGAATGGAAAGTGGAATGGAATGCAATCGAATGTGGAATGCAATGTGGAATTGATGGGAATGTCATGTGGAATCGAGTGTAATGGAATGTGGACTGTAATGCCACGGAATGGAATGGAATGTGGAGTGGAATTGAATGCAATGTGGAATTGAATGGAATGGAATGTGGAATGGAATGCAATCGAATGTGGAACGAAACTGAATGGAAAGTGGAATGGAAATAAAATTTAAAATGGAATGGTATGGAATTCAATGTGGAATGGAATGGAATTGAATGTGGAATGGAACGTGGAGAAGAATGGAAAGGTATGTGGAATGGAATGAAATGGAATGTGAAATATAATGCGGAATGGAATGGAATGTGGAATGGAATGGCATGTGGAATGGAATGGAATGGAATGCAATGTGGAATGGAATGGAATGTTGAATGGAATGTGGGATGGAATGTGGAATGGAAAGTGGAAAGGAATGTGGAACGGAATGGAATGGAATGTGGAATGGAATCTGGAATTGAACGTGCAATGGAATGGAAAGTTATGGAATGGAATGGAATATGGAATGGAATGGAATGTGGAAGGGAATGTGGAATGGAACGTGAAATGGAATAGAATGGATCTTGGAAAGGAATGGAATGGACATTGGAAAGGAATGGAAGGTGGGATAGAATGGAATGGAATGGAATGGAATGTGGAATGGAAAGTGGAATGGAATGGAATGTGGAATGGAATGTGGAATTGAATGGAATGGAAAGGGGAATACAATGGAAAGGAATGTGGAATGGAACGTGGAATGGAATGGAATAGATGGGAATGTGGAGTGGAATGTGGAACGGAACGTGAAATGGAATGGAATGTGGAATTGAAAGTGGAATGGAATGGAATGGAATTTGTAATGCAATGGAATGGAATAAGGAAGAGAATGTGGAATGACGCGTGGAATGGAATGGAATGGAATAGAATGTGGAACGGAATGTGGAATGTAATGTAATGGAATGGAATGCAATGTGGAATTGAAAGTGGAATGGAATGTGCAATGGATTGGAATGGAATGGATTGGAATGGAACGTGGCATGGAATGTGGAATGAACGTGGAGTGGAATGGAATGGAATGTGGAATGGAATATGGAACGGAATGGAATTTAATGTGGAATGGATTGGAATGGAATGTGGAATGAAATCGAATGGAATCGAATGTGATATGGAATGGAAAGGAATGGAATGGAATGGAATGTGCAATGGAATGTGGAGTGGAATGCAATGTAATGGAATGTGGAATGGAAGTTAATGGAATGGAATGGAAAGCGGAATGGAATTGAATGGAACGGAATGGAATGGAATACAATGTTGAATGGCATGGAATGGAATGGAAATTCGAAAGGAATGGAACAGAATGTGGAATGTAATGGAATGGCAAGTGAAAAGTAAATATAATGGAATGCGAAATGGAAATAGAATGGAAAGTGGAATGAAATGGAATGGAATGTGGAATGGAATATACTGGAATGAGGAACGCAAAATGCAATGGAACGGAATGGAATGTGGAATGGAATGTGGAATGCAATTGAATGGAAAGTGGAATGGAATGCTATGGAATATCGAAAGGAATGGAGTGGAATGGAATGTGGAATGCAATGGAATAGAATCTAATGGAATGGAATGTGGAATGGAATGGAATACGATGTGGAATACAATGTGGAATGGAACGTGGAATGGAATGGAATTGAACGGAATGAAATGTGGAATGGAATGCAATATAAGGTGGAACGGAATTGAATGGAAATTGAAATGGAAATAGAATTTAATGTGGAATGGTACGTAATGTAATGTGGAATGGAATGGAATTCAACGTGGAATGGAACGTGGAGTGGAATGGAAGGGAACGTGGAATGGAATGGAATGGAATGTGAAATAAAATGTGGAATGGAATGGAATGAGGAATGGAATGGAATGGCATAAGGAATGGAAGGTAATGGAATGGAATGCATTGTGGAATGGAATGGAATGGAATGCAATGTGGAATGCAATGGAATGGAATGGAATGTGCAATGTGTTGGAATGTGGAATGGAATGTGGAATGGAACGTGGAATGAAATATGGAATGGATTGGAATGGAATGTGGAATAGAATGTCTAATTGAACGTGGAATGGAATGGAACCGAATGTGGAATGGAATGGAGTGGAATGGAATGCGAATTGGAATGTCGAAAGCAATGTGAAATGGAATGTGGAATGGAATGTGGAATGGAATGAAATAGAACGTGGAAAGCAAAGGAGAGGAACATGGAATGGAATGGAACTTCAACTGGAAAGTGGAATGGAATGTGGAATGGAATGCGGAATGGAACGAGGAATGGAATGTGGAATGGAATGGAAAGGAACATGGAATGGAATCTGGAATGGTATGGAATTGAATGGAATGGAATGTGGAATGGAAGGGAAGGGAATGTGGAATGGAATGTGGAATGGAATGGAATGGATTGTGATATGGAAAGGAAAGTGGAATGGAGTGGAATGGAGCGTGGATTGGAGGGGAACGGAATGAGGAAGGGAATGCAATGGAATGAGAAATGGAATGCGTAGTGGAATGTGAAATGGAATGTGGAATGGAACGTGGAATGTTAAGGAATGGAATGTGGAATGGAACGTGGAATTGAATGTGGAATGTAATGTGGAATGGAATGCAATGGAATGTGGACTGGAATATGGAATTGACTGGAATGCAATGTTGAATGGAATGTGGGATTGAAGGGTATTGAATGTTTAATGGAATGTGGAATAGAATGTGGAATGGAATGGAAGGGAATGTGGAATGGAATGTGGAATGGAACGCGGAATGGAACGTGGAATGGAATGGAACGGAATGTGGAGTGGAATGAGGAATGGAACGGAATGGAATGTGGAATGGAATGACAAATGGAATGTGGAATGGAATAGAATGAAACGTGAAATGGGATGTGCAAAGGAATGTGAAATGGAACGTGGAAAGGAATGTGGAATGGAAAAAAATGGAATGTGGAATGTAATGCAAAGGAATTTAATGGAACGTGGAATGGAACGTGGAAACGAATGCGAAATGGAATCGAATGGTTTATGGGATGGAATGTGGAATGGAATGGAACGGTATGGAAACTGGAATGGAATGTGAAATGGAAAGTGGAATGGAATGGAATGTGGAATGGAATGTTGAATGGAATGTGGAATTGAATGTGGAATTGAATGAAATGGAATGTGGCAAGGAATTGAATGGAATGTGGAATGGAATATGGTATGGAATGGAATGGAATTGAATATAGAATTGTATGTATAATGGAATGGAATGGAATGTTGAATGGAATGTGGAATGGAATGATATGGATTGTGGAATGGAATGTGAAATGTAATGTTGAATGGAATGTAGAGTGGAATGCAGTCTAATGTGGAATTGAAAGTGGAATAGAATGGAATGGAACATGGAATGGAAATTTCAATGTAAAGTGGAATGGAAATTGGAAGGCAATGTGGAATGCGACGTGGAATGTAATATGCAATGGAATGTGGAATGGAACTTGAAATGGAACGGAATGGAACGTGGAATGGAACGTGGAATTGAATGTGGAATGAAATGTGGAATGGAAAGCGGAATGGAATGTGCAATGGATTGTGGAGTGGAACGGAGAATGGAATGTAATAGAATGTGGAACGGAACGTGGAATTGAATGGAATGAAACGTGGAACGGACCATGGAATGGAATTTAGCAGGAAATGTGGAATGGAATGTGGAATGCAATGGCATGCAACTTGGAATGAAACATGGAATGGAATGGAATGGGACGTGGAATGGAATGTGGAATGGAATGTGGAATGGAAAGCAGAATGCAATGAGGAATGGAACATAATGGAACGAGGAATGGAATGGAATGGAACTTCAAGTGGAATGTGGAATGGAATGTGGTATGGAATGTGGAATGTAACATTTAATGGAATTTGGAATCAAATGTGGAATGGAAAGTAATGGAATGTGGAATAGAATGGAATGGAATGTGGAATGGAATGGAATGTATTGTGGTATAGAAAGGAATGGAATTTGGAAATAGAATGTGGAATAGAATGTAGTGGAATGGTATGGAACACGGAAAGGAATGGAAGGGAATGTGCAAAAGAATGTGGAATGGAATGTTGAATGGAAAGTGGAATGGAATGGAATGCAATGTGGAATGGAAAGTGGAAAGGAATGGAATGAAACGTGCAATGGAAAGTCGAATGGAACGCAGAATGGAAAGTTAAATGAAATGTGGTAGGTAATGGAATGGAATGTGGAATGGAATGGAATGGGAACTGGAATCGAATGCGGAATGGAATGGAATAGAATATGGAGTGGAATGGAATGTGGAATGGAAAGGAAGGGAATGTGTAATGGAATGTGGAATTTAATGTGGAGTGGGATGTGGAATAGAATGGAATGGAATGTGGAATGCAATGTGGAATGGAACGTGGAATGGAATGGAATGGATTGTGGAATGGATTGTGGAATGGAATGTGGAATGTAATGGAATGTGGAATGCAATGTTTAATGGAATGGGGAATGGAATGTGGAATAGAATGGAATGGAATGTGGAATGTAATGTGGAATGGAATGGAATGTGGAATGGAATGTGTAATGGAATGGGGAATGGAATGTGGAATAGAATGGAATGGAATGTGGAATGGATTGTGGAATGGAAAGTGGAATGGAATGGAATGGAATGTGGAATGGAATGTGAAATTGAATGGGCAATGGAATGTAGAACTGAATTGAAAGGAATGGGGAATGTAATCTGGAATTGAATGGAATGCAATGTGGAAAGGAATGTTGAATGCAATGTGAAATGGAATGGAATGGAATGTGGAATGGAATGTGAAATGGAATGGAATGTGGATAGGAATGGAATGGAATGAGGAAGGAAAAGTGGAATGGAATGGAAAGTGGAATGGAATGGAATTGAATGTGCAATGGAATGGAATGGAATGAGGAATGGAATGTGGAATGGAATGGAATGTGGAATGGAATTTAATGGAATGGAATGGAAATTAATGGAATGGAATGTGGAATGGAATGCAGAATGGAATTGAATGGAATGTGGAATTTAGTGTGGAGTAGATTGGAATGGAATGTGGAATAGAAAGTGGAATGGAATGGAGTGGAATGTGTAATGGAATGTGAAATGAAATGGAATGGAATACGTAATGGAAAGTGGAATGGTACATGGACTAGAACGTGGAATGGAATATGGAATGGAATGCGGAATGGAACATGGAATGGAAAGGAATGGCACGTGGAATGGAATGGAATGGAATGAGGTAAGTAATGCAGTGGAAAGAGGAAGGGAATGTGGAATGGAAAGGAATTTAATGGATTGTGGAATGCAATGGAATGTGGATTGGAATGGAATGTGGAACTGAATGGAATGGAATGTGTAATGGAATGGAATGTGTAATGGAATGGAACGCGTAATGGAATGGAAAGGAACATGGAACGGAATGGAATCTGGAATGGAATGCAATGTAATGGAGTGTTGAATGAAATGGAATGGAATGCAATGTGGAATGGAAGGGAATGTGGAATGGATTGGAATGGATTGGAATGGAACGTGGAATGGAATGGAAAGGAACGTGGAATGGAATGGAATGGAATGTGGAATGGAATGCAATGTATCATGGAATGGAATGGGTTAGAATGGAATGTCGAATGGAATGGAACGTGGAATGCAATGGAATGGAACGTGGAATGCAATGGAATGGAACGTGGAATGGAATGGAATGGAACATGGAATGGAATGGAATTGAATGTGAAATGGAATGGAATTGAAAGTGGAATGGAATTGAACTGAAAGTAGAACAGAATGGAATGGAATGCAATGTGGAATATAATCGAATGGAATGTGGAATAATTGAAATGGAATGGTATGTGGATTGGAATGGAATGGAATGTGGAATTGAATGGAATGGAATGTCGAATGCAATGGAATGGAATGTGAAATAGAATGGAACAGATTATGGAATGGAATGTGGATTGGAATGGAATGGAAAGTGGAATAGAATGCAATGGAATTGTATGTAATGTGGAAAGGAATGGAATGGAATATGTAATGGAATATGGAATGGAACGGAGAAGGGAATGTGGAATGGAACGTGGAATGGAATGCGGAATGGAATGTGGAATGGAAAGGAAAGTGATGTGGAATGGAATGTGGAATGCAATGGAATGGAATGCTGAATGGAAAGGAATGGAATGCAGAAAGGAAATTAATGGAATGTGGAATGGAATGCAATGCTATGGAATGTGGAAAGGAATGCAATGGAATGGAATGTGGGATGGAATGAAATGGAAAGTGGATTGGATTGGAATGGAATGTGGAATGGAATGGAATGGAATAGAATGGAATGCCAAATAGAATGGAATGAAATGCGGAATTGCGGAATGCAATACAATGGAATGGAATGTGGAATGGAATAGAATGGAATGTTGAATAGAATGGAATGAAATGTGGAATTGAATGAGGAAGGCAATGGAATGGAATGTGGAATAGAATGTGGAGTGCAATCGAGTGGAATGTGGAATGGAATATGGAATGGAATGTGAAATGGAACGGAATAGAATGTGGAATGGAAAGGAAAGGAAAGTGGAATGGAATGGAATGGAATGTGGAATGGAATTGAATGGAATTTTGAATGGAATTAGGATTTGAATGTAAAGGAATGGAAGGGAATGTGGAATACAATGGATAGTGGAATCGAATGGAATGTGGAATGGAATGGAATGGAATGTGGAATGGAATGTGAAATAGAATGGAAAGGAATGTGGAACTGAATGTGGATTGGAATGGAATGGAAAGTGGAACACAATGCAATGGAATTGTATGTAATGTGGAAAGGAATGGAATGGAATATGTAATGGAATGTGGAATGGAACGAAGAATGGAACATGGAATGGAACGTGGAATGGAATGCGGAATACAATGTGCAATGGAATGGAAAGTGATATGGAATGGAGTGTGGAATGCAATGGAAAGGAATGCGGAATGGAATGGAATGGAATGGAGGAGGGAAATTAATGGAATGTGGAATGGAATGCAATGCTATGGAATGTGGAAAGAAATGGAATGGAACGGAAGGTGGAATGGAATGAAATGTAATCTGAATTGGATTGGAATGGAACGTTAAATGCAATGGAATGGAATGGAATGGAATGCAGAATGGAATGGAATGAAATGTGGAATGCAATAGAAGGGAATGGAACGTGGAATGGAATGGAATGGAGTGTGGAATAGAATGGAATGGAATGTGCACTGGAATGTGGAACGGAATGTGGAATGGAATGTGGAAAGGAATGTGCAATGGAACAGAATGGAATGTGAAATGCAATGAAAAGGAATATGTATTGGAATGTGGAATGGAACGGAATGGAATGTGAAATTCAAAGTGGAAAGGAATGTGGAATGGTAAGGAATGGAATGTGGAATGGAAGGTGGAATGGAGTGTGCATTGGAATGTAGAATGGAATGTGGAATGCAATGCGGTTAGGAAGGTGGAAAGGAATGTGTAATGGAACGGAATGGAATATGGAATGGAATGTGGATTGGAGTGTGGAAAGGAATGTGGAATTGAACGTAATGCAATGTGGAATGGAGTGTGGAATGGAATGTGGAATGGAACGGAATGTAATGTGGAATAGAATGTGGAATGGAATGTGGAATGGAATGTGGAATGGAATGTGTAATGGAACGGAATGCAATGTGAAATGGAGTGTGTAATGGAATGTGTAATGGAATGTCAAGTGAAATGCAATGGAATGTGTAATTGAAAGTGGAATGGAATGGAATGGAATATGGAAAGGAATGTGGAATGGAACGGAATGGAATGTCGAATGGAATGTGGAACGGAATGTGGAATGGAACGGTATGTAAAGTGGAATGGAATGGAGAATGGAATGTTGAAAGGAAGTGGAATGGAATGGAATGGAATGCAGAATGAAACATGGCACGATATTGAATGGAACTTGGAATAGAACGTTGAATGGAACGTGGAATGAAAGGTGGAATGGAATGGAATGTGAAAGGAATTTAATGTAATGTGGAACGGAATATGGAATTCTGCGGAATGGTTTGTGGAATGGATTGGAATTGTATGTGGAATGGAATGGAATGGAATATGGAATGGAATGTGGAATGCAATGGAATGGAAAGTGGAATGGAATGTGGAATGTTGTAGAATGGAAAGTAGAATGGAATGGAATGGAATGTGGAATGGAATGTGGAATGGAATGGGAAGCAATGTGGAAGGGAATGTAGAATGGAATGCGGAATGTAATGGAATGGAAAGAAATATGAAATGGAATGTGGAGTGGAATGTGAAAAGGAACGTGGAATGGAAAAAAATGGAAAGTGGAATGGAGAATTGAATGGATTGTGGAATGGAACGGAATGGAATGTGGAATGGAATGTGCAATGGAATGGAGGGGAATGTGCAAAGGAACGTGGAATGGAATGTGGAAGGGAATGCAATGGTATGTGAAATGGAATGTGGAATAGAATGTGAAATGGAATGTGGAAAGAAATGTGGAATGGAATGGATTGTGGAATGGAACGTGGAATGTAACGCGGAAAGGAACGAGGAATGGAAAGGTATGGAATGTGGAATGGGATGTGGAATGGAATGTGGAATGGAATGAAATGGAATGTGGAATGGAATGTGGGAAGCAACGTGGAATGCAACGTGGAATGCAATGGAATGGAACATGGAATGGAATATGGAATGTTACGTGGGATGGAAAGTGGAATGGAACGTGGAATGGAATGGAAAGGAATGTGGAATGGAATGTGGAATGGAAAGTGAAATGCAATGTGGAATGGAAAGTGAATTGCAAAGTGGAATATAATGGAATGAAAGGTGGAACAGAACGTGGAATTGAATGGATAGGAACGTGGAATGGAAGGTTGAATGGAATGGAAAGAAACATGGAATGGAACGTGGAATGGAACGTGGAATGGAATGTGGAATGGAATGTGGAATGTAAAGAGGAATGAAATGTGGAATGGAATGGAATGCAATGGAATGTTGAATGGAATGGGATGGGATGTGAAATTCAATGGAATGGAATGGAATGTGGAATACAATGGAATGGAATGGAATGTGGAATGGAATGTGGAATGTAAAGAGGAATGAAATGTGGAATGGAATGGAATGCAATGGAATGTTGAATGGAATGGGATGGGATGTGAAATTCAATGGAATGGAATGGAATGTGGAATACAATGGAATGGAATGGAATGTGGAATGGAATGGAAAGATTGTGTAATGGAATATGTAATGGAATGGGATGCAATGTGGAATGGAATTTGGAATGTAATGAGAAATTGAATGGAATAGAATGTGTAATGGAATGTGGAATGGAATGGAATGGAATGTGGAATGGAAAGTGGAATGGAATGTGGAAAGGAATGTGGAATGGAATGGAATGAAATGTGCAATGAAATGTGGATTGGAGTGTGGATTGGAATGTGGAAAGGAATTTAATGGAATATGGAGTGGAATGGAATGGTATGTGGAATGGAATGTGGAAAGGAATGGGAAATGGAATGTTGAATGAAAGTGGAATGGAAAGGAATGGAATGTGAAAAGTAATGTGGAATGGAATGGGGAATGGAATGTTGAAAGGAAACTAGAATGGAATGGAATGGAAAGAGGAATGCAACGTGGAATGATATTGCATGGAATTTGGAATAGAACGTTGAATGGAACGTGGAATGGAATGTCGAATGGAATGGAGTGGAAGGTGGAATGGAATTTAATGGAATGTGGAATGGAATGGGGAATGTAATGGGGAATGGATCGTGGAATGGAATATGGAATGGAACAGAATGGAAAGTGGAATGGAATGTGGAATGGAGTGTGGAATTGAATGTGTATTGGAACGGAATGGAATGTGAAATGGAATGTGCAATGGAAGGTGGAATAGTATGTCAAATAAAATGGAACGGAATGTGAAATCGAACTTGGAATGTAATGGAATGGAGTGTAGAAGGGAATATGGGATGGAATAGAATGGAATGTGGAATGGATAGTGGAATACAATGTGGAATGGAAAGTGAAATGGAATGGAGTGGAATGTGGAATGCAATGTGAAATGGAATGTAATGGAATGCGAAATGGAATTTGGATTGGGAAGTGGAATAGAACGTGGAATGGAATGTGGTATGGAACGTGGAGTGGAATGGAAAGGAACGTGAAACGGAATGTGGAATGGAATGGAATGGAATGTGGAATGGAATGTGCAAAGGAAAGTGGAATGGTATGCAATGTAATGGGGAATGGAACGTGGAATATTGTTGAAGGGAACTTGGAAAGGAACGTAGAAAGGAAAGTGGAATGGAATGTGAAATGGAATGTGGAATGGATTGGAATGCAATGTGGAATGGAATGTGGAACACAATGTGGAATGGAATGTGGAAAGGAATCTGGAATGGAAAGGAATGGAATGTGAAATTGAATTCAATGGAATGTGGATGGAAGGTGGAATGGAATAGAATGGAATGTGGAATGGAATGTGGAAAGGAATGTGGAATGGAACGGAATGGAATGTGGAATGGTATCTTTAATGGAGGGTGGAATGGAATGTGGAATGGAATGCTGAATGGAATGTGGAAAGGAATGTGGAATGGAAAGGAATGGAATGTTGAATGGAATGTGGAATAGACTGTCGAATGGAAAGGAGTGCAACGTGGAAAGGAACGTGAAATGGAATGGATTGAAATATGAAATGGAATGTGCAATGGAATGTGGAAAGGAATGTCAAATATAATGGAATTGAATGTGGAATCAAACATGGAATGGAATGGAATGGAACGTGGAATGGAATGTGGCATGCAATGGAATGCAATGTGGAATGGATTGTGGAATGGAATGTGGAGTGGAATGAGGAATGGAATGGGGTTGAATGTGGAATGGAACGTGAAATGGAATGGAATGGAATGTGAAATTTAATGTGGATTGGAATGTGGAATGGAACGTGGAATGGAAAATGGAATGGAACGTGTAATGGAATGGAAAGGAACGTGTAATGGAATGTGGAATGGAATGGAAAGGAATGTGGAATGAAATGTGGAATGCAATGGTCTGGAAGGTGGAATGTAATGTGGAATGGAATGGAATGGAATGTGAAATTGAATGTGGAGTGGAATGGAAAGGAATGTGCAATGGAAGGTGCAATGGAATGGAACAGAATATGGAATGGAACTTGGAATGGAATTTAATGGAACGGGGAATGGAACTGAATGGAACGTGGAATATAACTGAATAGAAAGTGGAATGGAAGGGAATGGAGTGTGGAATGCAAGGGACTGGAAAGCAGAATGGAATGTGTAATGGAATATGGAATGAAATGTGGAATGGAATGTAAAGGAACGTGGAATGCTATGGAGTGGAATGTGGAATGGAATGGAATGTAAAGTGGAATGGAATGGAGTGTAATGGAATGTGGAATGGTATGGAATGGATCATGGAATAGAATGTGGAATGGAATGTGGAATGGAATGTGGAAAGGAATGTGGGATGCAATGTGAAATGGAATGTGGAATGGATTGTGGAATGGAATGAAATGGAACGTGGAATGGAATGGAATAGGACATGGAATGAAATGGAATGGAACGTGGAATGGAAAGTGGAATGAAATGGAATGGATTGTGGATTGGAAGGGAATGGAATGGAATGTGGAATGGAATGGAATGGAACATGGAATGGAATGGAAATGAATGTGGAATGGAAGGGAATGTAATGTGGAATGGAAAGTAGAATAGAATTTAATGGAACGTGGAATGGAATTGAATAGAACATGGAAGGTAATGGAAGGGATTGTGGAATGCAACGGACTGGAATGCGGAATGGAATGTGGAACGGAATGTGGAATGGATTCTGGAATGGAATGGAAATGAAGGTGGAATGGAATGGAATGGAACGTTGAATAGAATGGAATGGAATGTGGAATGGAATTGAATGGAATGGAATGTGTAAAGGAATGGAATGGATCATGGAAAAGAACGTGGAATGGAAGGTGGAATGGTATGTATAACGGAATGTGGAATGTAATGTTAAATGGAATGTGGAATGGATTGTGGAATGGAATGAAATTGAAAGTGGAATGGAATGGAATGGAAATTGGAATGGAAGGGAATGGAACGTGGAATGGAATATGGAATGGAATGGAATGGAATGCGGAATGGGATGGAATGGAATGTGGAATAGAATGGAATGGAACGTGGAAAGGAATGGAATGAAATGTGGAATGGAAGGGAATGGAATGTGGAAAGTAATGTGGAATGGAATGTGGAAAGGAAAGAGGAATGGAATGGAATGTGAAATTGAATGAAATGGAACGTGGAAAGGAATGGAATGGAAAGTGGAATGGAAGGGAATGGAATGAGGAATGGAATGTGGAATGGAATATGGAATGTAATGTGGAATACAATGCAATGGAACGTGGAATTGAATGGAATGGTACGTGGAATGCAATGGAATGGAATGTGGAATGGCATGGAATTGCATGTGGAATGGAATGGAATGGATTGTGGAAAGAAATGTGGTATGGAATGTGCAATGGAATGTGAAATCGAATGTGGAATGGAATGTGGAATTTAATGGAATGGAATGTGGAGAGGAATGGAATCTAATGGAAAGTGAAATAGAACGTGGAATGTAATGGAATGTGGTATTCAATGGAATGGAATGTGAATGGAATGAAATGGAATGTTGAATGGAATGTGTAATGGAATTTAATGTGAAATAGAATGTGGAATGGAAAGTTGAATGGAATGAAATGGAACGTGTAATGGAACGGAATGGATCGTGGAATGGAACGGAAAGGTAAGTGGAATGGAATGTGAAAAGGAATGTGGAATGGAATGTGAAATGGAATGTGGAATGGAATGGAATGGAACGTGGAATGGAATGCAAAGGTACGTGGAATGGAACATGGAATGTAACGTGCAATGGAATTGAATGGAAAGTGGAATGGAATGGAATGGAATGAGGAATTGAATGGAATGGAATGTGGAATGGAATGGAACAGAATGTGGAATCGAAAGTAGAATGGAATGTGGAATTGAATGTTGAATGGAATGCAATGGAATATAGAATGGAATATGCAATTGAATGGAATGGAATGTGCAAAGGAATGTGGAATGCAATGTGGAATGCAACGTGGAATGGAATGGAATGGAAAGAGGAATGGAATGTGGACTGGAATGGAACGGAATGTGGAATGGAAAGGAATGAAATGTGGAATTGAAAGTGGTATTGAACGTCTAATGCAAAGGATAGAAATGTCGAATGGCACGTGGAACGGAATAGAATGGAATGGGGGATGTAACGTGTGATGTAACGGAATTTAACTTTGAATGGAATGTGGAATGGAACTTTGAATGGAACGTGGAATGGTTTGGAATGGAAAGTGGAATGGAATGTGGAATGCAAAGGGGAATGGAACGTGGAATGTAACGCAATGGAACGTTGAATGGGTTGTGGAAAGGAATCTGGAATGGAATGTGGAATGGAATGGAAAGGGGAATGGAATGGAATGGAACAGAATAGAATGGAATGGAATGTGGAATGGAATGGAACACAATGTGGAATAGAATGTGGAATGGAAAGGGATGGAATGTGGAATGGAATCTGGAATGGAATGGAAATGGAATGGAATGTGGAATGGAATGGAATGGAGTGGAATGGAATTTTGAAAGAAATGGAAAGTAATGTGGAATGTAATGCAATAGAATGTGGAATGGAATGGAAAGTGGAATGGAATGGAATGTAGAATATAATGTTTAATAGAATTTGATGGAATGTGGAATGGAATAGAATGGAACGGAATGTGGAATGGAATGGAAAGTAATGGAATGTGGAACGGAGCGGAATAGAATGTGGTACAGTATGGAATGGAATGTGGAACGGAATGCAGAAGGTAATGGAATGGAATGTGAAATGAAATGGAATGTGATATGGAATGGAATGTGGAATGTGAAATGTAATGTGGAATGGAATGTGGAATGGATTGTGAAATGGAATGTGGAATTGAATGTGAAATGGAATGTGGAATGGAATGTGGAATGGAATGAAAAGGAAAGTGGAATGGAATGGAATGGAACGTGGAATTTAATGGAATGCAACGTGTAATGGAACGTGGAATGCAATGGAACGGAGTGTGGAATGGAAAGGAATGGAATGGTATGGAATATGGAATGGAATGGAATGGAATATGGGATGGAATGTGGAATGGAATGGAATGGAAAATGGACTGGAACGTGGAATGAAACGAGTAATTGAACGTGCAATTGAACGTGGAATGCATTGAATAATGGAATGGAATGGAGTGTGCAAAGGAAGGGAATGGAATGTGGAATGCAATGTGGAATAGAAAGTGTAAAGGAATGTGGAAAGGAATGTGGAATGGAATGGACTGGAAAGTGGTATGGAATCGAATGGAACATGGAATTGAATGGAATGGAATTGAATGTGGAATGGAATGGGAAGGAATGTGCAATTGAATGGAATAGAATGTTCAATGGAATGGAATGGAATTTGCAATTGAATGGATTTGAATGCGGAATGGAATGGAAAGGAAAGTTGAATGGAATGGAATGGAATAGAATGTGGACAGGAATGGAATGCAATGGAATGGAATGTGGAATGGAATGGAGTGTGGAATGGAATGGGGAATGCAATGGAATGGATTGTGGAATGGAATGGAATGGAATGTGGAATGGAATGGAATGGAATAGAATGTGGATTGGAATGAAATGGAATGTAACAGAACGTGGATTGGAAAGTAATGGAATGTGGAATGGAATGTGGAATGGAATGGAATGGAATGTGAATGGAATGGAATGGAATGTGGAACGGAATGTGAAATGGAATTTATTCTGAAATGGAATTTGAATGGAATGTTGAATGGAAAGAAATGGAACGTGAAATGGAATGGAATGGATCGTGGAATGGAACGGAAAGGTAAGTGGAAAGGAATGTGAACAGGAATGTGGAATGGACTGTGAAATGGAAAGTGGAATGGAATGGAATGGAAATTTGAATGGAATGCAAAGGTACGTGGAATGGAACATGGAATGTAACGTGCAACAGAATTGAATGGAATGTGGAATGGAAAGGAATGGAATGTGAAATTGAATGGAATGGAAAGTGTAATGGAAAGGAACGGAATGTGGAATGGAAAGTGGAATGGAATGTGGAATGGAACGTCGAATGGAATACAATGGAATGTAGAATGGAATATGCGTTTGAATGGAATGGAATGTGCAAAGGAATGTGGAATGCAATGTGGAAAGGAATGGAATGGAAAGTGGAATGGAATGTGGATTGGAATGGAACGCAATGTGGAATGGAAAGGAATGGAATGTGACATTGAATGGAATGGAATGTGGAATTCAAAGTGGTATTGAACGTGGAAGGCAAAGGATAGAAATGTAGAATGGAACGTGGAATGGAATAGAATGGAACAGGGAATGGAACGTGGAATGTAAGGGAATTTAACGTTGAATGGAATGTGGAAAGGAATGTGGAATGCATCTTTGAATGGAATGTGGAATGGTTTGGAATGGAAAGTGGAATAGAATGTGGAATGGAATGTGGAATGGAATGTGGAATGGAATGGAATGGAATGTGGAATGGAACGGAAGAGAATGTGTAATAGAATGTGTAATGGAACGTGGAATGCAAAGGAAGGGAATGTACTATTTAACCTGGAATGGAATGTGGAATGGAATCGAAAGGAATGTGGAATGGAACGGAATGGAATGTGGAATTGAATGTGGAATGGAATGTGGAATGCAAAGGAAAGGAATGTAGAATGGAACGTGTAATGGAATGGAATGGAACGGGGAATGGAACGTGGAATGTAATGCAATGGAACGTTGAATGGGATGTGGAAAGGAATCTGGAATGGAATCTGGAATGGAATGGAATGGAGTGGAAAGTGGAATGGAATGGTATGGAACGGAATGGAATGGAATGGAATGTGGAATGGAATGGAACACAATGTGGAATGGAATGTGGAAAGAAATGGAATGGAATGTAATGTGGAATAGAATTGAATGGAATGTGGAAAGAAATGGAATGGAATGCAATGTGGAATGGAATGGAAAGGAATGTGGGGTGGAATGGAATGGAAAGGAATGGAAAGTGGAATAGAATGGAAAGGAATGGAATGTGAAATTGAATGGAAAGAGGAATGGAATGTATAACGGAATGGAACGGAATGGAATATGGAATGGAATGGAATGAAATGCGGTATGGAATTCAAAGGAATGTGAAACGGAATGGAAAGTCAAATGGAATGGAATGCAATGGAATGTGGAATGGAATGGAATGTGGAGTGGAATGAAATGTGGATTGGAATGTGTAATGGATGGAATATAATGGAATGTGGAATGGAATGGACTGGAATGGAATGGAATGGAATGTGGAATGGAATAGATGTAAATGTGGAATGGAATGCAATGCAAAGTGGAATGGAATGGAATGTGTAAGGAATAGAATGGAATGTGGAAAGGAAAGGAATGGAAAGTGGCCTGGACTGCAATGGAATGTGGATTTGAATAGAGTGGAACGAGGCTTGGAATGGAATGTAGTGTGGAATTTAATGCAATGGAATATGGAATGGAAGGGAATGGAATAGGGAATGGAATCTGGAATGGAATGGAATGGAATGGAATGTGGAGTGGAATGGAATGGAATGGAATGTGGCATGGAATGGAATGGAAGGTAGCATGGAATGGAATGGAATGTGGAAAGGAATGGAATGGAACGTGGAGTGGAATAGTATGGAAAGTGGAATGGAGGGGGATGGAACCTGGAATGGAATGTGGAATGGAATGGAAGGAATGGAATGTAAAGTGGAATGGAATGGAATTGAAAGTGGAATCGAATGTGGAATATAATGGAATGGAATGTGGAATGGAATGTCGAATGGAATGGAATGTGGAATGGAAATAGAATGGATTGTGAAATGGAATGGAATGGAATGTGGAATGGAATGGAATGGAATGTGGAATGGAATGGAATGGAATGTGGAATGGAATGGAATGGAATGTGGAATTGAATGGTATGGAACGTGGAATGGAAGTTGGAATGGAATGGAATGGAATGAGGATTGGAATGTGGAATGCAATGTGGAATGGAATGTGGAATGGACTGGAACGGAAAGTGGAATGGAATGGAATGGAATGGAATGGAAGGGAATGTGGAATTGAGTGGAATGGAATGGAACAGAATATGCAATGGAATGTGGAAAGGAATGGAATGCTATGCGAAATGGAACGTGGAATGGAATGGACGGAACGTGGAATGGAATGGAATGTAATGTGTTATGGAACGAGGAAAGGAATGCAATAGAATGGAAAGGAATTTGGAATGTAATGGAGTGGAAAGTGGAAAGAGAAGTGAAATGGAATGGAATGGATTGTGGAAAGAAACGTGGAGCAGAACGGAATGGAATGTGGAATGGAAAGGAATGGAACGTGGAACGGAATGTGGAATGGAATGTGGAATGCAATGGAATGGAAAGTGCAATGGAATAAGGATTGGAACGTGGAATGGAGTGGAATGGAACGTGTAATGAAATGTGGAATTGAATGTAATGGAATATGGAATGGAAAGTGGAATAGAATGGAATGTAAAGTGGAATGGAATGGAATGGAATGTGGAATGGAATGTGGAATGGAAAGTGGAATGGAATGGAATGGAAGGTAGAATGGATTGAGGAATGGAACATGGAATGGAATGCAATGGAACGTGGAATGAAACACTGAATCGAATGTGGAATGGATCATGGAATGGAACGTGGAGTGGAATGAGTTATGGAATATGGAATGGAATGGAGAGGAACGTGGAATGGAATGAGGAAAGGAACGTGGAATAGAATGGAGTGGAACATGTAATGGAACGTGGAATCGAATGTGGAATGGAAAGTGGAATGGAACGTGGAATGGAAAGGAATGGAACGTGGAATGGAATGAGGAATGGAATGTGGAATGCAATGGAGTGTAACGTGGCATGGAATGAGGGAAGAAACGGGGAATGTAATTGAAAGGAATGTGTAATGGAATGTGGAATGGAATGCAATGGAACAGAATTGAAAGTGGAATGGAATCTGGAAAGTAACGTTGAATGGAATAGAATGGAATGGAATGTGGAATGGAAAGTGGAATGGAAATGAATGGAATGTGGAATGGAATGGAAACGAATGTGGAATGGAAAGGACTGGAATGGAATGTGGAATGGAATGGAATGGAATGTGAAATGGAATGGAGTGGAATGTGGAATGGAATGGAATGGAATGTGGAATGGCATGGAATGGAATGTGGAATGGAATATAGAATGGATTGGAATGGAATGGAAGGTGGAATGGAATGGAAAGGAAGTGGAAAGACATGGAATGGAATGAAATGGGCAATAGAATGGAAGGGAATGTGGAATGGAAGGGAATGGAATGGAATGGAATGTGGAATTGAATGGAAGGTGGAATGGAATGGAAAGGAAGTGGAATGGCATGGAATGGAATGAAATGTGCAATAGAATGGAATTGAAAGTGGAATGGAAGGGAATGGATTGTAATGGAATGTGGAATGGAATGGAATGGATTGTGGAATGGAAGGGAATGGAATGGGGAATGGAATTTGGAATGTAATGGAATGGAATGGGATGCGGAGTGTAATGGAATGGAAGGTGGAATGGAATGGAAAGGAATGTGGAATGGAATGCAATGGAATGAAATGTGGAAGAGAATAGAATGGAATTTGGAATGGAAGGGAATGGAATGGAATGGAAAGTCGAATGGAATATGGATTGGAACTTTGAATGGAATGGAATGGAACAGAATGGAACGTGGAATGGAATGTGTAATGGTAAGTGGAATGGAATAGGTAGGAACAGAGTGGAATATGGAATGGAATGTGGAATGGAAAGAGGAATGGCATGGAATGTTGAAAGCAATGTGGAATTGAACGTGGAATGGAAAGGAATTGAACGTGGAATGGAAAGTTTAATAGATTGGAATGGAATTTGGAATGGAATAGAATGGAAAGTGAAATGGAATGTGGAATGCAATGGAATGGAATGAGGAATGGAAAGTGGAATGGAATGGAATGGAATGTGGCATGAAATGGAATGGAATGTGGAATGGAATGGAATGGAATGGAATTCAGAATGCAATGGAATGGAATGGAATGGAATGGAGTGTGGAATGAAACTTTGAATGGAATGGAATGGAATATGGAATGGAATGTGGAATGGAATGGAACGGAAAGTGGAATGGAATGAAACGGAATGTGGAATGGAATTGAATGGAATTGAATGTGAAATGCAATGGAATGGAATGGAATGTAGAATGGAATGGAATGGAATGGGGAATGGAATTTGGAATGCAAAGTAGAATGCAACGGAACATGCCATGGAATGTGGAATGGAAAGTGGAATTGAATGGAATCGAATCTGGAATGCAATGTGGAATGGATGGGAATGGCATGTGGAATAAAATGGAATGGAATATTGAATGCAATGCAATGGATGGGAATGCCACGTGGAATCAAATGGAATGGAATATTGAATGCAATGCAATGGAATGGAATGGAATGTGGAATGGAATGCACTGGAATGTGGAATGGAATTCAACGGAAAGTGAAATGGAAATAGAATTTAATGTGGAAAGTTATAGAATTTAATGTGGAATGGAATGGAATTCAATGTGGAATGGAACGTGGAATGGAATGTATTGGAATGTGAAATAGAATGTGGAATGGAATGGAATGTGGAATGGAATAGAATGGAATGTGGAATGGAATGTGGAATGGAATATGGAATGGAATGGAATGGAAAGCAATGTGTAATACAATGGAATGGACTGGAATGGAATGTGGAATGGAATGGAACGTCGAATGGAACGTGAAATGGAATTTGGAATGGAATGGAATGGAATGTGGAATGGAATGTGGAATGGAACGTGGAAGGGAATGGAAAGGAATGGAATGGAATGGAATTTGGAATGGAATTCAATGGAATGCGATGTGGAGTGGAATTAAGAATGGAACGTGGAATGGAATGGAATGGAATGGAATGTGGAAAGGAAAGGTATGGAATGGAATGTGCGATGGAAATGAATGGAATGGAATGGAAAGTGGAATGGAATGGAATCTGGAATGGAATGCAATGGACTGCGGAATCCAATCGAAAGGAATGGAATGTGAAATGGAATGGAATGGACTAAGGAATGGAATGGAAAATTACATAATATGAAATGGAATGGAAAGGAATGTGGAAAGGAATTGTATGGAATGGAATGTGGAATGGAAACGAATGGAATGGAATTTGAAAGTGGAATGGAACTGAATGCAGCATGGAATGGATTGGAATGGAATGTGGAATGGAATATGGAATGGAATGGAATGGAATGTGGAATGGAATGGAATGGAATGTGGAATGGAATGGAATGGAATGTGGAATGGAATGGAATGGAATGTGGAGTGGAATGGAATGTAGTAAAATGCTATGTGGAATGGAATGGAATGGAATGCAATGGAATGGAATGGAATGGAATATATAATGGAATGGAAAGTGGAATGGAAGGGAATGGAAACTGGAATGAAATGGAACGTGGAATGGAGTGGATTTGAACGTGGAATGGAATATGGAATGGAATGGAATGGAATGGAATGAACAATGGAATGAGGAATGGAACATTTAAAGGAATCGAAAGGAAGATGTAATAGAATGTGGAATGGAACGTGGAATGTATCGTGGAATGGAATGGATTGGAACGTGGAATGGAATGGATCGTGGAATATAATGGAACGTAATGTGGAATGGAAAGGAATGGAACATGGAGTGAAATACTATGGAAAGTGGAATGGAGTGGCATGGAACATGGAATGTAATGTGGAATGGAATGGAAGGAATGGAACGTAAAGTGGAATGGAATGGAATGTGGAAAGGAATGGAATTGAATGTGGAATGGAATGTGGAATGTAATGGAATGGAATGTGGAATGGAATGTGGAATGGAATGGAATTTAAAAAGGAAGTAGAATGGAATGTGAAATGGAAATAGAATGGAATGTGGAATGGAATGGAATGGAATGTGGAATGGAATGCTATGGAATGTGGAATGGTACGTGGAATGGAATGGAATGCAATGTGGAATGGAATGTGGAATGGAATTTGGAATGCAATGGAATGGAATGGAATGTGGAATAGAATGGAATGCAATTTGGAATGGAATGGAATGGAATGTGGAATGGAATATTGAATGAATTGGCATGGAATGGAAGGTGGAATGGAATGCAAAGGATTGTGGAATGGAATGCAATGGAATGAAATGTGGAAGAGAATGGAAACGAATTCGGAATGCAAGGGAACGGAAAGGAATCCAATATGGAATGGAATGGAATGCAAAGTGAAATGGAATGTGGAATAGACCTTGTAATAGAATGGAATCGAACGGAATGGAATGTGGAATGGAATGTGGAATGGTACGTGGAATGGAATAGGTTAGAACGGAATGGAATGTGGAATGAAATGTGGAATGGAAGGTGGAATGGAATGGAATGTGGAATGGAATGGAATTGAATACAGAATGGAATGGAATGCGGAATGCAGTGGAAGTCAATGTGGAATGGAAGGTGGAATGGAAAGAAATGTGGAATGGAATGCAATGGGAATGGAATAGAATGGAATGTCGAATGGAATGTGGAATGGAACGGAATTGAATGCGGAATGGAATGGAATGGAATGGAATGTGGAATGGAATGGAATTGAATGTGGAATGGAATTAAATGGCATGTGAAATGGAAACAGAATGGAAAGTGAAATTCAAACAGATTGGGATATGGAATGGAATGGAATGTGGAATGGAATGGAATGGAATGTTGAATGGAACGTGTAATTAAATGGAGTGGAATGTGGAAAGGAAAGTGAAATAGAAAGGAATGAAATGTGGAATGGAAGGGAATGGAATGTCGAATGGTATGAAGTGGAACGGAATGTGGAATGCAATGGAATGGAATGTGGAATGGAATGGAATGGAATGTTGAATGGAACGTGTAATTAAATGGAGTGGAATGTGGAAAGGAATGTGAAATGGAATGGAATGAAATGTGGAATGGAAGGGAATGGAATGTCGAATGGTATGAAGTGGAACGGAATGTGGAATGCAATGGAATGGAAGGTGGAATGGAATGGAATGGAATGTTGAATGTAATGTGGAATGGAATGGAATGGAATTTAATGTGGAATGGAAAGTGGAATGGAACGTGGAATGGAATGGAATGGAAGAGAATGGAATGAGGAATGGAATGTGGAATGGAATGTGGAATAGAATGGAATGGAATGTGGAATGGAATATGGAATGGAACGGAATGGAATCTGGAATGGAACGGAATCGAATGTGGAATGCAAAGGAATAGAATGGAATGTGGCATGGAAGGGAATGGAATGTGGAATGGAATGGAATGGAATGGAATGTGGAATGCAATGGAGTGGAATGTGGAATGGAATAGAATGGAATATGGAATTGAATGGAATTTAATGTGGAATGGAATGAAATGGAATGTGGAATGGAATGGAATGCAACGTAATGTGTAATTGAAAGAGGAATGGAATGGTATAGAATGGAAAGGAAAGTGGAATGGAACGTTTAATCGAATGGATACGAATGTAATGGAATGCGGAGTGGATTGTGGAATGGAACGTGGAATGTAATGGAATGGAATGTGGAATAGAATGTGGAATAGAATGGAATGGAATCGAATGTAATGGAATGTGAAACGGAATGGAATGAAAAGTGGAATGGAATGGAATGTGGAACGGAATGTAATGGAATGTGGAATGGAATGTAGAATGGAATGTGGAATGGAATGGAATTTAATCTGGAATGGAATAAGAAATGGAAAGTGGAATGGAAAGGAATGGAACGTGGAATGGAATGCAATGGAAATTGGAATGTAATGGAACTTGGAATGGCGTGGAATGGAACTTGGAATGGAATGTGGAATGGAATGGAATGTGGAAAGGAATGAGTAATGGAACGTTTAATGGAATGGAATGCAACATGGAACAGAAGGTGTAATGGAACGTGGAATGGAACGTGGAATGGATCGTGGAATTGAATGGAATGGAACGTGCAATGGAATGGAAGGTGGAATGGAAAGGTTCGTGGAAAGGAATGGACTGGAAAGTGGAATGGAATAGTATAGAATGTGGAATGGAGAAGGATGGAACGTGGCATGGAATGTGGAATGGAACGACACGGAACGGAATGCAAAGTGGAATGGAATGGAACCTGGAAAGGAATGGAATTTAATGTGGAATGGAATGCGGAATGGAATGGAATGGAATGTGGAAAGGAATGTGGAATGGAATGGAATGTGAAATGGAAATAAAATGGAATGTGAAATGGAAATAGAAAGGAATGTGGAATTTAATGAAATGGAATGTGGAATGGAATGGAATGAAATGTTGAATAGAATGTGGAATGGAATGGAATGGAATGTGGAATGCAATGGAATGGACTGGAATGGAATGCGGAATGCAATGGAATGGAATGGAATGGATAGTGGAATGGAATGGAATGGAATATGGAATTCAATGTGGAAAGGAATGGCATGGTATGTGGAATGGAATGGAAAGGAATTTGGAAAGGAATGTGGAAAAGATTGGAATGCAATGTGGAATGGAATGGAATGGAACGAGGAACGGAATGTGGAATGGAATGTTGAATGGAATATAATGGAATGTGTAATGGAATAAGGAACGGAAAGAGGAATGGAGAGGAATGGAACGTGTAATGGAATGTTTAATAGAAAGGATTGGAATGTGGAATGGAAAGGATTGGAACGCGAAATGGAAAGTTTAATGGAATGGAGTGGAATGTGGAATGCAATGGAATGGAATGTGGAATAGAAAGTGGAATGGAAAGGAATGGAACGTGGAATGGATGAGCAATGGAACGTGGAATGGAATGCAAAGGAACGTTGAATGGAACATGCAATAGAACGTGGAATGGAAAGTGGAATCGAACCTGGAATGCAAAGGAATGGAACGTGGAATGGAATGAGTTATGGCATGTGGAATGGAATGGAATGGAACGTGGAATAGAATTAGGAAAGGAACGAGGAATGGAATGTGGAATGGAACGTGGAATGGAATGTGGAATGGAACGTGGAATGCAATTGAACTTGGAATAGACTGAGGAAAGGAACGTGGAATGGAATGTGGAATGCAACGTGGAATGGAATGTGGAATGGAACGTGGAATGCAATGGAATGGAAAGTGGAATGGAATGGAATGGAACGTGGAAAAGAATGGAATGAATGTGGAATGCAATGGAATGGAATGTGGAACGGAATGTGGAATGGAATGTGGAATTGAATGGAATGGAATGGTATGTGGAATTGAATGGAATGGAATGTGGAATGGAATAGAATGTGGAATGGAATGGAATGGAATGGAATAGAATGTGGAAAGGAAAGTTTAAAAGAATGGAATGGAAAGTGGAATGGAATGTGGAATGGAATGGAATGGAATGGAATGGAATAGAATGTGGAAAAGAAAGTTTAATAGAATGGAATGGAAAGTGGAATGGAATGTGGAATGTAATAGTATGGAAAGTGGAATGGAGAGGAATGCAACGTGGAATGGAATGTGAAATGGAATGGAACGGAAAGAAGTGCAAAGTGGAATGGAATCAAATTGAATGTGGAGTGGAATGTGAAATGGAATGGAATGGAATGCGGAATGGAATGGAATGTGAAACGGAAATAGAATGGAATGTGAAATGGAAATACAATGGAATGTGGAATGGAAGGGAATGGAATGTGGAATGGAAGGGAATGGAATGTGGAATGCAATCGAATGGACAGGAATGTGGAATGCAATGGAGTGGAATGGATTGGAATGTAATTTGGAATGGAATTCAATGGAATGTGGAATGGAATGTGGAGTGTAAAGTGGAATGGAATGGAATGGAACGGAATGGAATGTGGAATGGAATGTGGAATGGAACGTGGAATGGAATGGAATGGAATGGAATGTGGGGTGGATTGTGGAATGTAATGTGGAAAAAAATGGAATGGGATGGAGTGGAATCGAATGTAGAATGGAATGAAATGGAATGTGGAATGCAATAGAATGTGGACTGGAATGTAATTGAATGGATAGGAAAGGAATGGAATACGGAATGCAATGAGGAATGGAATGGAATGGAATGGAATGTGGAATGGAAAGAGGAATGGAATCTGGAATGCAATGTGTAATGGAATGGAAGGGAATGCAATGTGGAATGGAATGTGGAATGGAATGTGGAAGGGAATGCAATGTGGAGTGGAATGGAAAGTAATGTGGAAAGAAATGGAATGGAATGTGGAATGGAATGCAAAGGAATAGAATGGAAAGTGGAATGGAATGGAGTGTAATGGAATGGAATGTGTAATGGAATGTGGAACGGAATGAGGAATAGAATGGAATGAATGTGGAATGCAATGTGGAATGTAATGGAACGTGGAATGGAATGTGAAATGGAATGGAAACTGGAATGGAATGTGGAATGGAAGGGAATGTGCAATGGAAAGTTGAATGGATTGGAATGGAATGTAGAATGAAATAGAATGGAATTTGGAATGGAATCTAGAATGCAACGTTGAATGTAACGTGGAATGGAATGAAATGGAACGTGGAATGGAAAGTGGATTGGACAGTGTAATGGAATGTGGAAAGGAATGTGGAATGTGGAATGGAATGGAATGTGGAATGGAATGCAATGGAATGTGAAATGGAAGTTTGAATAGAATGGAATGCAATGTGGAATAGAATGGAATGGATTGGAAATTGGAATGGAAAGGAATGGAATTTAGATTGCTATTTAATGGAATGGAACGGAATGGAATGTGGAATGTAATGGAATTGAATGTGCAATGGAATGGAATGCTATGTGGAATGCAAAGTGGAAGGGAGTGGAATGGAATGAGTAATGGAATGTGGAATGGAAAGGAATAAAATGTGGAGTGGAATGGAATGGAATGTGGAATGGAAAGTGGAAAGGAAGGTGAAATGAAACGGAATGGAAAGTGCAATGGAAGGTGGAAAGGAACACGGAATGGAATGGAGTGTATCATGGAATGGAAAATGGAATGGAACGTGCAGTGGAAAGTGTAATGTAATGAAAAAAAGGTGGAATGGAAAGTGGAATGGAACGTTGAATGGAACGTGGGATGCAATGGAATGGAAAGTGGAATGGCATGGAATGGAATGTGGAATGGAATGGTATGGAATGTGGAAAGGAATGGAATGGAATCGTATTTGGAATGGAATTGAACGGAAAGTGGAATAGAATGGAATTGAATATGGAATGGAAAGGAATGGAATGTGGAATGGAATTAAATGGAATGGAATGTGGACTGGAAGCGAATGAAATGGAACGGAATGTGGATTGGAATGGAATGGAATGTGGAATAGAAACTGGAAAGGCATGGAATGGTATGGTGAATTTAATGGTAGGGAACGTGGAATAGAAAGTAATGCAATGTGGAATGGAACATGGAATGGAACATTGAATGGAATGGAAAAGAACGTGGAATGGAAAGTGGAATTATACGTGGAATGGTATGAGGAATGTGGAATGGAATGGAATGGAGTCTGGAATGGAATGAAATGGAACGTGGATTGGAATGGGATGGAATGTGGAATGGAACGGAACGGAAAGTGGAATAGAATTGAAAGGAATGTGGAATGGAAAGTAGAATGGAATGGAATGTGGAATGGAACGGAATGGAATGTGGAATGCAATGGAATGGAACATGGAAAGGAACGTGTAATGGAATGGAAAGGAACGTGGAATGGAACGTGGAATGGAATGGAACGGAACGTGGAATGGAACGTGGAAAGAAAGGTGAAATCGAAAGTGGAAAGGAAAGTGGAATAGAATGTGGAATATGGAATGGAATGGAATGGAATGTGGAATGGAATGCAATGGAATGCCTTCTGGAATGGAATGGAATGTGGAATGGAAAGTGGAATGGATTGTGGAAAGGAATGGAATGCAATGTGGAATGGAATGTGGAATGGAATGTTATTTGGAATGGAATGGAATGGAATATGGTATGGAATTAAATGGAATGGAATGGGCAATGGAATGTGGAATGGAGTGGAATGGAATGTGGAATGGAATGGAATGGAATGTGGAATTGAACGTGGAATGGAATGGAATTAAATGAGGAATGGAATGGAATGGAATTGAATGGATAGGAACGTGGAATACAATGGAATGGAAAGTGGAATGCAACGTGGAATGGAATGCAATGGAACGTGGAATGGAACGTGCAATGGAAAGTGCAATGGAACGTGGTATGGAATGTGGAATGGAACGTGGAATGTAACGGAGAATGTAATGGAATGGAACGTGGAATGCAAAGTGGATTGGATAGGGGAATGGAATGTGGAGTGGAATATGGAATGTGGACTGAAATGTAATGTGGAATGGAATGCAATGGAGTGTTAAATGGAACGTGGAATGGAATGGATTGCAATGTGGAATGGAATGGAATGGATTGGAATGTGGAATGGAATGGAATGGAATTTCCAGTGTTTTGGAATAGAAGTGAATGGAAGGTGGAATTGAATGGAAGGTAATGTGGAATGGTATGGAATGGAGTGGAATGGAATGGAATGTGGAATGGAATGGAATGGAATGGAATGGAATGGAATGGAATGCGTAAAGGAATGTGGAATGGAATGGAAAGTGGAATGGAATTGATTGGAATGGGGAATGGAATGTGGAATGGAATATGGAATGGAATGGAATGGAATGTGTAATGGAATGTGGAATGGAAAGTGGAATGTAATGTAACGTGGAATGGAAGGTAATGGAATGTTGAATGTGGAATTGAATGGAATGGAACGTGGAATGGAATATGGAATGGAATGTGGAATGGAATGGAATGGAATGTGGAATGGAATCTGTAATGTAATGTGGAATGTAATGTGCAATGGAATATAATGTGGAATGCAATGGAATGGAATGGAATGGAATATGGAATTGAATGTGGAATGGAATGCGGTATGGAATGAAATGGAGTGTGGAATCGAATGTGGAATGGAATGGAATGGAACCTGGAATGGAACCTGGAATGGAATGTGGAATGGAATGGAATGTGGAATGGAATGGAATGGAATGTGGAGTGGAATGGAATGGAATGTGGAGTGGAATGTAACGGATTGTGGAATGGAATGTTGAATGGGATGGAATGGAATGTGTAATAGAATGTGGAATGGAATGGAATGGATTGCGGAATGGAATGTGGAATGAAATGAAATGGAATATGAAACTGAATGTGGATTGGAATATAATGGAATGTGGAACAGTATGTGGAATGGAACGAGGAATGGAATGGAATGGAAAGTGGAATGGAATGGAATGGAATTTGGAATGGAATGCGGAACGGAATGGAGTGGAATATGGAATGGAATGGAGTGTGGAATGGAGTGGAATGTAGTGTGGAAAGGAACATGGAATGGAATGTAGAATGAAAAGTGGAATTGAACGCGGTATGGTATGTAATGGAAAGTAGAATGGAATGTGGAATGGAATGTGGAATGGAACGTAGAATGGAACGTGGAATGGAATGCAATGGAAAGTGGATTGGAACATTGAATGGAATGAGGAATGGGACGTGTAATGGAATGTGGAATCTAAAGTGGACTGGAAAGGAAAAGAATATGTAACGGAAAGGAATAAAATGAGGAATGGAATGCAATGGAATGTGGAATGGAATGTGTAATGGAATGGAGTGGAGTTTCGAATAGAATGTGGAATGGAAAGGAATGGAATGGAATGGAATGGTAAGGAATGTGGAATGGAATGTGGAATGGAAAGTGGAATGGAATGTGGAAAGCAATGGAAAAGAATCTGGAATGGAATGTGGAATGGAACGGAATGGAATGGAATGGAAAGTGTAATGGATTGTATAATTGAATTTGGTATGGAACGCGGAATGGAACGTGGATGGAATGGAATGTGGAATGGAATGTAAAATGGAATGGAATGGAATGGAATGTAGAATGGAATGTGGAATATAATGGAAAGGAATTTTTAAAGGGAATGCAATAGAATCTGTAACAGAATGTTGACTGCATAGAATGCAATGTGGAAAGCAATGTGGAATGGAAAATAATGGAAAGTGGAATGGAAAGTTAATGGAATGTGGAATGAAATCTGTAGGGGAACGTGCAATGGAACGTAGAAAGGAATGGATTTGAACGTGGAATGGAACGTGGAATGGAAGATGGAATGGAATGCAATGGAACGTGAAATAGAAAGTGGAATGGCATGAAATGGAACGTGGAATGGAATGTGGAATGGAATGGAATGTTTTAGGCAATATGGAATGGAATGGAATGGAATGTGGAATGAAATGTGGCATGGAACGTGGAATGGAATAGAATGCAATGTTGAATGGAAGGTGGAATGGAATGGAATTGTACGTGGAACGGAATGTGGAATGGAATGCAATGGAACGTGGAATGGGAGGTGGAATGGAATGGAATGGAATGTGGAATGGAAAGTGGAATGGAATGGAATGTGGAAAGAAATGGAATGGAAAGTGGAATGTAATGGAATGTGGAATGGAATGCAATGGAATGTGTAATGGAATGTGGAATAGAATGTGGAAAGCAATATGGAAAGTAATAGAATGTGGAAGGGAAATTGGAATGGAATGGAAAGGAACGTAGAATGGAACATGCAAAGGAACATGGAATGGAATGGAATGGAAGGTGGAATGAAATGGAATGGAATGTGAAATGGAAAGTGCAATGCAATGGAATGGAACGGGGAATGGAATGTGGAATGGAATGGAACGGAAGTTGGAACGGAATGGAATGGAATGTGGAATGGAATGTGGAATGGAATGTGGAATGAAATTGAATGGAATGGAATGTGGAATGCAATGTGGAATGGAATGTGGAATGGAAGGTGGAATGGAATAGAACAAGGAAAGGAATGTGGAATACAATGTGGAATGGAATGGAATGGAATGTGCAATGGAATGTGGAATGGAATGGAACGGAACGTGGATTACAACGTGGAATGGAATGGAATGTCGAATGGAATGAAATGGAATGGAATGAAATGGAATGCAATGTGGAAAGGAATGGAATGGAATGCAATGTGGAATGGAATGGAATGTGGAATGCAATGGAATGCAATGGAATGGAATCTGGAATTGAATGTGGAATGGAATGTGGAATGGGACGGAATGGAATTGAAGGTGGAATGGAACAGAATTGAATGTGCAAAGGAATGTGGAATGGAATGGAATGGAATGGAATGGAATGTGGAATGAAATGTGGAATAGAGTGTAGTGTGGAATGGAAAGTGGAATGGAATGGAATGGAATTTTGAATGGAGTGTGGAATGGAATGGAATGGAATGTGGATTGGAATTTGATGAAATGTGGAATGGAATGTGGAATGGAATGTAGGATTGTATGGAAAGGAAAGTGGAATGGAATGTGGAATCGAATGTAATGGAATGTGGAATGGAAAGGAATGTGGAATGGAATGGAATTTAATTGTATGGAATATAGAATAGAATGTAATGGAAAGTGGAATGGAATGGAATATGGAATGGAATTTAACGTGGAATGGATTGGAATGGAATATGGTTTTGAATGGAATATAATGTGGAATGGAAAGGAATGGAATGGAATGGAATGCGAAACGGAATGTGGAATGTAACGTGAAATGGAATGTGGAATGCAATGTGGAATTGAATGTAATGGAACGTGGAATGGAATGGAGTGCAAAGGAGTGGAATGGAAAGTCAAATGGAACGTGGAAGGGAATGTGGAATGGAATGTGGAACGGAACATGGAATGGAAAATGAAATGAAATGGAATGGAATGTGGAATGGAATGGAATGGAGTGCAATGTGGAATGGAACGGAAAGGAATGGAATGAAATGGAATGGAAGGCAGAATAGAATGTAATGGAATGCGGAACGGAATGGAATGGAATGCAGAATGGAATGGAATGGAATGTTGAATGGAATGGAATGGAATATTGAATGGAAAAGAATGGAATGGAATGGAATGTGGAATGGAATGGAATGGGAAGTGGAATGGAATGGGAAGTGGAATGGAACGGAATATGGAATGGAATGGAATGGAATGTGGTTTGGAATGGAATATAATGTGGAATGGAAAGGAATGGAATCGAATGGAATGCGAAATGGAATGTGGAATGTAACGTGAAACGGAATGTGGAATGCAATGCAGAATGGAATGTAATGGAACGCGGAATGGAACAGAGTGGAAAGGAGTGGAATGGAACGTCAAATGGAACATGGAAGGGAACGTGGAATGGAATGTGGAATGGAACATGGAAAGGAAAATGAAATGGAATGGAATGGAATGGTATGGAATGGAATGGAATGGAATGTGGAATGGAATGGAATGGAGTGCAATGTGGAATGGAATGGAAAGGAATGGAATGAAATTGAATGGAATGCGGAATAGAATGTAATGAAATGCGGAATGGAATGGAAGGGAATGCAGAATGGAATGTTTAATGGAATAGAATGGAATCTGGACTGGAAAGGAATGGAATGGAATGGAATGTGGAATTTAATGGAAATGAAAGAGGAATGGAAGGGAATGGAATGTATTGCGGAATGGATTGGAATGGAATTGAATGGAATGGAATGTGGAATGGAATGGAATGGCGTGCAATGTGGAAGGGATTCGAACGGAATGGAATGGTATCGAATGCGGAATGGAATGGAATGGAATGCGGAATGGAATGGAAAGGAATGCGGAATGGAATGGAATGCAATGTTGGATGGATTGGAATGGAATGTGGAATGGAATGGAATGGAATGGATTGTGGAATTGAATGGAATGGAATGGAAATAAATGGAATGTGGAATGGAATGGAATGGAATGATAAATGAAATGTGGAATGAAATGGAATGGAAAGTGGAATCGAATATGGAATGGAATGGAATGGAATTTGGAATGGAATGCAATGGAATGAAACGTGAAATTGAAAGCGGAATGGAATGTGAAATGGAATGTAGATTGGAATGTGGAATTGAATGAAATAGAACGTGGGATGGAACGGAATGGGACATGGAAAGGAATGCAATGGGACGTGGAATGGAATGGGAATGGAACGTGGAATGGAATGTGCAATGGAATGCGAAATGGAACGTGGAATGGAATGGAATGGAACGTGTAATGGAATGTGGAATGGATCGTGGAATGGAAAGTGGAATAGAATGGAATGGAATGTGGAATAGAATGGAATGGAACGTGGAAAGGAATGGAATGAAATGTGGAATGGAAGGGAATGGAATGCGGAAAGTAATGTGGAATGAAATGTGGAAAGGAAAGAGGAATGGAATAGAATGTGCAATTGAATGAAATGGAACGTGGAAAGGAATGGAATGGAAAGTGGAATGGAAGGGAATGGAATGAGGAATGGAATGTGGAATGGAATATGGAATGGAATGTGGAATACAATGCAATGGAACATGGAATTGAATGGAATGGTACATGGAATGCAATGGAATGGAATGTGGAATGGCATGGAATTGCATGTGGAATGGAATGGAATGGATTGTGGAAAGAAATGTGGAATGGAATGTGCAATGGAATGTGAAATCAAATGTGGAATGGAATGTGGAATTTAATGGAATGGAAAGTGGAGAGGAATGGAATGTAATGGAAAGTGAAATAGAATGTGGAATGTAATGGAATGTGGTATTCAATGGAATGGAATGTGAATGGAATGGAATGGAATGTGGAATGGAATGCGAAATGGACTTTGATGTGAAATAGAATGTGGAATGGAAAGTTGATGGAATGAAATGGAACGTGTAATGGAACGGATTGGATCGTGGAATGGAACGGAAAGGTAAGTGGAATGGAATGTGAAAAGGAATGTGGAATGGAATGTGAAATGGAATGTGGAATGGAATGGAATGGAACGTGGAATGGAATGCAAAGGTACGTGGAATGGAACATGGAATGTAACGTGCAATGGAATTGAGTGGAAAATGGAATGGAATGGAATGGAATGGAATGGAATGGAATGTGGAATTGAATGGAATGGAATGTGGAATGGAATGGAACAGAATGTGGAATGGAAAGTAGAATGGATTGTGGAATTGAATATTGAATGGAATGCAATGGAATATAGAATGGAATATGCAATTGAATGGAATGGAATGTGCAAAGGAATGTGGAATGCAATGTGGAATGCAACGTGGAATGGAATGGAATGGAAAGTGGAATGGAATGTGGATTGGAATGGAACGGAATGTGGAATGGAAAGGAATGGAATGTGGAATTGAAAGTGGTATTGAACGTCTAATGCAAAGGATAGAAATGTAGAATGGAACGTGGAACGGAATAGAATGGAATGGGGAATGAAACGTGGGATGTAATGGAATTTAACTTAGAATGGAATGTGGAATGGAACTTTGAATGGAACGTGGAATGGTTTGGAATGGAAAGTGCAATGGAATGTGGAATGCAAAGGGGAATGGAACGTGGAATGTAATGCAATGGAACGTTGAATGGGATGTGGAAAGGAATCTGGAATGGAATGTGGAATGGAATGGAAAGGGGAATGGAATAGTATGGAACAGAATAGAATGGAATGGAATGTGGAATGGAATGGAACACAATGTGGAATAGAATGTGGAATGGAAAGGGAAGGAATGTGGAATGGAATCTGGAAGGGAATGAAATGGAATGGAATGTGGAATGGAATGGAATGGAGTGGAATGGAATTTTGAAAGAAATGGAATGTAATGTGGAATGTAATGCAATAGAATGTGGAATGGAATGGAATGTGGAATGGAATGGAATGTAGAATATAATGTTTAATAGAATTTGATGGAATGTGGAATGGAATGTGGAATGGAATAGAATGGAACGGAATGTGGAATGGAATGGAAAGTAATGGAATGTGGAACGCAGCAGAATAGAATGTGGAACAGTATGGAATGGAATGTGGAACGGAATGTAAAAGTTAATGGAATGGAATGTGAAATGAAATGGAATGTGAAATGGAATGGAATGTGGAATGTGAAATGTAATGTGGAATGGAATGTGGAATGGAATGTGGAATGGATTGTGAAATGGAATGTGGAATTGAATGTGAAATGGAATGTGGAATGGAATGTGGAATGGAATGAAAAGGAAAGTGGAATGGAATGGAATGGAACGTGGAATTTAATGGAATGCAACGTGTAATGGAACGTGGAATGCAATGGAACGGAGTGTGGAATGGAAAGGAATGGAATGGTATGGAATATGGAATGGAATGGAATGGAATATGGGATGGAATGTGGAATGGAATGGAATGGAAAATGGACTGGAACGTGGAATGAAACGAGTAATTGAACGTGCAATTGAACATGGAATGGATTGAATAATGGAATGGAATGGAGTGTGCAAAGGAAGGGAATGGAATGCAGAATGCAATGTGGAATAGAAAGTGTAAAGGAATGTGGAAAGGAATGTGGAATGGAATGGACTGGAAAGTGGTATGGAATCGAATGGAACATGGAATTGAATGGAATGGAATTGAATGTGGAATGGAATGGGAAGGAATGTGGAATTGAATGCAATAGAATGTTCAATGGAATGGAATGGAATTTGCAATTGAATGGATTTGAATGCGGAATGGAATGGAATGGAAAGTTGAATGGAATGGAATGGAATAGAATGTGGACAGGAATGGAATGCAATGGAATGGAATGTGGAATGGAATGGAGTGTGGAATGGAATGGGGAATGCAATGGAATGGATTGTGGAATGGAATGGAATGGAATGTGGAATGGAATGGAATGGAATAGAATGTGGATTGGAATGAAATGGAATGTAACAGAACGTGGATTGGAAAGTAATGGAATAGAATGTGGATTGGAATGAAATGGAATGTAACAGAACGTGGATTGGAAAGTAATGGAATGTGGAATGGAATGTGGAATGGAATGGAATGGAATGTGAATGGAATGGAATTTAATGGGGAACGGAATGTGAAATGGAATTTATTCTGAAATGGAATTTGGAATGGAATGTTGAATGGAAAAAAATGGAACGTGTAAAGGAATGGAATGGATCGTGGAATGGAACGGAAAGGTAAGTGGAAAGGAATGTGAACAAGAATGTGGAATGGACTGTGAAATGGAATGTGGAATGGAATGGAATGGAAATTTGAATGGAATGCAAAGGTACGTGGAATGGAACATGGAATGTAACGTGCAACAGAATTGAATGGAATGTGGAATGGAAAGGAATGGAATGTGAAATTGAAAGGAATGGAAAGTGGAATGGAAAGGAACGGAATGTGGAATGGAAAGTGGAATGGAATGTGGAATGGAATGTCGAATGGAATACAATGGAATGTAGAAAGGAATATGCATTTGAATGGAATGGAATGTGCAAAGGAATGTGGAATGCAATGTGGAATGGAATGGAATGGAAAGTGGAATGGAATGTGGATTGGAATGGAATGGAATTTGGAATGGAAAGGAATGGAATGTGGAATTCAAAGTGGTATTGAACGTGGAATGCAAAGGATAGAAATGTAGAATGGAAAGTGGAATGGAATAGAATTGAACAGGGAATGGAACGTGGAATGTAATGGAATTTAACGTTGAATGGAATGTGGAATGGAATGTGGAATGCATCTTTGAATGGAATGTGGAATGGTTTGGAATGGAAAGTCGAATAGAATGTGGAATGGAATGTGGAATGGAATGGAATGGACTGTGGAATGGAAGGGAAAGGAATGTGGAATGGAATGTGGAATGGAATTGAATGGAAAGGAATGTGGAATGCAATGTGGAATGGAAAGAGGAATGGAACGTGGAATGGAATAGAACGTGGAACGGAATGTGGAATACAAAGTGGAATGGAATGGTATGGACTGTGCAATGGAATGTGGAATGGAATGGAACGGAACATGGAATGGAACGTGGAATGGAATGTAGAATGGAACCTGGAAAATAATGTGGAATGCAATGGAATGTAATGTGCAATGGAGTGTGGAATGGAATATATTGGAATGGAATGGAATGTGGAAAGGAACATTGAATGGATCGTGGAATGGAACGTAAAATGGAATGGAATGGAAAGTGGAATGGAATGGAACGGAATGTGGAATGGTATGGAATGGAATGGAATGAAATGGAATGCAATGTGGAAAGGAATGGAATGGAATGCAATGTGGAATGGAATGGAATGTGGAATGCAATAGTATTGAATGTAATGGAATCTGGAATTGAATGTGGAATGGAACGGAATGGAATTGAATGTGGACTGGAATACAAAAGAATGTGCAAAGGAATGTGGAATGGAATGGAATGGAATGTGGAATGAAATGTGGAATGGAGTGGATCGTGGAATGGAATGTGGAATGGAATGGAATGGAATTTGTAACGGAGTGTGGAATGGAATGGAATGGAATGTGGATTGGAATGGAATGAATTGTGGAATGCAATGTGGAATAAAATGTGGGACGGTAAGGAATGGAAAGTGGAATGGAATGTGGAATCGAATGGAATGGAATGTGGAATCGAATCTAATGGAAAGTGGAATGGAATGGAATGGGAAGTGGAATGGAATGGGAAGTGGAATGGAACGGAATATGGAATGGAATGGAATGGAATGTGGTTTGGAATGGAATATAATGTGGAATGGAAAGGAATGGAATCGAATGGAATGCGAAATGGAATGTGGAATGTAACGTGAAACGGAATGTGGAATGCAGTGCAGAATGGAATGTAATGGAACGCGGAATGGAACGGAGTGGAAAGGAGTGGAATGGAACGTCAAATGAAACGTGGAAGGGAACGTGGAATGGAATGTGGAATGGAACATGGAATGGAATGGAATGGTATGGAATGGAATGGAATGGAATGTGGAATGGAATGGAATGGAGTGCAATGTGGAAAGGAATGGAAAGGAATGGAATGAAATTGAATGGAATGCGGAATAGAAAGTAATGGAATGCGGAATGGAATGGAAGGGAATGCAGAATGGAATGTTTAATGGAATAGAATGGAATATGGAATGGAAAGTAATGGAATTGAATGGAATGTGGAATTTAATGGAAATGAAAGTGGAATGGAAGGAAATGGAATGTATTGAGGAATGGATTGGAACGGAATTGAATGGAATGGAATGTGGAGTGGAATGGAATGGAATGGCGTGCAATGTGGAAGGGATTCGAACGGAATGGAATGGTATCGAATGCGGAATTAAATGGAATGCAATGTTGGATGGATTGGAATGGAATGTGGAATGGAATGGAATGGATTATGGAATGGAATGGAATGGAATGGAAATAAATGGAATGTGGAATGGAACGGAATGCAATGATCAATGAAATGTGGAATGAAATGGAAAGGAAAGTGGAATCGAATGTGGAATGGAATGGAATGGAATTTGGAATGGAATGGAATGGAATTAAATGTGAAATGGAAAGCGGAATGGAATGTGAAATGGAATGTAGATTGGAATGTGGAATTGAATGAAATGTATCGTGGGATGGAATGGAATGGAACATGGAAAGGAATGCAATTGGACGTGGAATGGAAGGAGGAATGGAAAGTGGAATGGAATGGAATGGAACGTGTAATGGAATGTGGAATGGATCGTGGAATGGAAAGTGGAATAGAATGGAATGGAATGTGGAACTGAATGTTGTATGGAATGGAATGGAATGTGGAAAGGAATGTGCAAAGGAATGGAATGGAATGTGGAATGGAATTTGAAATGCAACGTGGACTGGAATGGAGTGGAATTTGGAATGGAATATGGATTGGTATGGAATGGAAAGTGGAATGGAACGTGCAATGGAATGTGGAATGGAACGTGGAAGGGAAAGTGCAATGGATTGTGGAATGGGACGTGGATTGGAATGGAACGGAAGGTGGAATAGAAAGTGGAATGGTAGGAATGGAACGTGCAATGGAACGTGGAATGGAATCTGGAATGGAATGTGGAATGGAACGTGGAATGTATCCTTGAATGGAATGGAATGGAAAGTGGAATGGAATGTGGAATGGAATGTGCAATGGAATGCGGAATGGAACGTGGAATGGAATGGAATGGAACGTGTAATGGAATGTGGAATGGGTCGTGGAATGGAAAGTGGAATAGAATGGAATGGAATGTGGAATTGAATGTGGAAAGGAATGGAATAGAATGTGGAAAGGAATGTGCAATGGAATGAAATGGAATTGGGAATGGAATTTGGAAGGCAACGTGGACTGGAATGGAGTGGAATTTGGAATGGAGTATGGATTGGTATGGAATGGAAAGTGGAATGGAACGTGCAATGGAATGTGGAATGGAACGTGGAAGAGAAAGTGCAATGGATTGTGGAATGGGACGTGGATTGGAATGGAATGGAAGGTGGAATATAAAGTGGAATGGTAGGAATGGAACGTGCAATGGAACGTGGAATGGAATCTGGAATGGAATAGGTAATGGAACGTGGAAAGGATCCTTGAATGGAATGGAATGGAAAGTGGAATGGAATGTGGAATGGAACATAGAATGGAACGGGGAAAGGAATGGAATAGAATGTGGAATGGAATGTGCAATGGAATGGAATGTATTGTGGAATGGAATGTGGAATAGAATGAGGAATACAATGGATAGGAATGTGTAATGGAAAGTTGATTGGAATGGAAAAGAGTGTGGAATGGAATGGGATGTAATGTGGAATGGAATGTGGAATGGAATGGAATATAATGTGGAATGTAATGTGGAATGGAATGGAAAGGAATGTGGAATGGAATGTGGAATGGAAGGAGGAATGGTATGTGGAATGGAATGGAATGTTGAATGGAATGTGGAATGGAATGTGGAATGGAATATAAAGAAATGTGGAATGGAAGATGGAATGGAATGTGGAATGGAAAGTGGAATGGAATGAAATGGAACGTGGAATTGAACGTGGAATGGAACGTTAAATTGAATTTAATGGAATGTGGAAGGGAAAGTAAAATGTAATGTGGAATGGAATGATGAATGGAATGGAAAGCAATGTGGAATGGAATGTGGAATGGAATGTGGAAGGCAACAGGGAATAGAACGGAAAGGAATGTGGAAGGGGATGTGGAATAGAATGTGGAATGTAATCTGGAATGGAATGAAATGGAATGTGGAATGGAATGTGGAACGGAATTGATTGGAATGTGGAAAGGAATGTGGAATGGAATGCAATGGAAAGTGGAATGGAACAGAATGGAATGTGTAATGGAAAATGGAAAGGAACAGTATGCAATTTGGATTGGAATGTGAAGTGGAGAGTGGAATCGAGTGTGGAATGGAATGGAATGGAAAGTGGAATGTACTTTGTAATGGAATTGTGGAATGGAAGGTGAAATGGAATGGAATGTAATTTGCAGCAGAATGTGCAATGGAATGGAATGGAACATGGAATGGAAAGTGGAATGAAACATGGAATGGAAACGAATGGAACGTGGAATGGAGAGTAGAATGGAATGTGGAAACGATTGAAATGTGGAATAGAATGGAACAGAACGTGGAGTGGAATGGAATGAAATGTGTAATGGTATGGAATTGAACGTGGAATGGAATGGAAAGGAATGTGTAATGGAATGTCGAATGAAATGCGAAATGGAAGGTGGAATGAAAAGTGGAATGGAACAGAATGAATGGAACATGGAATGGAATGGAATGGAACGTGGAATAGAACGTGGAATGGAACGTGGAATGGAATGTCGTATGGAATGGAATGGAATCTGGAATGGAATGGAATGGAATGTGGAATGAAACGAGGAATAGAAGGTGGAATGGAATGTGAAATGGATTGTACAATGGAGTGGAATGGAATGTGGAATGGAAAGTGGAATGGAATGCAGTGGAATGGGTAATGGAATGTGGAATAGAAAGTGGAATGGAATGTAATGGAATTGATTGTGGAATGGAATGGAATGGAATGTGTAATGGAATGTGTAGTGGAATGTGGAACACAATGTTGAATGGAATGGAATGGAATGTGCAAAGGAATGTGTAATGGAATGTGGAAGGGAACATGAAATGGAATGGAATGGAATGGGGAATACAATGTGGAAGAGAATGTAGAATGGAATGTGGAATGGAAAGGAATGTGTAATGGAATGTGGAAGAGAATGTGGAATGAAATGTGGAATGGAATGTAATTGACTGTGGAATGGAATGGATATGAATGTGGAAAGGAATGTGGAAGGGAAGACAATGCAATGTGGAATGGAACGGAATGAAGTGTGGAATAGACTGTGGAATGGAATGTGGAGCGGAATGGAACTGAATGTGGAATGGAATGTGGAAAGCAGTGTGGAATTGAATGTGGAAAAGAACAGAATGGAATGTGGAATGGAACGTGGAATGGAATGTGGAGTGGAATGAGGAACGGAAAGTGGAATGGATAGGAATGGAACGTTAAATGGAAAGGAATGGAATGTCGGATGGAATGTGGAATGGAATGGAATGGAACATGGAATGGAATGTGGAATGGAATAGAATGGAACGTGGAATGAAATGTGCAATGGAATGTCTAAAGGATTGGAAAGAGGAAAAGAATGGAATGGAATGTGGAATGGAAGGGAATGGAATGTGAAATGGAATGTGGATTGGAATGTGGAACGGAATGTAATGGAACGTTGAAAGGAATGGAATGGAACATGGAATGAAATGTGGAATGGAACGTGGAATGGAATTTCGGATGGAATGGAATGCAATGTTGAATGCAATGGAATGGAGTGTCTAATGGAATTTGGAATGGAAAGGAATGGAATGTGGAATGGAATGTGAAATGGAATGCGGAAAGGAATGTGGAATGGAATGGAATGGCATGCGGAATGGAATGTGGAATGGAATGGAATGGAATGTGGAATGGAATGTGAAATGGATTGTGGTATGGAATGCGGAATGGGATACGGAATGGTGAGGAATGGATTATGGAATTGATTGGAATGGAAGGTGGAATGGCATGTAGAATGGAAAGGAATTGAATGTCGAATGGAATGGAATTGATTGTGGAATGGAATGGAAACTAATGTGGAATCGATTAGGGAATGAAATGTGGAATGGAAGGTAGAACACAAGGTAATGGAAGGTGGAATGGAATGGAATGGAGAATGGAATGGAGTGGAATGTGAAATGGAATGTGGAACAGAAGGTGAAATGAAATGTGGAACGGAAGGTGAAATGGAATGTGGAACGGAAGGTGAAATGGAATGTGGAATGGAATGTGGAATGGAATGTGGAATGGAACGGAATGGAATGTGGAATGGAATGGAATGCAATGGAATGTGGAACTGAATGTTGAACGGAATGTGGAATGGAATGTGGACTGGAATGTAGAAAGGAATCTGGAATTTAACGGAATGGAATGTGAAATGGAATGCAATGCCATGTTTAACGGTATGTGGTATGAAATGGAAAGGAATGCGGAATGGAATGTGGAAAGGAATGTGGAATGGAACGGAATGAAATGTGAAATGGGATGTGGAATGGATTGTGGAATGTAATGTGGAATGGAATGTAGAATGGAATGCGGAATGGAATGTGGAAAGAAATGCAGAATGGAATGGAATGGACTGTGGAATAGAACGGAAAGGGATTTGGAATGGACTGTGGAATGGATCATGGATTGGAATGTGGAATGGAACGGAATGGAATGTGGAATGGAATGTGGAATGGAGTGTGGAATGGAATGTGGAATGGAACGGAATGGAACGTGGAATGCAATGTGGAATGGAATGTGGAATGGAGTGCGTAATGGAAAGTGGAATGCAATGGAAAGCAACGTGGAATGGATTCTGGAAAGGAATGTGGAATGGAGTGTGGAATGGGATGTGTAAAGGAATGGAATAGAATGTGAAATGGAGTTTGGAATGGAATTTGGAACGGAATGTGGAATGGAACGTGGTATGGAATGGAATGGAATATGGAATTGAATGTTGCAGGGAATGGAACAGAATGTGGAAAGGATTGTGGAATGGAAATTGGAATGGAATGTGGAATGGAACGTGGAGTGGAACGTCGAAGGAAACGTGGAATGGAATGGAATGGAACGTGGAATGGAATGGAATGGAATGTGGAATGGAATGTGGAATAGAATGTGGAATGAAATATAGAATGTAATGGAAGGAATGTGGAATGGAATGTGGAATGGAATGCAACGTAATGTGGAATTGATTGGAATGGAATGTGGAATGGAATGTGGAATGGAATGTGGAATGAAACGGAATGCAATGTGGAATGGAATGGGGAATGGAATGTTGAAGGGAAATAGAATGGAATGGAATGCAATGCGGAATGGAAAGTGAAATGATATTGAATGGAACATGCAAAAGAACATTGCATTGAAAGTGGAATGTAATGTGGAAAGGAATGGTATGGAATGTGGAATGGAATTTGGGAATGTGGAAAGGAATGTGGAATCGAATGTGGAATGGAATGCGGAATGTAATGTGGAACGGAATATGGAATGGAACGCAATGGAATGTGGAAAGGAATGTGGAATAGAGTGTAGAATGGAATGTGTAATGGAACGGAATGGAATGTGAAATGGAATGTGGAATGGACTGTGGAATACTTTGTAAAAAGTAATAGAATAGAATGTGGAATTGAAAGCGGAATGGAAAGGAATGCAACGTGGAATGGAATGTGGGATGAAATGAAATGGAATGTGGAATGGATTGTGGAATGGAACGTGGAATGTAAAGTGGAATGGAATGTAGAGGAATGTGGAAAGGAATGTGAAATATAATTTGGATTGGAATGTGGAATAAAACGTGGAATGGAACGTGGAATGGAACGTGGAATTGAATGGAATTGAACGTCTTATGTAATGTGGAGTGGAGTGGAATAGAATGTGGAATGGAATGGAATGGAATGTGGAACGGAATGTGGAAAGAAAAGTGGAATGGAATGGAATGGAATGAGGAATGGAACGTGGAATTTAAATGAATAGACCTTGGAATGGAAGATAGATTGGAACGTTGAATGGAATGTGGAATGAAATGGAATTAAATGTGGAATGGAATGGAATGGAATGTGGAATGGAACGGAATGGAATGTGGAATGGAATGGAATGGAATATGGAATGGTATGGAAAGGAAAGTGGAAAGGAAATTTCAATGGAATGGAATGGAATGGGGAATTGAATGGAATCGAATGTGAAGTGGAATGTGGAATGGAATGCTAAATGGAATGTGGAGTGGAATGGAATGCATTGCGGAATGGAATGGAATGGAATGTGGAATGCAATGCGGAACAGAATGTGGAATTCAATGTGGAATGGAATGTGGAATAGAACGAAGAATAGAATGAATTGGAAACTGGAATGGAAAGTGTATTGGAATGGAAAAGAATGTGGAATGCAATGGGATGGAATGTGGAATGGAATGTGGAATGGAATAGAATATAAAGTGGAATGCAATGTGGAATGGAATGGAAAGGAATGTGGAATGCAATGTGGATTGGAATGTGGAATGGTATGTGGAATGTAATGGAATGTGGAATGGAATGTGGAACGGAATATAATGTAATGCGGAATGGAAGATGGAATGGAATGTGGAATTGAAAGTGGAATGGAATGGAATGGAACAGTGAACGGAACGTGGAATGAAATGTGGAATGGAATGGAATGGAATGGAATGTGGAATGTAATGTGATATGTAGGGTGGAATGGTATGTTGAATGGAATGGAAAGGAATGTGGTATGGAATGTGGAATGCAATGTTGAATGGAATGTGGAAGGGAACATGGAATAGAATGGAATGGAATGTGGAATGAGTTGTGGAATAGAATGTGGAATGTAATGTGAAATGTAATGGAATGGAATGTGGAAAGGAATGTGGTATGGAAAGGAACGGAATGTGGAATAGAATGGCATGGATGTTTAAAGAAAAGTTTCATGGAATGCAATGGAATGTTGAGTGGAACGGAATGGAATGTGGAAAGAAATGTGGAATGGAATGTGGAATGGAAAGGAATGGAATTTGGAATGGAATGTGGAGTGGAGAGTGGAATCCAATCTGGAATGGAATGGAATGGAAAGTGGAATGGAATTTGTAATTGAATTGTGGAATAGAACGTGCAATGGAATGGAATGGAATTTGCAGCGGAACGCGGAATGGAATGGAATGGAACATGAAATGGAAAGTGGAATGTAACTTGGAAAGGAAAGGAATGGAAAGTGGAATGGAATGCGGAATGGAATGTGGAAAGGATTGTAATGTGGAATGGAATGGAATGGAAAGTGGAATGGAATGCAATGGAATGTGGAATTCAATGGAATTGAACGTGGAATGGAATGGAAAGTAATGTGTAATGCAATGTCGAATGGAATGCGAAATGAAAGACGGAATGAAATGTGGAATGGAACAGAATGAATGGAACATGGAATGCAATGGAATGGAACGTGGAATAGGTCGTGGAATGGAAAGTGGAATGGAATGGAATGGAATGTGGAAAAGAATGGAATGGAATGAAATGGAATATGGAATGGAATGAAATGTGGAATGGAATGGAATGGAATGTTAAATGGAATGTGGAATGGAAGGTGGAATGGAATGTGGAATGGAATGGAATCTAATGTGGAATGGAATGTAATGGAATGTGGATTGGAATGTGGAATGCAATGGAATGGAAAGGAATGGAATGTGGAATGGAATTGAATGGAATATGAAATGAAATGGAATGTGGAGTTGAATGGAATTGAATGTTTAATGGAATGGAATGGAATGTGGAATGGAATGGAATTGAATGTGGAATGGAATTTAGAGTTGAATGGAGAGGAATGGAATGGAATGTGGATTGGAATAGAATGCATAACGGAAAGGTAAGGAATGTGGAATGGAATTGAATGGAATGCGGAATGGAATGGAATGGAAAGCGGAATTGCATGTAATGAAATGTGCAATGGAATGTGCAATGGAATGGAAAGGAATGGAATGCAACGGGGAATGGAATGTGGAATGGAATGGAATGGAATGTGGAATGGAAAGAATGCTATGTGTAAAGGAATGGAATGGAATGTGGAATGGATTATGGAATGGAGTGGAAAGGAATGGAATGTGGAAAGGTTTGGAATGGAATGTGGAATGGAATGCGGAATGGAATGGAATGGAATGTGGAATGGAATGGATAGCAGATTGGAATGTGGAATGGAATGTGGAATGGAAAAGAATGGAATGGAATGGAATGGAATATGGAATGGAATGGAATGGAATGGAATGTGAAATAGAATGGAGTGGAATATGGAATGGAACATGGAATAGAATGGAATGTGGAGTGGAATGTGGAATGGAACGGATCGTGGAATGGAATGTGGAATACAATGGAATGGATTCTAGAATGGAATGTGGAATTTAATGTGGAATGGAATGTAATGGAACAACGAATGGAATGGCATGGAAGATGGAATAGACTGCAATGAAACAAGGAATGGAATGGAATGGAACGTGCAACGGAACATGCAATTGAACGTTGAACAAAACGTGGAGTAGAATTGGAATGGAATGGAATGGAATGCGGGATAGAAGAGAATGTGATGTGGAATGGAAAGTGGAATGGAATTTAATGGATTGTTTAATGGAAATCAATGGAATATGGAATGGAATGGAATCGAATGTGGAATGGAAGGTGGATTTGAATGGAAATTAATGTGGAATGGAATGGAATGTGGAATTGAATGTTTAACGGAATTGAATGGAAAGGAATGTGGAATGGAATGGAATGGAATGGAATGTTGAATGGAATTGAGTGGAATGAGGAATGGAATGCACTGGAATGTGGAATGGATTGGAATGCAATGTGGAAGGGAATGGAATGGAATGTGGAATGGAACGGAATTGACTGTGGATTTGAATGTGGAATGGAGTGAAATGCAATGGAATGAGAAATGAATTGGAATGGAATGTGGAAATGAATATGGAATGGAAAGGAAAGGTATGTGGAAAGGAATGGAAGGCGGATTGGAATGTGGAATGGAATGTGGAATGGAATGGAATGGAATGGAATGTGGAATGGAATGGAATGTAATATGAAATGGAATTAAATTGAATGGAACGTAGAACAGAATGGAATAGAATATGGAATGGAAAGTGGAATGGAATATGGAATGGAATGGAATGGAATGTGGAATTGAATGGAATTGAATGCAAAGTGGAATGGAAAGAAATGGAATGGAAAGTGGAATGGAATGTGGAATGGAATGGAATGGAATGTGGAATGGAATGTAGAATGGAATGTTGAAAGGAATGGAATGTGGAATGGAAGGTGGAATGTAATGGAATGCAATGCAATGTGGAATGGAAAGCAATGGAATATGGAAAGGAATGGAATGGAATGGACAGTGGAATAGAATGGAATGGAATGCAATGTGGAATGGAAATCAATGGAATGTGGAATGGAGTGGAATGGAATGTGGATTGGAACTGAATGGAATGAAATGTGGAAAGGAAAGAAATGGAATGGAATGTGGAATGCAATGTGGAATGGAATTCAGTGGAATGTGGAATGGAATGTGTAATTGAATGCAGTGGAATGTGGAATGGAAAGTGGAATGGAATGCAATGGAATGTGGAATGGAAAGCGGAATGTAATGGAATGGAATGTGGAAAGTACAGGAATGGAATGTGGAATGCAATGCGTGATGGAATGGAATGAAATGTGTAATGACAAGTGGAATGCTTTGGAATGTGGATTGGAATGTGGAATGCAATGTGAAATAGAATGGATTGGAATGTGGAATGGAATGTGGAATGGAATGTAATGAAATGAGGAATGCAAAGGAATTTAACTGTGTGAAATGTGGAATGGAATGGAATTGAAAGAGGAATGGAATGTTGAATGGAATGGAATGGAACGTGAAATGGAACGTGGAATGGAACGTGGAATGGAACGCGGAATGGAACGGAAGGGAATGTGGATTGGAAAGGAATGAAGCTCGTAATGGAATTTGTAATGGAATGGAATGGAATTGAATGGAATGTGGAATGGAATGGAATGGAATGTGGAATGGAATGCTATGGAATGTGGAATGGAATGCTATGGAATGTGGAATGGAATGGAAATGAAGGGAATGTTGAATGGAATGGAGTGGCATGTGGAATGGAAATTAATGGAATGCAGAATGGAATTGAAAGGAGTGGAATATGGAATGGAATGGGATGGAATGGAATGGAATGAAGAATGGAATGCAATAGAAAGGAATGTGGAATGGAATGGAATGGAACTTGGAATGGAATGTGGAATGGAATGTGGAATGGAATGGAATGTGTATTGGAATGTAATGGAAGGTGGATAGGAATGGAACGGGGAATGGAAAGCAATTGATAGTGGATTGGAATGGAATGGAATGTGGAATGGAATCGAATGGAATGTGAAATGGAAAGCGGAATGGAAAGTGAAATGGAATGTAGAATGGAATCTGGAATTGAATGAAATGGGACATGTGATGGAACGGAATTGAACATGGAATGGAATGCAGTGGGACGTGGAATGGAAGGAGGAATGGAACTTGGAATGGAATGTGCAATGGAATGCATAATGTAACGTTGAATGGAATGGAATGGAACGTGTAATGGAATGTGGAATGGATAGTGGAATGGAACGTGGAATAGAATGGAATGGAATGTGGAATTGAATGTGGAATGGAATGGAATGGAACGTGGAAAAGAATGTGCAATGGAATGGAATGGAATGTGGAATGGAATATGGAAGGGAACATGGAAAGGAATGGAGTGGAATGTGGAACGGAATATAGACTGTTATGCAATGGAAAGTGGAATGGAACGTGGAATGGTATGTGGAATGGAACGTGGAAGGGAAAACGCAATGGATTGTGGAATGGGACGTGGATTGGAATGGAATGGAAAGTGGAATGGAACGTGGAATGGTTGGAATGGATCGTGCAATGGAACGTAGAATGGAATCTGGAATGGAATGTGGAATGGAACGTGGAATGGATCCTTGAATGGAATGGAATGGATTGTGGAATGGAATGTGGAACGGAACATGGAATGGAACGTGGAATGGAATGGAATGGAATATGGAATGGAAGGTGCAATGGAATGGAACGGATTGTGGAATGGAATGTGGAATAGAATGAAGAATACAATGGATAGGAATGTGGAATGGAAAGTGGATTGGAATGGAAAAGAGTGTGGAATGAAATGGGATGGAATGTGGAATGGAATGTGGAATGGAATGGAATATAATGTGGAATGGAATGTGGAAAGGAACAGAAAGGAATGTGGAATGGAATGTGAAATGAAAAGTGGAATGGTACGTGGAATGGAATGGAATGCAGAATGGAATGTGGAATGGAATGTGGAATGGAATATAAAGAAATGTGAAATGGAAGATGGAATGGAATTTGGAATGCAAAGTGTATTGGAATGAAATGGAACGTCGAATTGAACATGGAGTGGAACATGGAATGGAATGGAATGGAATGTGGAAGGGAAAGTGAAATGTAACGTGGAATGAAATGACGAATGGAATGGAAAGGAATGTGGAATGGAATGTGGAATGAATTGTGGAAGGGAACACGGAATAGAAAGGAATGGAATGTGGAATGGGATGTGAAATAGAATGTGGAATGGAATGTGGAATGGAATGAAATGGAATGTGGAATGGAATGTGGAATGGAAGGGAATGGAATGTTGAACGGAATGGATTGGAATGTGGAATGGAATGTGGAATGGAATGTGGAACGGAATGGATCGGAATGTGGAAAGGAATGTGGAAGGGAATGCAAAGAAAAGTGGAATGGAACAGAATGGAATGTGTAATGGAATATGGAATAGAATGGAATTCAATTTGGAATGGAATGTGAAGTGGAGAGTGGAATTGAATGTGGAATGGAACGGAATGGAAAGCGGAATGTAATTTGTAATGGAATTGTGGAATGGAAGGTGAAATGGAATGGAATGTAATTTGCAGCAGAACGTGGAATGGAATGGAATGGAACATGGAATGTTAAGTGGAAAGGAACGTGGAATGGAATCGAATGGAACGTGTAATGGAATGTAGAATGGAATGTGGAAACGATTGAAATGTGGAATGGAATGGAACAGAATGTGGAATGGAATGGAATTAAATGTGTAATGGAATGGAATTGAATGTGGCATGGAATTGAACTTGGAATGGAATGGAAAGGAATGTGTAATGGAAAGTCTAATGAAATGTGAAATGGAAGGTGGAATGAAAAGTGGACTGGAACAGAATGAATGGAACATGGAATGGAATGGAATGGAACGTGGAATACAACATGGAATTGAACGCGGAATGGAATGTCGTATGGAATGGAATGGAATCTGGAATGGAATGGAATGGAATCTGGAATGAAACGTGGAATAGAAGGTGGAATGGAATTTGAAATGAATTGCACAATGGAGTGGAATGGAATGTGGAATGGAAAGTGGAATGGAATGCACTGAAATGGGGAATGGAATGTGGAATGGAATGTGGAATGGAATGGAATGGAATGTGGAATGGAATGTGGCATGGAAAGTGGAATGCAATGGATTAGATTGTGGAACGGAATGTGAATGGAATGGAATGGGATGTGGAATGGAAACCTTAAGGCAACATGGAATGGAATGGAATGGAATTGATTGTGGAATGGAATGGAACGGAATGTGTAATGGACTGTGAAATGGAATGTGGAATGTAATGTTGAAAGGAATGGAAAGGGAGGTGCAATGGAATGTGGAAGGGAACATGGAATGGAATGGAATTAAATGTGGAATAGAATGTGGAATACAATGTAGAACGGAATGTGGAATGGAAAGGAATATGTAATGGAATGTGGAAGGGAATGTGGAATGGAATGTGGAATGGAATGTAATTGATTGTGGAATGGAATGGATTTGAATGTGGAAAGGAATGTGGAAGGGAAAACAATGCAATGTGGAATGAAACGGAATGAAATGGGGAATGGACTGTGGAATGGAATGTGGAAAGGAAAGGAACAGAATGTGGAATGGAATGTGGAAAGCGGTGTGGAATTGAATGTGGAATAAAACGGAATGCAATGTGGAAAGCAATGTGGAATTGAATGTGGAATAGAACGGAATGGAATGTGGAATGGAACGTGGAATGGAATGTGGAGAGGAAAGTGGAATGGAAACTGGAATGGATTGGAATCGAATGTTAAATGGAAAGGAATGGAATGACGGATTGAATGTGGAATGGAATGGAATGGAACATGGAATGGAACGTGGAATGGAACGTGGAATGGAATGGAATGGAACGTAGAATGGAATGTGGAATGGAATGGCGAAAGGATTGGAAAGTGGAATGGAAGAAAATGGAATGTGGAATGGAAGGGAATGGAATGTGGAATGGAATGTGGAATGCATTGGAATGGAATGGGAATGGAATGGAGTGGAAAGTGAAATGGAATGTGGAACGGAAGGTGAAATAGAATGTGGAACTGAAGATGTAATGGAATGTGGAATGGAATGTGGAATGGAATGGAATATAATGTGGAATGCAATGTGGAATGGAATGGAAAGGAATGCGGAATGCAATGTGGAATGGAATGTGGAATGGTATGTGGAATGGAATGGAATGTGGAGTGGAATGTGGAATGGAATGTGGAATGGAATATAAAGTAATGTGGAATGGAAGATGGAATGGAATGTGGAATGGATAGTGGAATGGAAGGGAATGGAGAGTGGAATGGAACATGGAATGAAACATGGAATGAAACGTGGAATGGGATGGAATGGAATGTGGAATGTTATGTGAAATGTAGGGTGGAATGGAATGTTGAATGGAATGGAAAGGAATGTGGAATTGAATGTGGAATGCAATGTGGAATGGAATGTCAAAGGGAACATGGAATAGAATGGAATGGAATGTGGAATGGGATGTGGAATAGAATGTGGAATATAATGTGGAATGGAAGGGAATGGAATGTGGAATGGAATGTGGAATGGGATGTGGAATAGAATGTGTAATGTAATGTGGAATGGAATGGAATGGAATGTGGAATGGAATGTGGAATGGAAAGGAATGGAATGTGGATCGGAATGGATTGGAATTTTTAAAGGAATGTGGCATGGAATGCAATGGAATGTTGAATGGAACGGAATGGAATGTGGAATGAAATGTGGAATGGAATATGGAATGGAAAGGAATGGAAATTGGATTGGAATGTGGAGTGGAGAGTGGAATCGAATGTGGAATGGAACAGAATACAAAGTGGATTGGAATTTGAAATGGAATTGTGGAATGGAAACTGAAATGGAATGGAATGGAATTTGGAGCAGAACGTGGAATGGAATGGAATGGAACATGAAACGGAAAGTGGAATGGAAGGTGGAATGGAAAGGAATGGAACCTGGAAAGGAATCTGGAATGGAATTTGGAAAGGATTGTGATGTGGAATGGAATGGAATGGAATGTGGAATGGAAAGCAATGGAATGTGGAATGGAATGGAATTGAACGTGGAATAGAATGGAAATGAATGTGTAATGCAATGTCGAAAGGAATGCGAAATGAAAGGTGGAATGAAATGTGGAATGGAACAGAATGAATGGAATGTGGAATGGAATGGAATGGAACGTGGAATACATCGTGGAATGGAAAGGGGAATGGAATGTCGAATGGAATGGAATGGATTGTGGAATGGAATGTGGAATGGAAGGTGGAATGGAATGAGAAAATTAATGTGAAATGGAGTGGAATTTAAAGTGGAATTGAAAGAGGTATGGAATGCAGTGGAATGGGGAATGGAATGTGGAAAGGAAAGGAATGGAATGGATTGTGGAATGGAATGGGGCATGGAAAGTGGAATGCAATGGATTGGAATGTGGAACGGAATGTGGAATGGAATGGAATGCAATGTGGAATGGAAAGTTTAATGGAATCTGGAATGGAACGTGGAATGTAATGTGGAATGGAATGGAATGCGATTGAATGTGGAATGGAATGGAATGGAATGTGTAATGGAATGTGAAATGGAATGTGGAATGGAATGTTGAATGGAATGGAATGTGGAATGGAACGTGGAATGGAATGTGGAAGGGAACATGGGATGCAATGTAATGAATGTGCAATAGAATGTGGAATAGAATGTAGAATGGAATGTGGAATGGAATGGAATGTGGAATGTAATGTGCAATAGATTGTGGAATGGAATGTGAAATGGAACATAGAATGGAATGTCGAATGGAATAAAATGGAATATGGAATGGAACGTGGAATGGATTGTGGAATGGAATGTAATGGAATGTGGAATGGAATGGGGAATGGAATGGAATGGAATGGAATGTGGAATGGAATGTGCAAAGGAAGGTGGATTGGAATGGAATGGAATGTGGAAAGGGATGTGCAAAGGGAAGTGGAAAGGAATGTTGAAGGGAATGCAATGGTGTGTTAAATTGAATGTGGAATGGAAAGTGAAATGGAAAGTGGAAACAAATGTCGAATGGAATGGAATGGAACGTGGAATAGAATGGAATGGAACGTGGAATGGAAAGTGGAAAGGAACGTGGAATGGAATGGAAAGGAATGCAGAATGGAATGTGGAATGGAATGGAATGGAATGGAATGGAATGGATTGTGGAATTGAATGTGGACTGGAAAGTGGAATGGAACGTGGAATGTAATGGAATGGAACGTGGAATGGAACGTGGAATTGTAGGTGGAATGGAACGAGGAATGGAATGAGGAATGGAATGGAAAGGAATGTGGAATGGAATGTGGAAAGGAATGTAAAACGCAATGTGGAAGGGAATGGAATGGAATGTGGAACGGAAGTTGGAATTGAATGTACTGGAAAGTGGAATGGAATGAAACGTGGTATGGAACATGGAATAGAACGTGGGATGGAATGTGGAATGGAATGGAATGGAATGTGGAATGGAATGTGGAAAGGAATGTGTAATGGAATGGAATGGAATGTGGAGTGGAATGTGGAAAGGAATGTGTAATGGAATGGAATGGAATGTGGAATGGACAGTAGTGGTTTGTGGAATGGAATGTGGAATGGAATGGAATGGAATGTTGAATGGAGTGTAGAAAGGAATGTGGAATGGAACGGAATGGATTGTGCAATGGAATGTGGAATGGAATGTGGAATGGAAAGAAATGGAATCTGGAATGGAAAGTAGAATGGAGTTTGTAATGGAATGTGGAATGGACGGAAAGGAACATGGAATGGAATGTGGAATGGAATGTAGCATGGAAAGTGAAATGGAATGCAATTGACAGTGGAATTGTAAGTGGAATTAAATGGAATTGGAAGTGGAAGGGAACGTGGAATGGAACGTGGAATGGAAAGGAATGGAACGTTGAATGGAATGTGGAATGGAATGTGAAACGGAATGTGGAATGGAATGGCATGGAATGTGGAAAGGAATGAGGAATGGAATGTGGAATGGAATGGAATGTGAAATGGAATGGAAAGGGATGCGGAAAGGAATATGGAACGGAACGTGGAACAGAATGTGGAATGGAATTTGGAAAGAAATGTGGAATAGAATGGAATGGAATGTGAAATGGAATTGAATGGAATTTGGAATGAAATGTGGAATGGAAAGGAATGGAATGTGGAATGGAATGTGGATTGGGGTGTCGAATGAAATGTGGAATGGAATGTGGAAAGAAATGTGGAAAGCAATGTGGCATGTAATGGAATAGAATGTGGAATGGAATGTGGAATGGAGTGTGGAATGGAATGTGGAATGGAATGTGGAATGGATTGTGGAATGGAATGTGGAATGGAATTCAATGGAATGCGGAATGGAATGGTATGTTGAATGGAATGTGGAATGGAATGTGTAATGGAATGTGGAATGAATGTGGAATGGAACAGAAAGGAAAGTGAAATGAAATGTGGAATGGAATGTGGAATGGAATGTTGAAAGGAAACTGTACTGGAATGGAATGGAATGCGGAATAGAAAGTGGAATGATATTGAATGGAATTTAGAATAGAACATTGAATGGAACGTGGAATGGAATGTGGAATGGAATGGAAAGGAATGTGGAATGCAATGTGGAATGGAGTGTGGAATGTCATGTAATGTGGAATGGAAAGAAATGGAAAGTGGAATGGAATGTAGAATGGAATGTAGAATGGAATGGAATGGAATGTGGAATGGAATCTCGAATGGAATGTGGAATGGAATGGAATGTGGAATGGAATGGAATGTGGAATACAAAGGAATGGAATGTGGAATGGAATGGAATGGAACGTGGAAAGGAGTGGAAAGGAACATGGAATGAAATGGAATGGAATGTGGAATGGAATGGATTTAAAACTAGAATGCAATGGAACGAAACGTGGAATGGAATGGAATGGCATGGAATGTGAATTGAATGTGAAATGCAATGGCATTGAATGTGGAATGGAATGGAATGGAATGTGGAGTGAAGTGGAATGTAGTGTGGAATGGAATGTGGAATGGAATGGAATGTGGAATGGAATGGAATGGAACCTGGAATGGAATTTGGAATGGAAAGGAATGGAATGTAGAATGGAATAGAGTTGAATTTTTAGTGGAATTTGCAAAGGAATGGAATGGAATGGGGAACAGAAAGGAAAGGAATGAGGAATGGAATGGAATGGAACGGAATGGAACGTACATTAGAACGTGGAATTGAACGTGGAATGAAACGCGAAATGGAACGTGCAATGGAATGTGGAATGGAATTGAATGGAATGTGGAATATAATGTAAAACGGAATGGAATTGAACGGAATGGAATGAGGAACGGAATGTGGAATGGAATGGAATGGAATGGAATGTGGAATGGATTGTGGAATGGAATGCAATGGAATGTCGAATGGAAAATGAAATGGAATGGAATCAAACGTCGAATGGAACTTTGAATGGATCGTGGAATTGAACGTGGAATGGAAGCTGGAATGGAAAGTGGAAACGAAAGCAATGCAACGTGTAATGAAATGGAATTCAAAGTGGAAAAGAATGGAATGGAATGTGCAATGGAATTGAATGGAACGTGGAATGGAATGTGGAATGGAATGGAATGGAATTTGGAATGGAATGTGTCTTGGAATGGAATGGAATGTGGAATGGATTGGAATGCAATGTGGAATGGAATGGAATAGAAATTGGAATGGAATGTGGAATGGAATGGAATGGAATGTGCAATGTAACGTGGAAAAGAATGGAATGGAATGTGGAAGGGAATGGAATGGAATGAGGAATGAAATTGAATGGAATGGAATGAAAAGTGGAATGGAATGGAATGGAATGGAATGGAATTTGGAATGGAATGGAATGGAATGGAACGTGGAATAGAATGGAATGGAATGTGGAATGGAATGGAATGGAATGTGGATTGGAATGTGGAATGCCATGGAATGCAACGTGGAATGGAAAGCGGAATGGAGTGGAATGGAATGTGGAATGAAATGCAATGCAACATCGAATGTAATGGAATGTAACGGAATGTGAAATGCAATGGAAAGGAATGGAATTCAAGGTGGAATACATTGGAATAGTATGTGGAATGGAATGGAATGTAATGTGGAGTGGAATGGAATGGAATGTAGAATGGAATGTGGAATGCAAACTGGAATGGAATGGAAAGGGATTGAATGGAATGTGGAATGGAATGGAATGGAATGTGGAAGGAAATGGAATTCAATGGAGGGTGAAATTGATTTGAAAGCAATTTGGAATGGAATGGAATAGAAAGTAGAAAGGAGTGCAATGGAATGTGGAATGGAATGGAATGGAATACGGAATGCAAAGTGGAATATTATGGAATGGAATGTGAAATGGAATGGATTTCCCAGTGCAATATGGAAAGGAATGGAATGGAAGGTGGAACGGAATGTGGAAGGGAATGGAATGGAATGTGCAATGTAATGGAAAGGAATGGAATGTGGAATGGAACTGAGTGGAATGGAAGGGAATGTGTAATGGAATGGAATGGAAGGGAATTTAGAATGGAATAAGGAATTGAATGGAATGGAATTTGGAATGGAATGAAATGGAATGTGGAAAACAATGGAATGGAATTTGGAAAGCAATGGATAGGAATTTGGGAAGCGATGTGGAATGGAATGGAATGGGATGTTAATTGGAATGTGGAATGGAATGGAATGTGGAACGGAATGGACTGGAATGGAATGGAATGCGGAATGGAATTGAATGGAAAGAAATGTGGAATGGAATGGAATGGAATGTGAAATGGAAGGAATGGAATGTGTAATGGAAAGTGGATTGGATTGGAATGGAATGTGAAATGGAATAGAAAGGAAAGTGAGACGGAATGTGGAAAGGAATGGAAAGCACTGGAGTGGAATGTGGAATGTAATGGAATATAATGGAACGTGAAATGCAAATAGAATTGAATGTTTTATAGAATGGAATGGAATGTGAAATGGAATGGAATGAAATGTGGAATGGAATGGAATGGAACGTGGAAAGGAATGTGGAATGGAATGGAAGAGAAAGTGGAATGGAAAGGAATGGAATGTGGAATGGAATGGAATGGAATGTGGAAAGGAATAGAATGAAATGGAATGTGGAATTCAATGGAATGGAATGGAATCTGGGATGGAATAGAATGGAATGTGGAATGGAATGGAATGGAATGTGGAATTGAATGGAATGGACTATGGAATGGAACTTGGAATGGAAAGGAATTGAATGGAATGTGGAATGGAATGCAATGGAGTGGAATGTGGAATAGAATGGAAGGTAATTGAATATGGAATGGACTGGAATGGAATGGAATGTGGAATGGCATGGAATGGAATGTGGAATGGGACGTGGAACGGAATGGAAAGGAACGTGGAATGGAAAGGAATGGAATGTGAAATGGAATGTGGAATGGAATGGAATGGAACGTGGAATGGAATGGAATTGAATGTGAGATGGAATGGAATTGAACGTGAAATGGAATGGAATGGAAATTGGAATGAAAAGGAATGGAATGTGGAATGGAATGGAATATGCAATGGAAGGGAATGGAATGTGGAATGGAATGGAATGGAATGTGGAATGGAATGAAATGGACTGTTGAATGGAATGGAATGGAATGTGGAAAGGAACGTGGAATTTAACCTAGATTGGAACGTGAAATGGAACATGCAATAGAATGTGGAATGTAAAGGAATGTAATGTGGAATGTAATTTGGAATGGAATGGAATGGAATGGAATGGAAAGGAATGGAGTTTGAAATGGAGTGGAATGGAAAGTCGAATGGAATGGAATGGAATGTGGAATGGAATGGAATGGAATGTGGAATGGATTGTGGACTGGAATTCAACGGTATGTAGAATGGAATATGAAATGGATTGGAATGGAATGTGGAATAGAACGTGTAATGGATCGTGAAATGGAACGTGGAATGAAAGGTGGAATGGAACGTTGAAAGGAATGCAATGCAACCTGGAATGAAATGGAATTCAAAGTGGAATGGAGTACAATGGAAAGTGCAATGGAATGGAATACAATGTGGAAAGGAATGTGGAATGGAATGGAATATACTTTGGAATGGAATGCGGAACGGAATTGAATGGAATGGAAATTGGAATGGAAAGTGGAATGCAACTGAATGGAATGTGCAATGCAATGTGGAAAGGAATGGCTTGGAATGCGGAATGGAATCTGGAAGGGATTGGAATGAAATGTGGAATGCAATGGAATGGAATGTGGAAAGCAATAGATTGGAATGTGGGATGCAATGTAGAATGGAATAGAACGGAATGTGGAATGGATTGTCTAATGGAAAGGAATGGATCGGAATGTGGAAAGGAATGGAATGGAATCGAATATGAAATGGAAATAGAATGGAATGTTTAATTTAATGGAATGGAATGTGGAACGGAATGGAATGGAATGTCGAATGGAATGGAATGAAATGTGGAAGAGAATGAGGAATGCAATGGAATGTGAAATGGAATGGAAAGGAATGTGGATTAGAATCGAATGGAATGTGAAATGGAGTTGAAAGGAATGTGGAATGGAATGTGGAAATTAATGTAGAATACAAAGGAATGGAATGTGGAATGGAATGGAATCTAATGGAATGTGGAATGGAATGGAATTGTATTTGAAATGGATTGGAATGGAAAGTGGAATGGAATGCAATCTAATGGAATGTGTAATGGAATGGAATACAATGGGGAATGGAATGGAATGTGGAATGGAAGAGAATAGAATATGTAATGGAATGGAATGGAGTGTGGAATGCAATGTGGAAAGGAAGGAAATGGAATATGGAATGAAATGGAATGAAATGTGGAATGGAATGTGGAATGAACGGAATGGAATGTAAAATGGAAGGGAATGCAATGTGAAATGGAATGGAATCGAATGTGGAATGGAATGTCAAAGGGAAAGAGGAATGGAAAGTGGAAAGGAACGTGGAATGGAACGTGGAATGGAATGTGGAATGGAATGCAATGAAATGTGTAATTGAAGGGAATGCAATGGAATAGAATGGTATGAGAAATGGAAAGGAATGGAATGTGGAACGGTATGCAATTAAATGTGGAGTGGAATGTGGAACAGAATGTGGAACGGAATGGAATGGAATGGAATTCGGAATGGAAAGGAATGGAAAGTGGAATTGAATGGAGTCGAATAGAATGTGGAATGGAATGAAATGGAATGGGGAATGGAATTGAATGTGGAATGGAATGTAATGTGGAATGGAATGGAATGGCATCTGCAAAGGAATGTAATGGAATGTGGAATTATATGGATTGGAATGTAATGTGTAATGGAATGGAATGGAATGTGAAAAGAAATGGAATGGAATGTGGAACTGAATGTGGAACGGAATGGAATGGAATGTGGAACGGAACATGGAATGGAAAGTGTATTTGAACGTGGAATGGAATGTGGAAGGGAAGGTGGAATGGAAAGGAAGGGAAAGTGGAATGCAATGGAAGGTAATGTGGAATGGAATGGAATGGAATGGAACGGAATGTGGAATGGAATGGAATGGAATGAAATGCAATGGATTGGAATGTGGAATGTAATGTGGAAAGGAACGTGGAATGGAATGGAATGGAATGTAGAATGGAAAGGAATGGAATGGAATGGGATGGAATGTGAAATGGAATGTGGAATGGAACGTGGAAAGGAATGGAATGTGGAAAGGAATGGAAGGGAATGAGGAATGGAGTGTGCAATGGAATTTAGAATGGAATGGAACGTGGAATGGAATTCATTGGAATGTGGAATGGAATGTGGTATGGAATATGGAATGCAATGGTATCGATTGTGGAATGGAATTGAATAGATTGTGGAATGGAATGTGGAATGGAATTGAATGGAATCTGCAAAGGAATGTAATGGAATGTGGAATTTTATGGATTAGAATGTAATGTGTAATGGAATGGAATGGAATGTGAAATGAAATGGAATTTAATGTGGAACCGAATATGGAACGGAATGGAAAGGAATGTGGAATGGAACGTGGAATGGAAAGTGTATTTGAAAGTGGAATGGAATGTGGAACGGAATGTGGAATGGAAGGGAATGGAAAGTGGAATGGAATGGAAGGTAATGTGGAAAGGAATGGAATGGAATGGAAAGGAATGTTGAATGGAATGGAATGGAATGCAATGGAATGGATTGGAATGTGGAATGTAATGTACAAAGGAACGTGGAATGGAATGGAATGGAATGTAGAATGGAATGGAATGGAATGGAAAGGGATAGAATGTGGAATGGAATGTAGACTGGAATGTGGAATGGAATGGAATGTGGAAAGGAATGGAAGGGAATGAGGAATGGGATGTGGAATGGAATGTGGAATGGAATGGAAAGTCGAATGGAATTCATTGGAATGAGGAATGGAATGTGGTATGGAATATGGAATGCAATGGAATGGAATGTTGAATGGAATTGATTGGATTGTGGAATGAAATGTGGAATTGAATGGAATGGAATTTGGAATGGAATGTGGAATAGAATGGAATGCAACGGATTGGAATTTTAAATAGAAATGGTATAGAATGTAATGGAATATGCAATGGAAATTGATGGAGGTGAATAAGGAACGTAATGGAATGGAATGTGGAATGGAAAGTGGAATGGAATCGAATAGAATGTGGAATGGAATGTGGAATGGAATAGAATGGGATGTGGAAAGGAAAGGAATGGAAAGTGGAATGGAATGTGGAATGGAACATGGAACGGAATGGAATGGAACGTAGAATGGATTGGAATGTAATGAGAAAGGGAATGCAACGGAATGTGGAATGGGATGGAATGGAAGGAAAGACAATTTGAAATGGAATGTAATGGAATGTGTAATTGAATGCAATGGAATGAGGAATGGAATGCACTGGAGTGTAATGTGGAATGCAATCTCTAATGGAATGTGGAATCGAATGTGGAATCGAATGTGGAATGGAATAAAGTGGAATGTGGAATGCAATATGGAATGTAATGGAGAGGAGTGTGGAATGGAATAGAGTGGAATGTGGAATGGAATATGTAATGCAATGGAGAGGAGTGTGGAATGAAATGGAATGGAATGGCATATGAAATGGAATGGAATGTGGAACGGAATGTGGAATGATGTGGTTGGAATGTGGAATGATATGGAATGGAATGTGGAATGGAATAGAATGGAATGTGGAATGGAATGGAATAGAATGGAATGGAATGAAAAGCGCAATGGAATTGAATGGAATGTGGAATATATTGTGGACTGGAATGGAATGGAATGTGGACTAGAATGGAATGAAATGGAATGTGAAATGGAATGTAATGGAATGTAGAATGCAATTGAATGGAATGTGGTATGGAATGGAATGGAATGTGGAATGTAATAGAATGGAATGTGGAATGCATTGTAATTGAATGTGGACTGGAATGGAGTGGAATGTGGAAATTAATGGAATGGAATGTTGAATGGAAAGTGGAATGGAATGGAATGGAATGTGGAATGGAATGTGGTATGGAATGGATTGGAATGTGGAACGGAATGGAATGAATTGTGGAATGGAATAGAATAAATGGATTGATAAGTGGAATAGAATGGTATCGAGTGGAATGTTGAATGCAATGGAATGGAATGGAATGGAATGGAATGGAAGGGAATGCGGATTGGAAAGTGTAATGGAGTGGAATGGAATGTTGAATGTAATGGAATTCAACGAAATGTGGAATGGAATGGAATGGAATGTGGAAAGGAATGTGGAATGAAATTAAAAGGAATGTGAAAAGAATGCAATGGAACATGGAATGGAATGTAATACAATGTGGAATGGAATGTGGAATGGAATGGAATGGAATATGAAAAAGAATGGAATGCAATGTGGAATGCAATGTGAAATGGAATGGAATGGAAAGGAATGTGGAATGGAATGGAAAGGAATGTGAAATGGAATGGAATGGAATGGAATTGACTGTGGAATGGAATGGAATGGGAATCGAAATGGAATGGAATGTGGAATGGAACGGAATTGGATGTGAAATGGAATGGAATGGAAGGTGGAATGGAATGGAATGGAGTGGAAAGTGGAATGCAGTGGAATGGAATTTGGAAAGGAATGAAGAATGGAATGTGGAAAGGAACGTGGAATGGAATGTGGAATGGAATGGAATGGAATGTGGAATGCAAAGGAATTGAATGTGGACTGGAATGGAATGGAATGGAATGGAACGTGAAATGAAATTGAATGGAATGTTGAATGGAATTCAATGGAATTAGAATGGAAAGGAATGGAAAGTGGAATGGAAAGTAATGAGGAATTGAATGGAATGGATTGCAGAATGGGATTGAATCTATTGGAACGTGGAATCGAATGGAATGGAAACGAAAGGGAAGGAAAGTGGAATGGAATGCAATGGAAGGGTGAATGGAATAAAATGGAAAGTGGAATGGTATGGAATGGAATGGAATGTGGAATGGAATGGAATGTAAAGGAATGGAATGTGCAATGGAATGGATGGGAATGTGGGATGGAATGTGGAATGGAATGGAATGGAAAGTGGAATGGATATGAATGGAATTTGGAATAAAATGGAATGGAATATGGAATGGAATGGAATGGAATGCTGAATGGAATGTAATGGAATGGAACGTGGAAAGGAATGTAATGGTATTGAATGGAATGGAATGGAATGTGGAATGAAATGGAATGCAATTTGGAATTGAATGTGGAATGGAGTGGAAGGGAAAGTGGAACGGAATGGAATGGAATGTGGAATGGAATATGGAATAAAATGGAATGGAATGGAATGTGGATTGCAAAGTGAAGTGCCATGGAACAGAATGGAATGGAATGTGGAATGGAATGGAATGGAATGTGGAATAGAAAGGAATGGAATATGCAATGAAAGGTAATGGAATGTGCAATGGAATGGAATGGAATTGAATATGGAATGAAATGGAATGGAATTGAATGAAATGGAATGGAAGGGAATGCGGAATGGAATGTGGAATGGAATGGAAATGAAAGTGTAATGAAATGGAATGTGGAATGGAATGTGCAATGGAATGGAATGAAAACGAATAGAATGGAATGCAGAATGGAATGCACTGCAATAAGGAATGGAATGGAATGGAAATTGTAATGGATGGGAATGGAATGGAATGTGAAACAGAATGGAATGGAAAGGAATGGAATGAGGAATGGAATGTGGAATGGAAAGGAATTGAATGTGGAATGGAAAGTGGAATGGAATGTGGAAAGGAATGGAATTTAATGTGGAATGCAAAGAATGGAACGTGGAAAGTAATGGAATGGAATGGAATCTGGAAAGGAATGTAATGTAATGTAATGGATTGGAATACAAAGTGGAATGGAAAGGAATGGAATGTGAAATGGAATTGAATGTAATGTGGAATGGAACATGGAATGGAAGATGTAATTGAAAGCAAAGGAACGTGGAGGGGAAAGAGGAATGCAATGTGGAATGGAACGTGGAATGTAATGGAATGCAATGTGGAATGGAATGGAATGGAGAGTGGAATGTAAAGGATTCGAATGTGGAATGGAATGGAATGGATAGTGGAATGGAATGTGGAATGGAACAGAATAGAATTTGGAATAGAGTGGAACGGAATGGAATGTGGAATGGAATGGAATGAAATTTGGAATGGTATGTGGAATGGAATGGAATGGAATGTGGAATGGAATGGAATGAAATTTGGAATGGTATGTGGAATGGAATGGAATGCAATGTGGAATGGAATGTTGAAGGGAATGTGGAATGGAATGTTGAATGGAATATGGAATGGAATGTCGAATGGAATGTGGAATGGAATGGAATGGAATGTGGAATGCAATGTGGAATGGAATGCGGAATGGAATTGAATGGAATGTGGAATGCAATGGAAAGTGGAATGGAGTGTGGAATGGAATGGAATGGAAGAGTGCAATGCGGAATGGCATAGAATGGAATGTGGAACGGAATGCTATGGATTGAGGAATGAAACGGAATGGAACCTGTAATGAAATGGAATGGAATGAAATGTGGAATGGAATGGAATGGAAAGGAATGGAATGTGGAATGGAATGTGGAATGCAAAGGAATGGAAATTGGAATGGAAGGTGGAATGGAATGTGGAAAGGAATGGAATCCAATGTGGAATGCACAGGAGTGGAACATGGAAAGGGACATGTAATGGAATGGAATGGAACGTGGAGGGGAAAGTGGAATCGAATGTGGAATGGAAGGTGGAATGGAAAGGAATTCAATGTGACATGGAATGGAATGCAAGGTTGAAAGTAATGGAATGGAATGGGAAATGGAAAGGAATGGAATGGAATGGAATGTGAAATGGAATGGAATGGAATGTGGAAAGTAATGAAATGGAATGTGGAATGGAATGGAATGGAATTTGGAATGGAATGTTGAATGAAATGGAATGGAAAGTGGAGTGGAAAGTGGAATAGAATCTAATTGAATGTGGAATGGAATGGAATGGAATGTGCAATGGAATATGGTGTGGTATGGAATTTGGTATGGATTGGAATGGCATGTGGAATGGAGTGGAATGGAATGGAAAGGAATGGAAGGGAATTCAGAATGAAATGTGGAAAAGAATAGAAAGGAATGTGGAATGGAATGTAATGGAATGGAATGGGGAATGGAATGGAATGGAATGTGGAACACAATGCAATGCAATGTAATGTGGAATGTAAAGTGGAATGGAATGGAAGAGAATGTGAAAAGGAATGGAATGGAATGTGTAATTGAATGGAATGGAATGTGGAATAGAAAGAAATGGAATGTGACATGGAATGGAACTGAAAGAAGAATGGAACGAGGAATGAAACGGAGTGGAATGTGGAATGGAATTGAATGGAATGTGGAATGGAATGGAATGGAATGGAATGTGGAATGGAATGGAAAGGAATGTGGAATGGAATATGGAATGGAACAGAAAGGAATGTGAAATGGAATGGAATGGAATGTGGAATGGAATGGAATGGAATTTTAAAAGGAATGCAATCGTACATGGAATGGAATGGAATGTGGAATTGAACAGAATGGGATTTGGAATGGAATGGAATTGAATGTGGAATGGAATGGAATACAATAAGGAATGGAATGTGGAATGGAATGGAATGGAAAGTTCAATGGCATGTCGAATGGAATGGAATGGAACGTGGAATGGAACGTGGAATGGAAAGTGGAAAGTAACGTGGAATGGAATGTTTAATGTTCCACGGAATGGAATGTGGAATGGAATATAGAATGCAATGGAATAGAATGTGGAATGGAATGGAATGGAATGTGGAATGGAATTTAATGCAATGTGAAAAGGAATGGAATGGAATGTGGAATGGAATGGAAAGTAACATGGAATGGAATGGAATAGAATGAGGAATGGAAAGTGGAATGGAATGGAATGGAATGTGGAATGGCTTGTGGAATGGAATGGAATGCAACGTGGAATGGAAAGTGGAAAAGAAAGTGGAATGGAACGTGGATTTTACCATGGAATGGAATGTGAATTGGAATGGAATGGAATCGAATGGAATGTGGAATGGAATGGAATTGAATTTGGAATGGAATATGGAAAGGAATGGAATAGAAAGTGGACTGGAATAGAATGGAATGTGGAATTGAATGTGGAATGGAATGGAATGGAATGTGAAATGGAATGGAATGGAATCAGGAATGCAATTTCAAATGGAATGGAATGGAATGGAATGAAATTTGGAATGGAATGTAATCCAATGTGGAATGGAATGTGGAATGGAATGGAATGGGATGTGAAAAGGAATGGAATAGAAGGTGGAATGGAATGGAATGGAGTGGAAAGTAGAATGCAGTGGAATGGAATGTGGATTGGAATGTAGAATGGAATGTGGAATGGAATGTGGAATAAAATGTGGAATGGAATGGAATGGATTGTGGAATGGAAAGTGGAATGCAATGGAATTGAGACAGGAATGGAACGTGGAATGGAACGTGGAATGGAACGTGGAATGTAATGTGGAATGGAATGTTGAATGAAAGGGAATGGAATGTGGATTGGAATGTGGAATGGAATTGAATGGAATGTGGACTGGAATGGAATGAAGTGGAAGGTGGAGTGGATTGGAATGGAATGTGGAAGAGAATGTGGAATGGAATGGAATGAAATGTGAAATGGAATGGAATGGAATGTGGAATGGAATGGAATGGAATGAAATGGAATGGAATGGAATGGAATGAAATGGAATGGAATGTTCAATGGAATGGAATAGATTGAGGAATGGAATGGAATGGAATGGAATGGAATGGAATGTGGAATGGAAAGGAATTGAATGTAATTTAATGGAATGGAATGGAATGTGGAATGGAATGGAATGTGGAATGGAATGCAATTGAATGTGGAAAGTAATAGAGTGGAATGTGGAATGGAATGGGATGCAATGTGAACTGGAATGGAATTGACTGGAGTGGAATTATGGGATTGAAAGGAATGGAATGGAATGGAATGTGGAAAGGAGTGGAATGGAATTTATAATGGAATGTAGAAAAGAATGTGGAATGGAATTGAATGCAATGTTTAATTGAATGGAAAGGAATTGAATGGAATGTGGAATGGGATGGAATGGAATGTGGAATGATATGTGGAATTGAATGTGCAATGGAATGAAATGGATAGGAGAATGCAATGCAATTCAATGTGGAATGGAATTGAATGGAATGGAATGGAAAGTGAAATGGAATCGAATGGAATTTGTAATGGAATGTGGAATGGAATGTGCAATGGAATGTGGAATATAACGGAATGGATTGTGGAATGTATTGTGGAATTGAATGAGCAATGAAATGAAATAGAATGTGGAATGGAATGGAAAGGAATGTGGAATGGAATGGAATGGAATGTGGAATGGAATGGAATGCAATGTGGAATGATATGGGAGAGGATAAGGAATGGAACGTGGAATGAAATGGAATGGAATGTGGAATGGAATCTGGAATGGAATGGAATGGAACGTGGAATGGATCGTGGAATGGAACGTGAAATGGAAAGTGCACAGGAACGTGGAATGGAACATGGAAAGGACCGTGGAATGGAATGTGCAATGGAATGGAATGGAATCGAACGGAATGTGGAATGGAATGGAACGGAATGTGGAATGGAATGGAACGGAATGTGGAATGGAATGTAGAATGGAATGGAATGGAATGTAGAATGAAATGTGGAATCGAATGGAATGTAATGTGGAATGCAATGTTAAATGGAATGGAATGGAATGCGGAATGGAATGGAATGGAATGTGGAATGGAATGCAATGGAATGTGGAATGTAACAAGGAATGGAATGGAATGGAATGTGAAATGGATTGGAATGGAAAGTTGACCTGAACGGAATGAATTGGAAGATCGAATGGTTTGGAATTGAATGTGGACTGGAATGTGGAATGGAATGTAGAATGGAATGCGGAATGGAACGTAGTGGAATGTGGAATGGAATGCAATGGGATTTGAAATGGAATGCTATGGAAGGTGAAATGGAATGGAATGGAGAGGAAAGTGGAATGGAATGGAACAGAAAGTGGAATGGAATTGTATGGAATGCAATTGAATTTGTAATGGGTAGGAAGCGAATTTGAAATGGAATGGAATGGAATGTGGAATGGAATGGAATGAAGTGGAAGGTGGAATGGAATGGAATGTGGAATGGAATTAGAATTGGAATTTGGAATGCAATGTGGAATGCAAAGTGGAATGTAGTGCTGTGGAATGTGGAATGGAATGGAATGGAATTGAATGTGGAATGGAATGTGGAATGGATTGGAATGGAATGTGGAATGGATTGTGGAATGGAGCGTGGAATGGAATGGAATGGAATGGAATGTGGAATGGAATGGAATGTGGAATTGAATAGAATGGCATGGAATATGGAATGGAATGGAATGCAATGTGGAATGGAATGTGGAATGGAATGTGGAATGGAATATGGAATGGAATGGAGTGGAATGTGGAAAGGACTGATATGGAATGTAGAATACAATGGAGTGGAATGTGGAATGCAAAGTGAGATGGAGTGGAGTGGAATGTGGAATGTAATGGAATGGAAAGTGGAATGGAATATGGAATGCAATGGAACGGAATGTTGAATGGAATGCTTAATGGAATAGAATGGAAAGTGGAATGGAATGTGGTTAGGAATGGAATGGAATGTGAAATGTAACGTGGAATAGAATGTGGAATGGAATGTGGAATGGAGTGGAATGGTATGTGGAAGGGAATGTGGAATTAAATGGAATGGAACGTGGAAGGGAATGTGGAATGGAACATGGACAACAACGTGGAATGGAACTCAATGGAACGTGTAGTAGAAAGTGGAATGGAATGGAATGTGAAGTGGAATGTGGAAGAGAAAGTAATGTGGACTTGAATATGGAATGTAATGGAATGGAATGTGGAATGGAATGGAATGGAATGGAATGGAATGGAAACGAATGGAATGGAATGGAATGCGGAATGGAATGGAATGGAAAGAAATGGAATGCGGAATGGAAAGAAATGGAAAGTGGAAAGAAATGGAATGTAATGTGAAACGGAATGGAATTGAATGTTGAATGGAATGTGGAATATAAAGGAATGTGAAATGGAATGCGGAATGTAATGGAATGGATTGGAATGGAATGTGGAATGGAATGGAATGGAATAAGGAATGATATGGAATGGAAGGTGGAATGGAATGGAATGGAATGTGGAATTGAATGAAATTCAAAGTGGAATGGAATGAAATTCAATGTGAAATGTAATCTGAAATGGATTTGAATGGAATGTGGAATGGAATGTGAAATGGAATTCAATGCAATTTGGAATGGAAAGGAACAGAATGTGAAATGGAATGGAAAGGAAACTGAAATGGAAAGTGGAATGGAATGGAATGGAAAGTGGAATGGAGTGGAATGGATTGTGGAATGATATGGAATGGAAAGCAATGTGGAATGGAATGGAATGGAAATGAACAAAATGGAAAGTGGAATGGAATAGAATGGAATGTTGAGTGGAATGGAATGTTCTATGGAATTGAATGAAATGGAATGGAATGTAGAATGGAATGGAAAGGAAAGGAATGGAAGGTGGAGTGTAACGGAAGGGAATGTGTAATGGAATGTGGAATGGAATGGAATGGAATGGAATGTGGAATGGAATGGAATGTAACGTGGAATGAAAAGTGGAAAGGAACGTGGAATGCAATGTGGAATGGAATGGAATGGAATGTGGAATGGAATAGACTGGAATGGAATGTGGAATGGAATGGAATGGAATAAGGAATGGAATTGAATGGAATGGAATGAAATTTGAAATGGAATTGAATGGAATGTGTAATGGAATGGAATGAAGTGTAAGTTGGAATAGAATGGAATGGAATATGGAATGGAAGGTGGCATGGAATGTGGAACGGAATGTGGAATGGAATGGAGTGGAATGTGGAACGGAATGGAATGTAAGGGAATGTTATAGGTAATGTGGAATGGATTGGAATGGAATGTTTAATGGAAAGTGGAATGGAGCGTGGAATGGAATGCAATGGAATGTGGATTGGAACGTCGAATGGAACATGGAATGGAATGTGGAATGTAATATAATGGAATGGAATGTGGAATGGAATTGAATGGAATGCAAAATGCAATGCAATGTGGGATGGAATGAAATTTGAAATGGAATGGAATAGAATGAGGAATGGAATGGAATTGAATGCAGAATGGAACGGAATTGAGAGCAATGTGGAATGGAATGGAATGGAATGGAATGTGGAATGGAATATGGAATGGAATGTGGAAAGGAATGGAGTGAAATGTGTAATGGAATGTGGAATGGAGTGCGGATTGGAATATGAGATGGAACGAAGAGGAATGTGGAATGGAATGTGGAATGGAATGGATTGCAATGTGGAATGGAATGGAATGGAATGTGGAAAGAGTGTGGAATGCAAAGAATGGAATGTGGAATGGTATGGAATGGAACGTGAAATGGAATTGAATGGAATGTGGAATGGAATGGAATGGAATGTAGAATATAATTTGGAATGGAAAGAATGGAATGTGGTATGGAAAATGGTAGGGAATGGAATGGAATGTGGAATGGATTGGAATGGAATGGAATGTGGAATGGAATGGAATGGAATGTGGAATGGAATAGAATGTAATGGAATGGAATGTGGAATGTAACAGAAAGTGGAATGGAATGCAATGGAATAGAATGTCGAATGCAATATAATGGAATGGAATGGAGTGGAATGGAATGAAAGGGAATGCAGAATGGTATGTGGAAAGGAATGGAAAGGAATGAGGAATGGATTGGAGTGGAATGGAATGTGCAAAGGAGGGGAATGGAAAGTTGAATGGAATGTGGAATGCAATTGAATGGAATGTGAAAAGGAATGGAATGTAATGTGGAATTTAATGGAAAGGAATGTGAAAAGGAATGGAATGCAATGTGGAAAGGAGTGGAATGGATTGCGGAATAAAATGGATTGCAGTGGCATTGAATGGAATGAGCAATGGAGTGGAATATAGTGTGGAATGGAAAGTGGAATGGAATGGAATTGAATGTGAAATGGAATGGAATGAAATGTGGAATGGAAAAGAATGAAATGAGGAATGGAATGGAATGGAATGTGGAATGGAAAGTGAAATGGAATGGAATGTGGAATGGAAAGTGGAATGGAATGGAATGGATCGTGGAACAGATCGTGGAATTGAACGTGGAATGGAAAGTGGAAAGGAACGTGGAATGGAACGTGGAAAGGGCCGTAGAATGGAATGTGGAATGGAATGGAATGCAATGTGAAACAGAATGCGGAATGCAAAGGAATGGAATGCGGAATGGAATGGAAGGGAATGGGGAATGGAATGGAATGCAAAGTGGAATGGAACACAATTGAACGTGGAATGGAATGGAATGTGAAACGGAATGTGAAACGGATTTGAATGGAATGGAATGGAACATGGAATGGAAAGTGAAATGGAAAGTGGAATGGAATGTGGAATGGAATGGAATTGAACATGGAACAGAATGTGGACTGCATCATGGAAAGGAACGTTGAATGGATCGTGGAATGGAATGTGGAATAGAATGTGGAATGGAATGTAAAGTGGAATAGAATGGAGTGGAATGGAATGCTGTGGAATGGACTGGAATGGAATGGAATGTGGGATGCAATGGAATTGAATGTGGAATGGAATGGAATGTGGAATGGAACATGGAATGAAATGGAATGGAATTTGGAATGGAGTGTTGAGTGCAATGGAAAGAAAAGTGCAATGTATCGTGGAATGGAACGTGGAATGGAAAGTGGAAAGGAAACTGGAATGGAACATGGAATCGTCCATGGAATGGAAGGTGGAATGGAACATGGAATGGAAAGGAATGGAATGGAAGGGAATGTGGAATGGAATGGAAAGGAATGTGGCCTGGAAGGGAATGGAATGGAGTGGAATTTGACATGCAATTTGGAATGGAATCGAATGCAAATTTGAACGGAGTGGAATGCAATATGGAGTGGAATGTGGAATGGAATCTGGTATGGAATGGAATGCAAAGAAGAATGTATTGGAATGGAATGTGGATTGGAATGGAATATCATGGAAAGTGGATTGGAATGTGGAATGGAATGTGGCGTGGAATGGAATGGAATGTGGAATGGAATGGAATGCAATGGAATTGAATGGAATGAGTAATGGAGCAGAATAGATTGTGGAATGGAAAGAGGATTGGAATGCAATGGAATGTGAAATGGAATGGAAAGGAATGTGAAATGGAATGGAATGGAATGTGGAATGTAATCTGGAATCGAATGAGGAATGTAATGGAATGGAATGGAAGGGAATGAAGAGAATGCGGAATGGAATGAGGAATGGAATGGAAAGGAATGTTGAATGGAATGGAATTCAATGTATTGTGAAATGGAATGGAATGGAATGTGGAATGGAATGTGGAATGGAATGGAAGGGAATGTGAAAAGCAATGGAATGGAATGTGGTATGGAATGGAATGGAAGGTGAAAATGTACGGAATGGAATGTGAAATGGAATGCAAAGGAATGTGGAGTGGAATATGGAATGGAATGAGGAATGCAATGTGGAATGGCAAGGAATTGAATGGAATGGAATGGAAAGTGGAAAGGAATGGAATTGAATGTGGAATGGAATGGAATTGAATGAAAAGTGGAATGGAATGTAACGTAATTTGAATGGAATATGGAATGGAATGTGGAATGGAATGGAATGGAATCGAAAGGAATGTGGAATAGAATGGAATGCAATGTAATGTGGAATGGAATGGAACCGAATGTGGAATGGAATGTGGAATGGAATGGAATGGAATGTGGAATGGAATGCAATGTAATGTGCGATGGAATGGAAGGGAAAGTGGAAAGGAATGTGGAATGGAATGGAATGCAATGTGGAATGGAATGTGGAATGTAAGGTGGAATGGAATGGAATTTGGAATGGAATGTGGAATGGAATGGAATGGATCCTGGAATGGAACGAGGAATGGAAAGTGGGAAGGAACGTGGAATGGAACGTGGAATGGACCGTGGATTGGAATATGGAATGGAATTTTGAAATGGAATGGAATAGAAAGTGAAATGGAATGGAAAGGAATGAGGAATTGAATGCAATGGAATGTGGAATGGAATGGAATGGAAAGGATGTTGAAAGGAATGTAATGGAATGTGGAATGGAATGTGTAAAGGAATGGAAAGGAATTTTGATTGGAATTGAATGGAATGTGGAATGGAATGTGGAATGGAATGGAGTGGAATGTGGAATGGAATGTGCAATGGAATGGATTGGGGTGCTCAATAGAATGGAATGGAATGTCGAATGGAAGAGAATGCAACGTGGAATGGAATTTGGAGTGATATGGAATGGAATGGGTAATGGAATGTGGAATGGAATGGGATGGAAAGTGGAATGGAAGGTGGAATAGAACGTGGAATGGATGTGGGATGTGGAATGGGATGTGGAAGGGATGTGGAATGGGATGTGGAAGGGATGTGGAATGGAACGTGGAATGGAATGGTATGGAATGTTTAATGGAATGTGGAATGAAATGGAATGGAATGTGGAAAGGAGTGGAATGCCATTTGGAATGGAATGGAATGGAATGTGGAATGTAATGGAATGGAACTTGGAGTGGAACGGAGAATGGAAGATGGAATGGAAAGTGGAATGGAATGGAATGGATTGAAATGTTGAATGGAATGGGACAGAATGAACTCTGGAATGGAGTGGAATGGAATGTGGAATAGAAAGCAATGAGATAGAAGGTGAAATGGAATGGAATGGATTTGGAATGGAATTTGTAATGGAATATGGAATGCAATGTGGAATGGAATGTGGAATGGAAGGCAGTGGAATGTGGAAAGAAATGGAATGGAATGTGGAATGGAACGGAGGGAAATGTGGAATGGAAAGTGGAAAGGAATGGATTGGAATGTGGAATGGATTGGAAAGGAGTGGAATGGAACGTGGAAAGGAATGTGGAATGCAATGGAATGCAGTGTGGAATGCAATGTGGAATGGAATGGAATGGAACGTCGAATGCAAAGTGGAATGGAATGTGGAATGGAATGCGGAATGGAATGGAATGGAACATGGAATGAAACGTGTAATGGAAAGTAGAAAGGAACGTGTAATGGATCCTGGAATGGAACGTGTAATGGAATGTGGAATTGATTTTAAAGGAATGGAATGGAACCTGGAATGCAAAATGGAATGGAACTTGGAATGGAATGTGGAATGGAGTGGAATGGAATGTGGAATGGAATGTGAAATGCCATGGAATGAAACATGGAATAGAACATGCAATGCAACGTGGAAAGGAATGTGGAATGGATCGTGGAATGGCACGTGGAATGGAATGTGGAATGGAATGTAGAAAGGATTTGAATGGAATTTGGAATGGAATGTGGAATGGAATGCAATGGAATTTGGAATTGAAAGTGAAATGGAATGGAATGGAACGTGGAATGGATCGTGGAATGGAATGTGGAATGGACAACGCAAAGGAACGTGGAATGGAATGTGCACTCGACCATGGAATGTAATATGGAATGGAATGGAATGGAATGTGGAATGGAATGGAATGGAATGTAGAATGGACTGGAATGGAATGGAAAGGAATGTGGAATGGAATGGAATGTAAAGTGCCAATGAAGGGAATTCAATGGAATTTAATTTGGAATGGAATGTGAAATGGAATCAAATGCATGACGGAATTCATTGGAATGCAATATGGAATGGAATGTGGAATGTATTGTGGAATGGAATGGAATGGAAAGTGGAATGCAACGTGGTAAGGAAAGTGGAACGGAACGTGGAATGGAACGTGGAATGGAATGTGGAATGGAATGTGGAAAGTAATGCAATGTGGAATGGAAAGTAGAATGGAAATTGGAATGCAAAGTGGAATGGAAAGTGGAAAGGAAAGCGGAATGGAACGTGGAATGGAAGGCGGAAAGTAACGTGAAATGGAACGTGGAATGGAATGGAATGCAATGTGGAATGGAATGCAATGGAAGGTGGAGTGGAATGGATTGTGGAATGGAATGGAATGAATGGAAGGTAGAATGGAATGCAATGGAATGGAATGTGGAATTCAATGGAATCAAACGGAAGAGAAAGGAATGGAATGGAAGGGAAGGGAATGTGGAATGGAATGGAATGGAATGGAATGTGAAATGGAATTAAATAGAATGTGGAAGGAATGTGCAGTGTAATGAAATGGAAAGTGAAAACAAATGGAATGGAATGCAGAATGGAATGTGGAATGGAATGGAATGGAATGTGGAACCGAATGTGCTATGGAATGGAATGAAATGTGGTATGGAATGGAATGGAATGTGCTATGGAATGGAATTGAATTTGGAATGGAATGGAATTGAATGAAATGTGGAATGGAAAGTAAAATAATTTGAAATGGAATATGGAATGGAATGTGGAATGGAAGGGAATGGAATGTGAAATGGAATGTGGATTGGAATGTGGAACGGAATGTAATGGAAGGTGGAATGGAATGGAATGGAACGTGGAATGAAATGTGGAATGGAACGTGGAATGGAATTTCGGATGGAATGGAATGCAATGTTGAATGCAATGGAATGGAGTGTCTAATGGAATTTGGAATGGAACGGAATGGAATGTGAAATGGAATGCGGAAAGGAATGTGGAATGGAATGGAATGGCATGCGGAATGGAATGTGGAATGGAATGGAATGGAATGTGGAATGGAATGCGAAATGGATTGTGGTACGGAATGCGGAATGGGATATGGAATGGTGAGGAATGGATTATGGAACTGATTGGAATGGAAGGTGGAATGGCATGTAGAATGGAATGGAATTGAATGTCGAATGGAATGGAATTGATTGTGGAATGGAATGGAAATTAATGTGGAATCGATTAGGGAATGAAATGTGGAATGGAATGTAGAACAGAAGGTAATGGAAGGTGGAATGGAATGGAATGGGGAATGGAATGGAGTGGAATGTGAAATGGAATGTGGAACGGAAGGTGAAATGGAATGTGGAACGGAAGGTGAATTGGAATGTGGAACGGAAGGTGAAATGGAATGTGGAATGGAATGTTGAATGGAATGTGGAATGGAATGTGGAATGGAACGCAATGCAATGGAATGTGGAACGGAATGTTGAACGGAATGTGGAATGGAATGTGGACTGGAATGTGGAAAGGAATCTGGAATTTAACGGAATGGAATGTGAAATGGAATGCAATGTAATGTTTAACGGTATGTGGAATGAAATGGAAAGGAATGTGGAATGGAATGTGGAAAGGAATGGGGAATGGACTGTGCAATGGATCGTGGATTGGAATGTAGAATGGAACGGAATGGAATGTGGAATGGAATGTGGAATGGAGTGTGGAATGGAATGTGGAATGGAACGGAATGGAACGTGGAATGAAATATGGAATGGAATTTGGAATGGAGTGCGGAATGGAAAGTGGAATTCAACGGAAAGCAACGTGGAATGGATTCTGGAAAGGAATTTGGAATGGAGTGTGGAATGGAATGTGTAAAGGAATGGAATAGAATGTGAAATGGAGTTTGAAATGGAATTTGGAACGGAATGTGGAACGGAACGTGTTATGGAATGGAATGGAATGTGGAATTGAATGTTGCAGGGAATGGAACAGAATGTGGAAAGGATTATGGAATGGAATTTGGAATGGAATGTGGAATGGAACGTGGAGTGGAACGTCGAAGGAAACGTGGAATGGAATGGAATGGAACGTGGAATGGAATGGAATGGAATGTGGAATGGAATGTGGAATGAAATATGGAATGTAATGGAAAGGAATGTGGAATGGAATGTGGAATGGAAGGCAATGTAATGTGGAATTGATTGGAATGGAATGTGGAACGGAATGTGGAATGGAATGTGGAATGAAACGGAATGCAATGTGGAATGGAATGGGGAATGGAATGTTGAAAGGAAATAGAATGGAATGGAATGCGGAATGGAAAGTGAAATGATATTGAATGGAACATGCAATAGAACATTGCATTGAAAGTGGAATGTAATGTGGAAATGAATGGTATGGAATGTGGAATGGAATTTTGGGAATGTGGAAAGGAATGTGGAATCGAATGTGGAATGGAATGCGGAATGGAATGCGGAATTTAATGTGGAACGGAATATGGAATGGAACGGAATGAAATGTGGAAAGGAATGTGGAATAGAATGTGGAATGGAATGTGTAATGGAACGGAATGGAATGTGAAATGGAATGTGGAATGGATTGTGGAATACATTGTCAAAAGTAATAGAATAGAATGGGAAATTGAAAGCGGAATGGAATGGAATGCAACGTGGAATGGAATGTGGGATGAAATGAAATGGAATGTGGAATGGATTGTGGAATGGAACGTGGAATGTAAACTGGAATGGAATGTAGTGGAATGTGGAAAGGAATGTGAAATGGAATTTAGATTGGAATGTGGAATGGAACGTGGAATGGAATGTAGTGGAATGTGGAAAGGAATGTGAAATGGAATTTGGATTGGAATGTGGAATGGAACGTGGAATGGAACGTGGAATGGAAAGTGGAGTGTAATGGAATTGAATGTCTTATGGAATGTGGAGTGGAGTAGAATGGAATGTGGAATGGAATGAAATGGAATGTGGAATGGAATGTGGAAAGAAAGAGGAAAGGAATGGAATGGAATGAGAAATCGAACGTGGAATTTAATTGAATGGACGTTGGAATGGAAGGTAGATTGGAACGTTGAATGGATTGTGGAATGAAATGGAATTGAATGTGGAATGGAATGGAATGGAATGTGGAATGGAACGGAATGGAATGTGGAATGGAATGGAATGGAATATGGAATGGTATGGAATGGAAAGTGGAATGGAAATTGGAATGGAATGGAATGGAATGGGGAATTGAATGGAAGGGAATGTGAAATGGAATTTGGAATGGAATGCTAAATGGAATGTGGAGTGGAATGGACTGCATTGTGGAATGGAATGAAATGGAATGTGGAATGCAATGCAGAAAGGAATGTGGAATTGAATGTGGAATGCAATGTGGAATAGAACGAAGAATAGAATGGATTGTAAACTGGAATGGAAAGTGGATTGGAAAGGAAAAGAATGTGGAATGGAATGGGATGGAATGTGGAATGGAATGTGGAATGGAATGTAATATAATGTGGAATGGAATGTGGAATGGAATGGAAAGGAAGGTGGAATGGAATGTGGAATGGAAGGTGGAATGGAATGGAAAGGAATGTGGAATGCAATGTGGGTTGGAATGTGGAATGGTATGTGGAATATAACGGAATGTGGAATTGAATGTGGAATGGAAAATAAAGTTAGGAGGAATGGAAGATGCAATGGAATGTGGAATGGAAAGTAGAATGGAATGCAATGGAACGTGGAACGGAACGTGGAATGAAACATGGAATGGAATGGAATGGAATGTGGAATGTAATGTGAAATGTAGGGTGGAATGGTATGTTGAATGGAAATGAAAGGAATGTGGAAGGGAATGTGGAATGCAATGTGGCATGGAATGTGGAAGGGAACATGGAATAGAATGGAATGGAATGTGGAATGGGATGTGGAATATAATGTGGAATGTAATGTGAAATGGAATGGAATGGAATGTGGAATGGAATGTGGTATGGAAAGGAATGGAATGTGGAACGGAATGGCTTGGAATGTTTAAAGGAATGTGGCATGGAATGCAATGGAATGTTGAGTGGAACGGAATGGAATGTGGAATGAAATGTTGAATGGAATGTGGAATGGAAAGGAATGGAATTTGTAATGCAATGTGGAGTGGAGAGTGGAATCGAATGTGGAATGGAACAGAATGGAAAGTGGAATGGAATTTGTAATGGAATTGTGGAATGGAACGTGAAATGGAATGGAATGGAATTTGCAGCGGAACGCAGAATGGAATGGAATGGACTGGAAATGGAAACTGGAATGTAACGTGAAATGGAAAGGAATGGAACGTGGAATGGAATGCGGAATGGAATGTGGAAAGGATTGTAATGTGGAATGGAATGGAATGGAATGTGGAATGGAATGCAATGGAATGTGGAATGGAATGGAATTGAACGTGGAATGGAATGGAAAGTAATGTGTAATGCAATGTCGAATGGAATGTGAAATGAAAGGTGGAATGAAATGTGGAATGGAACAGAATGAATGGAACATGCAATGGAATGGAATGGAACGTGGACTAGGTCGCGCAATGGAAAGTGGAATGGAATGGAATGGAATGTGGAGTAGAATGGAATGGAAAGGAATGGAATATGGAATGGAATGAAATGTGGAATGGAATGAAATGGAATGTTAAATGGAATGTGGAATGGAATGTGGAATGGAATGTGGAATGGAATGGAATGGAATGTGGAATGGAATGGAATGGAATGTGGAATGGAATGTGGAATGCAATGGAATGTAAAGGAATGGAATGTGGAATAGAATTGAATGGAACATGAAATGAAATGGAATGTGGACTGGAATGGAATTGAATGTTTAATGGAATGGAATGGAATATGGAATGGAATGGAATTGAATATAGAATGGAATTTAGAGTTGAATGGAAAGGAATGGAATGGAATGTGGAATGGAATAGAATTCATAACAGAAAGGTATGGAATGTGGAATGGAATGGAATGCATAACGTAAAGGTATGGAATGTGGAATGGAATGGAATTCAATGTGGAATGGATTGGAATGGAAAGTGGAATTGAATGTAATGTAATGTGCAATGGAATGTGCAATGCAATGGAAAGGAATGGAATGCAACGTGGAATGGAATGTGAAATGGAATGGAATGGAATGTGGAATGGAAAGAATGCTATGTGTAAAGGAATGGAATGGAATGTGGAAAGGAATATGGAATGGAGTGGAATGGAATGGAATGTAGAACGGTTTGGAATGGAATGTGGAATGGAATATGGAATGGAGTGGAATGGAATGGAATGTAGAACGGTTTGGAAAGGAATGTGGAATGGAAAGTGAAATGGAATGGAATGGAATGTGGAATGGAATGTTTAATGGAATGGATCACAGATTGCAATGTGGAATGGAATGTGGAATGGAATGGAAAGGAATGGAATGTGAAATAGAATGGAGTGGAATATGGAGTGGATTATGGAATGGAACGTGGAGTGGAATGGAATGTGGAGTGGAATGTTGAATGGAATGGATCGTGGAATGGAATGTGGAATGCAATGGAATGGAATGTAGAATGGAATGTGGAATTTAATGTGGAATGGAATACAATGGAACAACGAATGGAATGGCATGGAAGAAGGAATAGACTGCAATGAAACAAGGAATGGAACGGAATGGAATGTGCAACGGAACATGCAATTGAACGTTGAATGGAATGTGTTATACAACGTGGAATGGAATGGAATGGAATGCGGGATAGAAGGGAATGTGATGTGGAATGGAAAGTGGAATGGAATTTAATGGAATGTTTAATGGAATACAATGGAATGTGGAATGGAATTGAATCGAATGTGGAATGGAAGGTGGGTTTGAATGGAAAGGAATGTGGAATGGAATGTAGAATGGAATGTGGAAACGATTGAAATGTGGAATGGAATGGAACAGAATGTGGAATGGAAAGGAATGAAATGTGTAATGGAATGGAATTGAACGTGGAATGGGATGGAAAGGAATGTTTAATGGAATGTCTAATGAAATGTGAAATGGAAGGTGGAATGAAATGTGGAATGGAACAGAATGAATGGAACATGGAATGGAATGGAATGGAACGTGGAATAGAACGTGGAATGGAATTTGAAATGGATTGCACAATGGAGTGGAATGGAATGTGGAATGGAAAGTGGAATGGAATTCAGTGAAATGGGGAATGGAATGTGGAATGGAATGTGGAATGGAATGGAATGGAATGTGGAATGGAATGTGGCATGGAAAGTGGAATGCAATGGATTAGAATGTGGAACGGAATGTGAATGGAATGGAATGGGATGTGGAATGGAAAACTTAAGGCAACGTGCAATGGAATGTGGAATGGAATGTAATGGAACTGATTGTGGAATGAAATGGAATGGAATGCGTAATGGACTGCGAAATGGAATGTGGAATGTAATGTTGAATGGAATGGAATGGAATGTGCAATGGAATGTGGAATGGAATGTGGAAGGGAACATGGAATGGAATGGAATGGAATGTGGAATAGAGTGTGGAATAGAATGTACAATGGAATGTGGAAGGGAAAGCTATGTGTAATGGAATGTGGAAGAGAATGTGGAATGGAATGTGGAATGGAATGTAATTGATTGTTGAATGGAATGGATTTGAATGTGGAAAGGAATGTGGAAGGGAATACAATGCAATGTGGAATGAAACGGAATGAAATGTGGAATAGACTGTGGAATGTAATGTGGAAAGGAATGGAGCAGAAAGTGGAATGGAATGTGGAAAGCAGTGTGGAATTGAATCTGGAATTGAACGGAATGGAATGTGGAAAGCAATGTGGAATTGAATGTGGAATAGAATGGAATGGAATGTGGAATGGAATGTGGAATGGAATGTGGAGAGGAATGTGGAATGGAAAGTGGAATGGATTGGAATGGAATGTTAAATGGAAAGGAATGGAATGTCGGATGGAATGTGGAATGGAATGGAATGGAACATGGATTGGAATGTGGAATGGAACATGGAATGGAACGTGGAATGGTACGTGGAATGGAATGTGGAATGGAAAGTCGAAAGGATTGGAAAATGGAAAGGAATAGAATGGAATGTGGAATGGAAGGGAATGGAATGCGGAATGGAATGTGGAATGGAATGGAATGGAACGGGGAATGGATTGGAGTGGAATGTGAAATGGAATGTGGAACAGAAGGTGAAATGGAATGTGGAACGGAAGATGAAATGGAATGTGGAATGGAATGTGGAATGGAATGTGGAATGGAATGGAATATAATGTGGAATGCAATGTGGAGTGGAATGGAAAGGAATGTGGAATGCAATGAGGAATGGAATGTGGAATGGTATGTGGAATGGAATGGAATGTGGAATGGAATGTGGAATGGAATTTGGAATGGAATATAAAGTAATGTGGAATGGAAGATGGAATGGAATGTGGAATGGACAGTGGAATGGAATGGAATGGAAACTGGAATGGAACATGGAATGAAACGTGGAAAGGAATGGAATGGAATGTGGAATGTTATGTGAAATGTAGGGTGGAATGGAATGTTGAATGGAATGGAAAGGAATGTGGAATGGAATGTGGAATGCAATGTGGAATGGAATGTCAAAGGGAACATGGAATATAATGGAATGGATTGTGGAATAGAATGTGTAACGTAATGTGGAGTTGAATGGAATGGAATGTGGAATGGAATGTGGAATGGAAAGGAATGGAATGTGGAACGGAATGGATTTGAATTTTTAAAGGAATGTGGCATGGAATGAAATGGAATGTTGAATGGAACGGAATGGAATGTGGAATGAATTGTGGAATGGAATGTGGAATGGAAAGGAATGGAATTTGGAATGGAATGTGGAGTGGAGAGCGGAATCGAATGTGTAATGGAACGGAATGCAAAGTGGAATGGAATTTGTAATGGAATTGTGGAATGGAAAGTGAAATGGAACGGAGTGGAATTTGGAGCGGAACGTGGAATGGAATGGAATGGAAAATGAAATGGAAAGTGGAATGGAAGGTGGAATGGAAAGGAATGGAACGTGGAATGGAATGTGGAATGGAATTTGGAAAGGATTGTAATGTGGAAGGGAATGGAATGGAATGTGGAATGGAGTGCAATGGAATGAGGAATTGAATGGAATTGAACGTGGAATAGAATTGAAATGAATGTGTAATGCAATGTCGAAAGGAATACGAAATGAAAGGTGGAAAGAAATGTGGAATGGAATGGAATGGAATGTGGAATGGAATGCAATGGAATGTGGAATGGAATGGAATTGAACGTGGAATAGAATGGAAATGAATGTGTAATGCAATGACGAAAGCAATGTGAAATGAAAGGTGAAAAGAAATGTGGAATGGAACAGAATGAATGGAATATGGAATGGAATGGAATGGAACGTGGAATAGACCGTGGAATGGAAAGTGGAATAGAAGGTCGAATGGAATGGAATGGAATGTGGAATGGAATGTGGAATGGAAGGTGCAATGGAATGAGAAAAGGATTGTGAAATGGAGTGGAATGGAAAGGGGAATGGAAAGAGGTATGGAATGCAGTGGAAAGCGGAATGGAATGTGGAAAGGAAAGGAATGGAACGTGGAATGGAATGTGGCATGGAAAGTGCAATGCATTGGATTGGAATGTGGAACGGAATGTGGAATGGACTGGAACGTAACGTGGAATGGAAAGTTTAATGGAATCTGGAATGGAAAGTGGAATCTAACGTGGAATGGAATGGAATGGGATTGAATGTGGAATGGAATGGAATGGAATGTGTAATGGAATGTGAAATTGAACGTGGAAAGGAATGTAATGGAACGAGCAATGGCATGTGGAATGGAATGCAACGGAATGTGGAATGGAATGGAGTGGAATGTGGAATGGAATGTGGAATGGAATGTGCAATGCAATGTGGAGTGGAATGGAATGGAATGTGGAATGGAACGTAGAAAGGAAGGTGGAATAGAATGGAATGGCACGTAGAATGGAAACTACAATGGAACGTGGAATGTAATGGAATGTAACAGGGAACAGAAAGTGGAATGTAACGTGGAATTTAAAGGAATGGAACGCGGAATGGAACGCGGGATGGAATGGAATGGAACGTAGAATGGAACATGGAATGGAATGTGGAATGGAAAGTGGAATGGAATGGAATGGAATGTGGAATGGAACCTGCAACGGAATGTGAAATGGGACTTTGAATGGAATGCTAGAATGGAATGGAATGCCAAGCGAAATGGAATGGAAGTTGCAATGGAAAGGAATGGAATGCAGAATGGAATGGAATGGAATGTGGAATGGAATGGAATGGAGTGTGGAATGGAATTGAATGGAATGGAACGTGCAATGGAATAGAATTTGGAGTGGAATGGAATGGAATGAAATGTGCAGTGGAATGGAATGTGGAATGGACTGGATTGGAATATGGAATGGAATGGAATGCAGATTGGAATTAAATGGGATGGAATGTGGAAAGGAACATGGAATGGAATTGAATCGAAAGTAGAATGGAATGGAATGGAAGCGGAATGGAATGGATAGGAACGTGGAATGGAATGGTTTGTCATGAGGAATGGAATGGAATTGAATGTGGAATGGAACGAATTGGAATGGAATGTGCAATGGAATAAAATGTGGAATGGAATGGAATCTCGACTGGAATGGAATGTGGAATGGATTTGAGTGGAATGTGGATTGGATCAGAATGGAATGGTAAGTGAAACGGAAAGTGAAATCGAATGGAATGGAATGTGGTATGGAACATTGAATGGAATGGAATGGAATTTGGAATGGAACGTGGAATGGAACGCGAAATGGAAAGTGGGATGGAATGTGGAAATTGGAATGGAATGGAACGGAATTTGGAATGGAATGGAGTTGAATGTGGCTAGGAATGGAATGCAGTGTGGACTGGAATGGACTGGAATGTGGAATGGAATGGAATCAAATTAATTTTGAATGGAATGGAATGTAATATGAAACGGAATGTAATGGAGTGTGGAATGGAATGGAATCGAACATCGAATGGAATGGAAAGGAATGTGGAATTGAACGGAATGGAATCTGGAATGGAACGTGGAATGGAATGGAATGGAATGGAATGGAAAGGAATGTGGAATGGAATGCGGAATGGAATGGAATGTGAAATGGAATGGAACGTGGAAGGGAACGTGGAATGGAATGCAATGGAGTGTGGAATTAAATGGATTGGAATGTGTAATGGAGTAGAAAATGGAGTGGAATAGAATGGAATGTTGAAGGCAACGTGGAATTGAATTGAATGGAATGTGGAATGGAATGTGGACTGGAGTTGAATGGATTGTGGAATGGAATGGAATGGAATGTGGAATGCAAAGGAATGGAATGCAATGTGGAATGGAATGTGGGGTTGAAAATAGTGGAATGTGGAATGGAATGTGGATTGGAATGGATTGTGGAATGGAGTGGAATGCAATGGAATGGAATGTATAATGGAATGGAATGTGGAATGGAATGGAATGCAAAGTGGAATGGAATGGAACGTGGAAAGGAATGGAATGAAATGGAATATAGACTGGAATTGAATGGAATGGAATGTGGAATGCAATGTGGAATGGAACGGAAGAGAATGTAGAGAGGAATGTGGAATGGAAGGTGGAATGGAATGGAATGGAAGGGAATGTGGAATGGAATTGAATGTGGAATGGAATGGATTGGAATGTGGAATGGAATGGATTGGAATGCAGTGGAATGGAATGTGAAATAGAATGGAATGGAATGTTGTATCGAATGTGGAATGGAATGGAATGGAATGTGGAATGGAAAGTGGAATGCAGTGGAATGGAATGTGGAATTCAAAGTGGAATTGAATGGAATGCAATGAGGAATGGAAACTGAAAAGGAGTGGAATGGAATAGAATGGAATGTAGAATGAAATGAAATTGAATGTGGAATGGAATTTGCAATGGAACGTGGAATGGAATATTGAATGGAATGTGGAATTGAATGTGGAATGGAATGGATTGTGGAATGGAAGGTAGAATGGATTGCAATGTGGAATGGACAGTAGAATGTAATCTGGAATGGAATGTGAAATGGAATGGAATGGAACGAGGAATGGAATGGAATGGAATACGGAATGTAATGGAATGGAATGTGGAATGGAATGGAATGGAATTGGGAATGGAAAGTGGAATGGAATGGAATGGAATGTGGAAAGGAACCTGCAACGGAATGTGAAATGGAACTTTGAATGGAATGCTAGAATGGAATGGAATGCCAAGCGAAATGGAATGGAAGTTGCAATGGAAAGGAATGGAATGCGGAATGGAAAGGAATGGAATGTAGGATGGAATTTGGAGAGGAATTGAATGCAACGTGGAATGGAATGTGAATGGAAAGGAATGTGGAATGAATGGAATGGAATGTGGAATAGAATGGAATGGAATGTAGAATGGAATGTGGAATGGAATGGAATATGAAATGGAATGGAATGGAACGTGGAATGGAACGTGGAATGGAATGCAATGGAATGTGGAATTGAATTGAATGGAATGTGTAATGAAATAGAAAATGGAGTGGAATGGAATGGAATGTTGAAGGCAACGTGGAATTGAATGGAATGGAATGTGGAAAGGATTGCAATGTGGAATGGACAGTGGAATGTAATCTGGAATGGAATGTGGAATGGAATGGAATGGAATGTGGAATGGAATGGAATGGAATGTGGAATGGAAAGTGGAATGCAATGGAATGGAATGTGGAATGGAACCTGGAACGGAATGTGAAATGGGACTTTGAATGGAATGCTAGAATGGAATGGAATGCCAAGCGAAATGGAATGGAAGTTGCAATGGAAAGGAATGGAATGCGGAATGGAATGGAATGGAATGTAGAATGGAATTTGGAGAGGAACTGAATGCAACGTGGAATGGAATGTGGAATGGAATGGAATGTGGAATGAATGGAATGGAATGTGGAATGGAATGGAATGAAATGTAGAATGGAATGTGGCATGGAAAGGAATATGAAATGGAATGGAATGGAACGTGGAATGGAACGTGGAATGGAATGCAATGGAATGTTGAGTTGAATGGAATGGAATGTGTAATGGCGTAAAAAATGGAGGGGAATGGAATGGAATGTTGAAGGCAACGTGGAATTGAATGGAATGGAATGTGGAATGGAATGTGGACTGGAGTTGAATGGAATGTGGAATGGAATGGAATGGAATGTGGAATGGAATGTGGACTGGAGTTGAATGGAATGTGGAATGGAATGGAATGGAATGTGGAATGGAAAGGAAAGGAATGCAATGTAGAATGGAATGTGGAGTTGAAAGTAGTGGAATGTGGAATGGAATGTGGATTGGAATGGATTGTGGAATGGAGTGGAATGGAATGGAATGGAATGTATAATGGAATGGAATGTGGAATGGAATGGAATGCAAAGTGGAATGGAATGGAATGTGGAAAGGAATGGAATGAAATGGAATATGGACTGGAATTGAAAGGAATGGAATGTGGAATGCAATGTGGAATGGAACGGAAGAGAATGTAGAGAGGAATGTGGAATGGAAGGTGGAATGGAATGGAATGGAATGGAATGTGGAATGGAATGGGTTGGAATGTGGAATGGAATGCAATGGAATGCAGTGGAATGGAATGTGAAATAGAATGGAATGGAATGTCGTATCGAATGTGGAATGGAATGGAATGGAATGTGGAATGGAAAGTGGAATGAAATGGAATGGAATGTGGAATTGAAAGTGGAATTGAATGGAATGCAATGAGGAATGGGACCTGAAAAGGAGTGGAATGGAATAGAATGGAATGTGGAATGGAATGGAATGGAATGTGGAAAGGAACCTGCAACGGAATGTGAAATCTAAATTTGAATGGAATGCTAGAATGGAATGGAATGTAGAATGGAATTTGGAGTGGAATTGAATGTAACGTGAAATGGAATGTGGAATGGAATGGAATGTGGAATGAGTGGAATGGAATGTGGAATGGAATGGAATGGAATGTAGAATGGAATGTGGAATGGAATTGAATGTGGAATTGATTGTGGAATGGAATGGAATGGAACGTGCAGTGGAACGGAATGGAATTTGGAATGGAATGGGAGGAAATGAGGAATGGAATAGAATGGAATGGAATGGAATGGATTGTGGAATGGAATGGAATGGAATGTGGAATGGAATGGAATGGAATTTAGAATGGAATGGAATGGAATGTTCAATGGAATGGAATAGAATGCGAAAAGGAAGGCTGGAATGGAACGGAATGCTGAATGAAATGGAATGGAATGTGGAACAGAATGGAATGGAATGGAATGTAGAATGCAAAGGAATGGAATGCCTAATGGAATGGAATGGAATGTAGAATGGAATTTGGAAAGGAATGGAATGCAATGTGTAATGGAATGGAATGGAATGTGAAATGGAATGGAATGGAATGTAGAATGGAATGAGGAATGGATTGTAATGCAATGTGAAATGGAATGTGGAATTGAATGGAAATGGAATTGAATGGAATGGAACGTAGAATGGAATGGAATGGAATGGAATGTGGAATTTAATTTGGAAAGGAGTGGAATTGAATGCAGAATGAAATGGAATGGAATGTGGAGTGGAATGGAATGGAATGGAATGTGGATTGGAATGGAATGGAATGTGGAATGGAATGTGGAAAGGAATGCAATGGATTGTGGAATGGAATGTGGAATGGGATGGAATGTGGAATGGAAAGGAAAGGAATGTGGAATACAATGTGGATTGGAATGGAATGGAATGTGAAATGGATTATGTAATAGAATGCAATGGAATGTGGAATGTAATGTGGAATGGAAGGGAATGGAATGTGGAATGGAATGCAATGGAATGTGGAATCGAAGGTGGAATGGAATGAAACACAATGTAGAAGGGAATGTGGAATTGAATGTAATGGAACGAGCAATGGAATGTGGAATGGAATGGAACATAACGTGGAATGGAATGGAGTGGAATGTGGAATGTAATGGATTGGAATGTGCAATGGAATGTGGAATAGAATGGAATGGAATGTGCAATGGAATGTGGAGTGGAATGGAATGGAAAGGAATGTGGAACTTAATTTGGAAAGGAGTGGAATTGAATGCAGAATGAAATGGAATGGAATGTGGAGTGGAATGGAATGGAATGGAATGTGGATTGGAATGGAATGGAATGTGGAATGGAATGTGGAAAGGAATGCAATGGAAAGTGGAATGGAATGTGGAATGGGATGGAATGTGGAATGGAAAGGAAAGGAATGTGGAATACAATGTGGAATGGAATGTAATGGAATGTGAAATGGATTATGTAATGGAATGCAATGTAATGTGGAATGTAATGTGGAATGAAAGGGAATGGAATGTGGAATGGAATGCTTGGAATGTGGAATCGAAGGTGGAATGGAATGAAACGCAATGTAGAAGGGAATCTGGAATGGAATGTAATGGAACGAGCAATGGAATGGAACATAATGTGGAATGGAATGGAGTGGAATGTGGAATGTAATGGATTGGAATGTACAATGGAATGTGGAATAGAATGGAATGGAATGTGCAATGGAATGTGGAGTGGAATGGAATGGAATGTGGAATGTAACGTGGAAAGGATGGTGGAATAGAATGGAATGGAACGTAGAATGGAAAGTACAATGGAACGTGGAATGCAATGGAATGTAACATGGAACAGAAAGTGGAATGTAACGTGGAATTTAATGGAATGGAAAGTGAAATGGAACGTGGAATGGAACGTGGAATGGAACGTGGAATGGAATGGAATGGATTGTGGAATGGAACGTGGAATTGAACATGGAACGGAAAGTGGAATGGAATGGAATGGAATGTGGAATGGAATGGAATGCAACGTGGAATGGAACTGAATGGAATGGAACGTGGAATAGAATAGAATATGGAGTGTAATGGAATGGAATGGAATGTGCAGTAGAATGGAATGTGGAATGGAATGGATTGGAATGTGGAATGGAATGGAATGCAACTTGGAATTAAATGGAATGGAATGTGGAATGAAGCGTGGAATGGAATTGAATGAAAGTAGAGTGGAATGGAATGGAAGGAGAAATGGAATGGAATGGAACGTGGAATGGAATGGAATGGAAGGTGGAATGGAATGGATAGGAACATGGAATGGAATGGTATGTCATGGGGAATGGAATGGAATGGAATGTGGAATGGAACGGATTGGAATGGAATGTGGAATGGAATAAAATGTGGAATGAAATGGAATGTCCACTGGAATGGAATGTGGGATGGATTTGAATGAAATGTGGATGGGATCGGAATGGAATGGTAAGTGAAACGGAACGTGAAATCAAATGTAATGGAATGTGGCATGGAACATGGAATGGAATGGAATGGAACTTGGAATGGAACGTGGAATGGAAAGCGGGAAGGAATGTGAAAATTGGAATTAATGGAATGCAGTGGAACGGAATGGAATGGAATGTATAATGGAATGGAATGTGGAATGGAATGGAATGCATAGTGAAATGGAATGGAATGTGGAATGGAATGGAATGCAATGGAATATGGACTGGAATTGAATGGAATGGAATGTGGAATGGAATGTGGAATGGAACGGAAAGGAATGTAGAGAGGAATGTGGAATGGAAGGTGGAATGGAATGGAATGGAATGTTGAATGGAATGGAATGTGGAATGGAAGGGATTGGAATGTGGAATGGAATGCAAAAGAATGCAGTGGAATGGAATGTGAAATAGAATGGAATGGAATGTCGTATCGAATGTGGAATGGAATGGAATGGAATGTTCAATGGAATGTGGAATGGAAAGTGGAATGCAATGGAATGGAATGTGGAATTCAAAGTGGAATTGAATGGAATGCAATGAGGAATGGAACCTGCAAAGGATTGGAAAGGAATGGATTCCAATATGGAATGGAATGAAATTGAATGTGGAGTGGAAATTGGAATGCAACGTGGAATGGAATGTTGAATGGAATGTTGAATGGAATGTGGAATGGAACGTGGAATGGAATGGAATGTGGAATGGAATGAGGAATGGAACGTGGAATTTAATGCAATGTGGAATGGACTGTGTAATTTAATCTGGAATCGTATGTGGAATGAATGAAATGGAATGTGGAATGGAATGGAATGGAAAGTAGAATGGAATCTGGAATGGAATGGAATGCAATGTGGAATGGAATGTGGAATCGAATGGAATGTGGAATCGAATGGATTGTGGAATGGAATGTGGAATCGAAAGTGTAATGCAACGGAATGTGGAATGGATTGTGAAATAGAATGGAATGGAATGGAATGTGCAGTGGAATGGAAAGGAATTTGGAATGGAATGGGATGAAATGACGAATGGAATGGAATGGAATGGAATGGAATGGAATGTGGAATGGAATGGAATGGAATTTGGAATGGAATGGAATGGAATGTTGAATGGAATGGAATGGAACGCGAAATGGAATGCTGGAATGAAATGGAATGCCGAATGAAATGGAATGAAAGGTGGAACGGAAAGGAATGGAATGGAATGTAGAATGGAATGGAATGGAATGCGGAATGGAATGAAATGGAATGTAGAATGGAATGTGGAAAGGAATGGAATGCAATGTGTAATGGAATGGAATGGAATGTGTAATAAAATGGAATGGAATGTAGAATGGAATGTGGAATGGAATGGAATGGAATGTAGAATGGAATGTTTAATGGATTGGAATGCAATGTGGAATGGAAAGTGGAATCGAATGGAAATGGAATGGAATGGAATGGAATGGAATGTGGAATGGTATGGAACGGAATGGAATGTGGAACGGAATGTGGAAAGGAGGGGAATTCAATGCAGAATGAAATGCAACGGTATGTGGAGTGGAATGGAATGGAATGGAATGTGGAGTGGAATGGAATGGAATGTGGAAAGGAATGCAATGGAATGTGGAACAGAATGGAATGTGGAATGGAAGGAAAGGAATGTGGAATACAATGTTGAACGGAATGGAATGGAATGTGAAATGGATTATGTAAGAGATTGCAACGGAACGTGGAATGTAATGTGGAATGGAAGGGAATGGAATGTGGAATGGAATGGAATGTGGAATGAAAAGTGGAATAGAATGGAATAGAATGTAGAAGGGAATGTGGAATGGAATGTAATGGAACGAGCAATTGAATGTGGAATGCAATGGAACAGAAGGGGGAATGGAATGCAGTGGAATGTGGAAAGGAATGGAGTGGAATGTGGAATGTAATGGATTGGAATGTGCAATGGAATGTGGAATGGAATGGATTGGAATGTGCAATGGAATGTGGAGTGGAATGGAATGGAATGTAGAATGGAACGTAGAAAGGAAGGTGGAGTTGAAAGGAATGGAACGTAGAATGGAAAGTACAATGGAAAGCGGAATGTAATGGAATGTAACATGGAACAGAAAGTGGGTTGTAACGTGGAATTTAATGGAATGGAACGTGAAATGGAACGTGGAATGGAACGTAATGGATCGTGGAATGGAACGTGGAATTGAACGTGGAATGGAAAGTGGAATGGAATGGAAAGGAATGTGGAATGGAATGGAATGGAATGTGGATTGGAATTGAATGGAATGGAGCGTGGAAAGGAATAGAATATGGAGTGGAATGGAATGGAATGGAATGTGCAGTGGAATGGAAGGTAGAATGGAATGGATAGGAACTTGGAATGGAATGGTATGTCATGGGGAATGGAATGGAATGGAATGTGGAATGGAACGGTTTGGAATGGAATGTGGAATGGAATAAAATGTGGAATGGAATGGAATGTCGACTGGAATGGAATGGAATGTCGACTGGAATGGAATGTGAAATGGATTTGAATGGAATGTGGTTTCCATCGGAATGGAATGGTAAGTGAAACGGAACGTGAAATCAAATGGAATGGACTGTGGTATGGAAAATGGAATGGAATAGAATGGAACTTGGAATGGAACGTGGAATGTACTGGAATGGAACGCGAAATGGAAAGTGGGATGGAATGTGGAAATTGGAATGGAATGGAATGGAATGTGGAATGGAATGGAGTTGAATGTGGCAAGGAATGGAATGGAACATGGACTGGAATGGTATGGAATGTGGAATGGAATGGAATCGAATTGATTTTAAATGGAATGGAATGTTACGTGGAATGGAATGGAATGAAATGTGGAATGGAATGGAATCGAACATGGAATGGAATTTAAAGGAATGTGGAAATGAATGGAATGGAATCTGGAATGGAACGTGGAATGGAATGGAATGGAATGGAATGGTATGTGGAACGGAATGGATGGAATGTGGAATGGAATGTGGAATGGAATGGAATGTGAAATGGAATGGAATGGAAATGGAATGGAACGTGGAATGGAAGGCAATGGAATGTTGAATTGAATGGAATGTAATGTGTAATGGAATAGAACGTGGAGTGGAATGCAATGGAATGTTGAAGGCAACGTGGAATTGAATGGAATGGAAGGCGGAATGGAATGTGGAATGGAGTTGAATGGAATGTGGAATGGAATGGAATGGAATGTGGAATGGAAACGAATGGAATGGAATGTGGAATGGAATGCGGATTGGAAAGTAGTGGAATGGGGAATGGAATGTGGATTGGAATGGATTGTGGAATGGAGTGGAATGGAATGGAATGGAATGTATAATGGATTGGAATGTGGAAAGGAATGGAATGCAGAGTGGAATGGAATGGAATGTGGAATGGAATGGAATGAAATGGAATATGGACTGGAATTGAATGGAATGAAATGTGGAATGTTATCTGGAATGGAATGTGGGATAGAATGGAATGGAATATGGAATGGAACGTGGAATGGAATGGAATGGAATGTGGAATGGAACGGAATGGAATTTGGAATGGAACGTGGAATGGAATCGAATGGAATGTGGAATGGAACCTGGAAAGGAATGTGAAATGGAACTTTGAATAGAATGCTAGAATGGAATGGAATGCCGAGTGAAATGGAATGGAAGGTGTAATGGAAAGGAATGTAATGCGGAATGGAATGGAAGGGAATGTAGAATGGAATTTGGAGTGGAATTGAATGCAAAGTGGAATGGAATGTGGAATGGAATGGAATGTGAAATGAATGGAATGGAATGTGGAATGGAATGGAATGGAATGTAGAATGGAATGTGGAATGGAATGGAATGAAATCTGGAATTGAATGTGGAATCGAATGGAATGTGGAATTGAATGGATTGTGGAATGGAATGTGGAATCGAAAGTGGAATGGAATGGAATGGAATTTTCAGTGGAATGGAATGAAATTTGGAATGGAATGGGATCAAATGCCGAATGCAATGGAATGGGATGGAATGGAATGGAATGGAATAGAATGGAATGTTTAATGGAATGGAATGGAATGTGGAATGGAATGGAATGGAATGTGGAATGGAATGGAATGGAATGCGAAATGGAATGCTGGAATGGAATGGAATGCTGAATGAAATGGAATGGAAGGTGGGATGGAAGGGAATGAATGGAATGTAGATTGGAATGGAATGGAATGCGGAATGGAACGGAATAGAATGTAGAATGGAATGTGGAAAGGAATGGAATGCAATATGTAATGGAATGGAATGGAATGTGGAATTGAATGGAATGGAATGTGGAATGGAATGGAATGAAATGGAATGTGGAATTGAATGGAATGGAATGTGGAATGGAATGGAATGGAATGTGGAATGGATTTTGGAACGAATTGGAATAGAATGGAATGGAATGTTGAATGGATTGTGGAATGGATTGGAATGAAACTTGGAATGGAATGTGAAATGGAATGGAATGGAATGTGTAATGGAATGGAATTGAATGTGGAATGGAATGGAATGGAATGCAATGTGGAATGGACTGGAATGGAATGGCGTTGAATGGAATGCGGAATCGAGTGGAATGGAATGCAAGGTGGAGTGGGTTTTAACAGAATGGAATGTAATGGAATGTGGAAAGGAATGGAAATTAATGTGTAATGGTATGAGTAATGGAATGTAATGGAAAGTGAAATGGAATGTGGAATGGAATGTCGAATGGAACGGAAGGGAATGTGGAATGGAAAGTGGAATGGAATACGGAATGGAATGTGGAATAGAACGGAATGGAATGTGCAATGGAAAGTGGCATGGAATGTGGAATGGAAAGTGGAATGAAAGTGGAATGGAATGGAATGAAAAGTGGAATGCAATGTAGAATGGAATGGAATGGAATGTGGAATGGAATGTGGAATGAAAGGGAGTGGAACGAGGAATAGAAAATGGAATGGAAAGTGGAATAGAACGTGGAATTAAACTTGGAATGGGATGTGGAATGGAATGTAGAATGGAATAGAATGGAATGTGAAGTGGAATGGAATGGAAAGTGGAATGTAAAGTCGAATGGAATGGAATGGAATGTGGAATCTAATGTGGAATGCAATGGAATGGAATGTAAAAAGGAATGTGGAATGGAATAGAAAAGAATTTGGAATGGAATGGAATTGAATGGAATGTGGAATTGAATGGGGAATGGAATGGAATGGAATGGAACGTGAAATTGAATGGAATGAAATGTGGAATGGAAAGGAATGTGGAAAGGAATGGAATGGAATGTGGAATGGAATGGAATGGAATTTCGAATACAATGGAATAGAACGGAATGGAATGTGGAATGAAATGTAATGTGCAATGGAATGTTGAATGGAATGTGGAATGGTATGTGGAATTCAATGTAAAGAAATGTGGAATGGATTGAGACGTGGAATGTGGAATGGAATGTGGAATTTAAGGGACTGGAATGGGGAATGGAATGCGGAATGAAATGTTGAATGGAATGTGAAATGGAACGGAATATGGAATGGAATGGAATGAGGAATTGAAGTTAGAATTGACTGGAATGGAATGTGGAATAGAACAGAATGGAATGTGGAATGGATTGTGGAATGGAATGGAATGGAATGTGGAATGGAATGGAATGGAATGTGGAATGGAAGGGGAATGGAATGGAATGGAATGTGGAAAGGAATGTGGAATGGAAGGGACTGGAATTTGGAATGTAAGATGGAATGGAATGGAATGGAATGTGGAATGAAATGGAATGAAACATCAAATGGAACGTGGACTGAATCGTGGAATGGATCGTGGAATGGAACGTGGCCTAGGATGTGGAATGGAATGTGGAATGGAATGGAATGGAATGTGGAATGGAATGGAATGGAATGTGGAATGGAAAGAACTGGAATGTGTAATGGAAAGAATGCAATGTTCAATGCAGTGGAATTGTATGGAATGTGGAGTGGACAGGAATGGAATGGAATGGAATGGAATGTGCAATGGAATGGAATGGAATGTGCAATGGAATGTAATGGAAAGTGGAATGTAATAGAATGGAATGCAGAATGGAATGGAATGGAAAGTGGAATTGAATGGAATGGAATGGAAAGTGGAATGGAACATGAAATTAAAAGGAATGGAACGTGGAATGGAAAGTGGATTTGAATGGAATGGAACATGATACGGATTGTGGAATGTAATGCGGAATGGAATGTGAAATGGAATGTGGAGTGGAACGTGGAATGAAATGGAATGGAATGTGGAATTGAATGTGGAATGGAACGTGGAATGGAACCCAGAATGGAATGGAATGGAATGTGGAATGGAATGTGGAATGGAAAGCGGAATGGAACCTGTAGTGGAATGTAATGTAATGTGCAATGGAATGTGCAATGGTAAGGAATGGATTGTGGAATGGAATGAGGAATTGAATGTGGAATAGAATGGTATGGAATGTGGAATGGAAAGTGGATTGGAATGGAATGGAATCCTGAATGGAATGCTACGGGTTGTGGAATGGAATGTGGACTGGACTGGAATGCAACCAGAAATGGAACGTGGAATGGAATGTGGAATGGAATGGAATGGAACTTGGAATGGAACGTGGAATGGAAAGCGGGAAGGAATGTGAAAATTGGAATTAATGGAATGCAGTGGAACGGAATGGAATGGAATGTATAATGGAATGGAATGTGGAATGGAATGGAATGCATAGTGAAATGGAATGGAATGTGGAATGGAATGGAATGCAATGGAATATGGACTGGAATTGAATGGAATGGAATGTGGAATGGAATGTGGAATGGAACGGAAAGGAATGTAGAGAGGAATGTGGAATGGAAGGTGGAATGGAATGGAATGGAATGTTGAATGGAATGGAATGTGGAATGGAAGGGATTGGAATGTGGAATGGAATGCAAAAGAATGCAGTGGAATGGAATGTGAAATAGAATGGAATGGAATGTCGTATCGAATGTGGAATGGAATGGAATGGAATGTTCAATGGAATGTGGAATGGAAAGTGGAATGCAATGGAATGGAATGTGGAATTCAAAGTGGAATTGAATGGAATGCAATGAGGAATGGAACCTGCAAAGGATTGGAAAGGAATGGATTCCAATATGGAATGGAATGAAATTGAATGTGGAGTGGAAATTGGAATGCAACGTGGAATGGAATGTTGAATGGAATGTTGAATGGAATGTGGAATGGAACGTGGAATGGAATGGAATGTGGAATGGAATGAGGAATGGAACGTGGAATTTAATGCAATGTGGAATGGACTGTGTAATTTAATCTGGAATCGTATGTGGAATGAATGAAATGGAATGTGGAATGGAATGGAATGGAAAGTAGAATGGAATCTGGAATGGAATGGAATGCAATGTGGAATGGAATGTGGAATCGAATGGAATGTGGAATCGAATGGATTGTGGAATGGAATGTGGAATCGAAAGTGTAATGCAACGGAATGTGGAATGGATTGTGAAATAGAATGGAATGGAATGGAATGTGCAGTGGAATGGAAAGGAATTTGGAATGGAATGGGATGAAATGACGAATGGAATGGAATGGAATGGAATGGAATGGAATGTGGAATGGAATGGAATGGAATTTGGAATGGAATGGAATGGAATGTTGAATGGAATGGAATGGAACGCGAAATGGAATGCTGGAATGAAATGGAATGCCGAATGAAATGGAATGAAAGGTGGAACGGAAAGGAATGGAATGGAATGTAGAATGGAATGGAATGGAATGCGGAATGGAATGAAATGGAATGTAGAATGGAATGTGGAAAGGAATGGAATGCAATGTGTAATGGAATGGAATGGAATGTGTAATAAAATGGAATGGAATGTAGAATGGAATGTGGAATGGAATGGAATGGAATGTAGAATGGAATGTTTAATGGATTGGAATGCAATGTGGAATGGAAAGTGGAATCGAATGGAAATGGAATGGAATGGAATGGAATGGAATGTGGAATGGTATGGAACGGAATGGAATGTGGAACGGAATGTGGAAAGGAGGGGAATTCAATGCAGAATGAAATGCAACGGTATGTGGAGTGGAATGGAATGGAATGGAATGTGGAGTGGAATGGAATGGAATGTGGAAAGGAATGCAATGGAATGTGGAACAGAATGGAATGTGGAATGGAAGGAAAGGAATGTGGAATACAATGTTGAACGGAATGGAATGGAATGTGAAATGGATTATGTAAGAGATTGCAACGGAACGTGGAATGTAATGTGGAATGGAAGGGAATGGAATGTGGAATGGAATGGAATGTGGAATGAAAAGTGGAATAGAATGGAATAGAATGTAGAAGGGAATGTGGAATGGAATGTAATGGAACGAGCAATTGAATGTGGAATGCAATGGAACAGAAGGGGGAATGGAATGCAGTGGAATGTGGAAAGGAATGGAGTGGAATGTGGAATGTTATGGATTGGAATGTGCAATGGAATGTGGAATGGAATGGATTGGAATGTGCAATGGAATGTGGAGTGGAATGGAATGGAATGTAGAATGGAACGTAGAAAGGAAGGTGGAGTTGAAAGGAATGGAACGTAGAATGGAAAGTACAATGGAAAGCGGAATGTAATGGAATGTAACATGGAACAGAAAGTGGGTTGTAACGTGGAATTTAATGGAATGGAACGTGAAATGGAACGTGGAATGGAACGTAATGGATCGTGGAATGGAACGTGGAATTGAACGTGGAATGGAAAGTGGAATGGAATGGAAAGGAATGTGGAATGGAATGGAATGGAATGTGGATTGGAATTGAATGGAATGGAGCGTGGAAAGGAATAGAATATGGAGTGGAATGGAATGGAATGGAATGTGCAGTGGAATGGAAGGTAGAATGGAATGGATAGGAACTTGGAATGGAATGGTATGTCATGGGGAATGGAATGGAATGGAATGTGGAATGGAACGGTTTGGAATGGAATGTGGAATGGAATAAAATGTGGAATGGAATGGAATGTCGACTGGAATGGAATGGAATGTCGACTGGAATGGAATGTGAAATGGATTTGAATGGAATGTGGTTTCCATCGGAATGGAATGGTAAGTGAAACGGAACGTGAAATCAAATGGAATGGACTGTGGTATGGAAAATGGAATGGAATAGAATGGAACTTGGAATGGAACGTGGAATGTACTGGAATGGAACGCGAAATGGAAAGTGGGATGGAATGTGGAAATTGGAATGGAATGGAATGGAATGTGGAATGGAATGGAGTTGAATGTGGCAAGGAATGGAATGGAACGTGGACTGGAATGGTATGGAATGTGGAATGGAATGGAATCGAATTGATTTTAAATGGAATGGAATGTTACGTGGAATGGAATGGAATGAAATGTGGAATGGAATGGAATCGAACATGGAATGGAATTTAAAGGAATGTGGAAATGAATGGAATGGAATCTGGAATGGAACGTGGAATGGAATGGAATGGAATGGAATGGTATGTGGAACGGAATGGATGGAATGTGGAATGGAATGTGGAATGGAATGGAATGTGAAATGGAATGGAATGGAAATGGAATGGAACGTGGAATGGAAGGCAATGGAATGTTGAATTGAATGGAATGTAATGTGTAATGGAATAGAACGTGGAGTGGAATGCAATGGAATGTTGAAGGCAACGTGGAATTGAATGGAATGGAAGGCGGAATGGAATGTGGAATGGAGTTGAATGGAATGTGGAATGGAATGGAATGGAATGTGGAATGGAAACGAATGGAATGGAATGTGGAATGGAATGCGGATTGGAAAGTAGTGGAATGGGGAATGGAATGTGGATTGGAATGGATTGTGGAATGGAGTGGAATGGAATGGAATGGAATGTATAATGGATTGGAATGTGGAAAGGAATGGAATGCAGAGTGGAATGGAATGGAATGTGGAATGGAATGGAATGAAATGGAATATGGACTGGAATTGAATGGAATGAAATGTGGAATGTTATCTGGAATGGAATGTGGGATAGAATGGAATGGAATATGGAATGGAACGTGGAATGGAATGGAATGGAATGTGGAATGGAACGGAATGGAATTTGGAATGGAACGTGGAATGGAATCGAATGGAATGTGGAATGGAACCTGGAAAGGAATGTGAAATGGAACTTTGAATAGAATGCTAGAATGGAATGGAATGCCGAGTGAAATGGAATGGAAGGTGTAATGGAAAGGAATGTAATGCGGAATGGAATGGAAGGGAATGTAGAATGGAATTTGGAGTGGAATTGAATGCAAAGTGGAATGGAATGTGGAATGGAATGGAATGTGAAATGAATGGAATGGAATGTGGAATGGAATGGAATGGAATGTAGAATGGAATGTGGAATGGAATGGAATGAAATCTGGAATTGAATGTGGAATCGAATGGAATGTGGAATTGAATGGATTGTGGAATGGAATGTGGAATCGAAAGTGGAATGGAATGGAATGGAATTTTCAGTGGAATGGAATGAAATTTGGAATGGAATGGGATCAAATGCCGAATGCAATGGAATGGGATGGAATGGAATGGAATGGAATAGAATGGAATGTTTAATGGAATGGAATGGAATGTGGAATGGAATGGAATGGAATGTGGAATGGAATGGAATGGAATGCGAAATGGAATGCTGGAATGGAATGGAATGCTGAATGAAATGGAATGGAAGGTGGGATGGAAGGGAATGAATGGAATGTAGATTGGAATGGAATGGAATGCGGAATGGAACGGAATAGAATGTAGAATGGAATGTGGAAAGGAATGGAATGCAATATGTAATGGAATGGAATGGAATGTGGAATTGAATGGAATGGAATGTGGAATGGAATGGAATGAAATGGAATGTGGAATTGAATGGAATGGAATGTGGAATGGAATGGAATGGAATGTGGAATGGATTTTGGAACGAATTGGAATAGAATGGAATGGAATGTTGAATGGATTGTGGAATGGATTGGAATGAAACTTGGAATGGAATGTGAAATGGAATGGAATGGAATGTGTAATGGAATGGAATTGAATGTGGAATGGAATGGAATGGAATGCAATGTGGAATGGACTGGAATGGAATGGCGTTGAATGGAATGCGGAATCGAGTGGAATGGAATGCAAGGTGGAGTGGGTTTTAACAGAATGGAATGTAATGGAATGTGGAAAGGAATGGAAATTAATGTGTAATGGTATGAGTAATGGAATGTAATGGAAAGTGAAATGGAATGTGGAATGGAATGTCGAATGGAACGGAAGGGAATGTGGAATGGAAAGTGGAATGGAATACGGAATGGAATGTGGAATAGAACGGAATGGAATGTGCAATGGAAAGTGGCATGGAATGTGGAATGGAAAGTGGAATGAAAGTGGAATGGAATGGAATGAAAAGTGGAATGCAATGTAGAATGGAATGGAATGGAATGTGGAATGGAATGTGGAATGAAAGGGAGTGGAACGAGGAATAGAAAATGGAATGGAAAGTGGAATAGAACGTGGAATTAAACTTGGAATGGGATGTGGAATGGAATGTAGAATGGAATAGAATGGAATGTGAAGTGGAATGGAATGGAAAGTGGAATGTAAAGTCGAATGGAATGGAATGGAATGTGGAATCTAATGTGGAATGCAATGGAATGGAATGTAAAAAGGAATGTGGAATGGAATAGAAAAGAATTTGGAATGGAATGGAATTGAATGGAATGTGGAATTGAATGGGGAATGGAATGGAATGGAATGGAACGTGAAATTGAATGGAATGAAATGTGGAATGGAAAGGAATGTGGAAAGGAATGGAATGGAATGTGGAATGGAATGGAATGGAATTTCGAATACAATGGAATAGAACGGAATGGAATGTGGAATGAAATGTAATGTGCAATGGAATGTTGAATGGAATGTGGAATGGTATGTGGAATTCAATGTAAAGAAATGTGGAATGGATTGAGACGTGGAATGTGGAATGGAATGTGGAATTTAAGGGACTGGAATGGGGAATGGAATGCGGAATGAAATGTTGAATGGAATGTGAAATGGAACGGAATATGGAATGGAATGGAATGAGGAATTGAAGTTAGAATTGACTGGAATGGAATGTGGAATAGAACAGAATGGAATGTGGAATGGATTGTGGAATGGAATGGAATGGAATGTGGAATGGAATGGAATGGAATGTGGAATGGAAGGGGAATGGAATGGAATGGAATGTGGAAAGGAATGTGGAATGGAAGGGACTGGAATTTGGAATGTAAGATGGAATGGAATGGAATGGAATGTGGAATGAAATGGAATGAAACATCAAATGGAACGTGGACTGAATCGTGGAATGGATCGTGGAATGGAACGTGGCCTAGGATGTGGAATGGAATGTGGAATGGAATGGAATGGAATGTGGAATGGAATGGAATGGAATGTGGAATGGAAAGAACTGGAATGTGTAATGGAAAGAATGCAATGTTCAATGCAGTGGAATTGTATGGAATGTGGAGTGGACAGGAATGGAATGGAATGGAATGGAATGTGCAATGGAATGGAATGGAATGTGCAATGGAATGTAATGGAAAGTGGAATGTAATAGAATGGAATGCAGAATGGAATGGAATGGAAAGTGGAATTGAATGGAATGGAATGGAAAGTGGAATGGAACATGAAATTAAAAGGAATGGAACGTGGAATGGAAAGTGGATTTGAATGGAATGGAACATGATACGGATTGTGGAATGTAATGCGGAATGGAATGTGAAATGGAATGTGGAGTGGAACGTGGAATGAAATGGAATGGAATGTGGAATTGAATGTGGAATGGAACGTGGAATGGAACCCAGAATGGAATGGAATGGAATGTGGAATGGAATGTGGAATGGAAAGCGGAATGGAACCTGTAGTGGAATGTAATGTAATGTGCAATGGAATGTGCAATGGTAAGGAATGGATTGTGGAATGGAATGAGGAATTGAATGTGGAATAGAATGGTATGGAATGTGGAATGGAAAGTGGATTGGAATGGAATGGAATCCTGAATGGAATGCTACGGGTTGTGGAATGGAATGTGGACTGGACTGGAATGCAACCAGAAATGGAACGTGGAATGGAATGTGGAATGGAATGGAATGGATTGTAGAATGGAATGGAATGGAATGTGAAATGGAATGTGGAATGGAATGAGGAAAGGAAAGTGGAATGGAATGGAATGGAATGTGGAATGGAACATGGAATGGAATGGAAAGGAAAGTGGAATGGAACGTAGAATGGAATGTGGAATGGAATGGAAAGGAATGTGAAATGGAATGTGGAAAGAATAGAATGGAATGGAATGTGGAATAGAAAGTGGACTGGTATGTGGAATGGAGCTTGGAATGGAATGGAATGAAATGTGGAATGGAATGGATTTCACATTCCATTCCATTCCATTCCACATTCCATTCCATATTCCATTCCATTCGATTCCACATTCCATTCCATGTTCCATTCCACGTTCCATCTCATTCCATTCCACATTCCATTCCACGTTCCGTTACACATTCCATTTCACATTCCATTTCACATTCTATTCCATTCCATCCCATTTCACACTCCATTCTACATTCCACTCCACATTCCTTTCCATTCCATTCCACATTCCATTCCACATTCCATTCCATTCCATTCCACGTTCCATTCAACGTTCCATTCCACATTCCATTCCAGTTTCCATTCCACATTCCATTCCAGTTTCCATTCCATACCATTCAACTTTTAATTCCACGTTCCATTCCACATTGCATTCCACATTCCATTGCGTTCCATTCCACATTGTATTACACTTTCCATTCCATATTCCTTTGCACATTTCTTTCCATTCCTTTGCACATTCCATTCCACATTCCATTCCATTCCATTCCACATTCCATTCCACATTACATTCCACGTTCCATTCCACGTTCCATTCCATTCCATTCCACGTTCCATTCCATTCCATTCCACGTTCAATTTCATGCCGTTCCTCGTTCCATTCCACATTCCTTTCCACATTCCATTGCGTTCCATTCCATATTCCATTCCACATTCCATTCCACAATCCATTCCACATTGCATCCCACATATCATTCCACTTTCCATTCCATTCCATTCCACGTTCAATTCCACATTCCGTTGCATTTCATTTGACATTCCATTACACATTCCGTTCCACACTCCATTTCACATTTCATTCCGTTCCATTACACATTCCATTCCACACTCCATTCCACATTCCATTCCACATTCCATTCAGTTCCATTCCACATTCCATTTCACACTCCATTCCACATTCCATTCCGTTCCATTCCACATTCCATTCCACACCCCATTCCACATTCCATTCCACATTCAATTCATTTCCATTCCACATTCCTTTCCACCTTCCTTACTGCACTGCATTCCACATTCCATTCCACATTCTAATCCACACTCCATTACACCTTCCATTCCACATTCCATTCCTTACATTTCCACATTCCTTTCCACTTTCCATTTCACATTCCATTCCATTCCATTCCACATTCCAAAACACATTCCATTCCATTGAATTTCACATTCCATTCCGTTCCATTGCACATTCCTTTCCACATTCCATTCCACATTCCTTTTCACATTCCGTTCCACATTCCATTCCACATTCCATTCCACACTCTGTTCCACATTCCATTCCACATTCCATTCCATTCCTTTCAACATTCCGTTCCATTCCATTCCACTTTCCATTTCACATTCCATTCCTTTCCATTCCAAATTCCATTCCACATTCCATTCCACATTCTAATCCACATTCCATTCCATTCCTTTCCACATTCCATTAGACATTCCATTTAACGTTCCATTCCTTTCCATTCCACTTTCCAATCCACGTTCCATTCCACGTCCCATTCCATTTCATTCCACGTTCAATTCCACAGTCAATTCCATTCCATTTCGCTTTCTGTGCTACATTCCATTCCACATTCAATTCCACGTTCCATTCCGTCCATTCCACATTCCATTCTACACTCCATTCCTCATTCCATTCCAAATTCCATTCCGTTCCATTCCACATTCTATTCCTCATTCCTTTCCAAGTTCCATTCCACATTCCATTCCATTCCATTCCACATTCCTTTCCACATTCCTTTCCACATTCTGTTCAATGACATTTCACATTCCATTCCTCATTCCATTCCACATTCCGTTGCACATTCCATTCCATTCCATTCCACATTCCATTCTACGTTCCTTTCCATTCCATTCCACCTTCCATTCCACTTTCCATTCCACAAAATTCCACGTTCCGTTTCGCATTCTATTCCTTTGCATTCCACGTTGCATTTCACATTCAATTCCACATTCCATTCCACATCCCTATCCATTCCATTCCTCATTCCATTCCACGTTCCATTCCACGTACCATTCCATGTTTCATTCCACGTTCTATTCCATTCCATTCCACGATCCATTCCACGTTCCACTCCACATTCCATTCCAGATTCAATTCCATTCCGTTCCATTCCATTGCACATTCCTTCCACATTCCATGCCATATTCCATTCCATTCCATTACACGTTCCATTCCACGTTCCACTCCACGATCCATTCCACCTTCCATTCCATTCCATTCGACATTTCTTTCCACCTTCCATTTCGCAATACAATCCACATTCCTTTTGACATACCATTGCATTCCCTTCCACAATCCATTCCACATTCCTTTGCACATTCCATTCCATTCTATTACACATTCCATTCCACATTCCATTCCCTTCCATTCAACATTCCATTCCACATTCCATTCCACTACATTCCACATTCCAGTCCAGGTTCCGTTTCACGTTCCATTTCATTCCAGTCCACATTCCATTCCACGTTCCATTTCACATTCCATTCCACATTCCATTTCATATTCCTTTCCATTCCATTCCACATTTCATTCTACATACCATTCCACATTCTTTTAAATTCCATTACACATTCTATTCCACGTTCCATTCCATTCCATTCCACTTTCCATTCCACTTTCCATTCCACCTTCCATTCCACTATCAATTCCATTCGATTCCACTTTCCATTCCAAATTCCATTCCACATTCCATTCCACATTCCATTGCGTTCCATTCCATATTTCATTCCATATTTCTTTGCACATTCCTTTCCATTCTTTCCACATTTCATTCCACATTCCATTCCACATTCCATTTCACATTCTATACCACTTGCCTTTCCACGTTCGATTCCATGTTCCATTCAATTCCGTTCCACGTTGCACTCCATTCCGTTCCACATTCCGCTTCATGCCATTCCACGTTCCATTCCACGTTCCATTTCACATTCCATTCCGTTCCATTCCATTCCATTCTGTTCCATTACATTCCATTCCACACTCTTCCATTCCATTCCATTCCACATTCCATTCCATTCCATTCCATTCCATTTACAATTCCATTCAATTCCATTCCACATTACATTCCACATTCCGTTCCACATTCCATTCCGTTCCTTTCCACAATCCATTCCACACTCCATTCCAGATTTCATTCCACATTCCATTCCGTACCATTCCGCATTCCTTTCCATATTCCATTCCACATTCCTTCCCATTCCATTCCACATTCCTTTCCATTCCATTCCACATTCCATTCCGTTCCATTCCACATTCTATTCTGCATTCCATTAAATTCCATTCCACATTCCATTCCATTACATTCCAAATTCCATAACTTTCTGTTCCACATTGCATTCCACGTTCAATTCCACGTTGCATTCCACATTCCATTCCACGTTCCATTCCATGTTCCATTCCTTTCCGTTTCACGTTCCATTCCACGTTCCATTCCACATTGCATTCCACATTACATTCCACGTTCCATTCCACATTCCACTTCACATTCCATTCCACGTCTTATTCCATTCCATTACACATTCCATTCCACATTCAATTCCATTCCTTTTCAACAATCCATTACACATTCCATTTCACATTTCATTCCACTTTCCATTCCACATTCCATTCCATTCCATTCCATTCCATTCCATTCAATCCCACATTCCATTCTATTCCATTCCACATTGTATTGCACTTTCCATTCCACTTTCCATTCCTCTTTTCTCTCCACGTTCCATTCCACATTGCATTCCTTTCCACATTCCACTCCACATTATATTCCATTCCATTCCATATTCCATTCCACTTTCCATTCCACATTCTCTTCCACATTACATTCCATTTCAGTCCATATTCCTTGCCACATCCCATTGCTATTCCAGTCCACATTCGATTCCACATTCCACTCCATTCCTTTCCACATTCCATTCCATTCGAATCCACTTTCCATTCCACATTCCATTCCATTCTATTCCACATCCTATTCTCCATTCCATTCCACATACCATTCCTTTCCATTGCACATTCCATTCCACAATCCATTCCATTTCCTTCCTCGCTCTATTCCACATTCCATTCCACATTCCGTTCCTTTCCATTCCAATGTTCCATTCCACATTCCATTCCACGTTCCATTCCATTGCATTCCACGTTCCATTCCATTCCATTCCACGTTCCATTCCATTCCATTCCACCTTCAATTCCACATTCCACTCCACTCCTTTCCACATTCCTTTCCACATTCCTTTCCCTTCCACTTCAGCTTCAATTCCACATTATATTACATTCCATTCCATTCGACATTCCATAGCATTCCATTCCATTCCATCATTCCTTTCCACATTCCATTCCATTCCATTCCATTCCATTCCATTCCATTCCATTCCACATTCCATTCAATTCCATTCCAGTCCATTCCATATTCCAATCAATTACATTCCATATTCCATTCCATTCAATTCCAAATTTCATTCCATTCCATTCCACGTTCCATTCCATTCAATTCCACATTCCATTCCATTCCATTTCACATTCTATTCCACATTCCATTCCATTCAATTCCACCTTCCATTCCACGTTCAATTCCATTCCATTCCATTCCACATTCTATTCCATTCCATTCCACAATCCATTCCACATTCTATTCCTCATTCCATCCCACATTCCATTCCATTCCATTGCATCTTCAATTCCACGTGAAATTCCATTCCATTCCATTCAACTTTCCATTCCACATTCCATTCCTTTCCATTCCACATTCTTTCAATTCCATTCTGCATTCCATTCCATTGCATTCCATTCCATTGTACATTCCATTTTATTCCATTCCACGTTCCATTTCACGTTCCATTTCACGTGTCATTCAAAGTTCCATTCCACATTACGTTTCATTCCACTTTACATTCCATTCCATTCCACGTTCCATTCCATTCCACATTCAATTCCATTCCATTCCACATTCCATTCCATTCCATTCTAAAATCCATTCCATTTCATTCCACATTCCAATCCGTTCCATTTAATTCTATTCTACATTCCATCCCATTCCATTCCATTCCACATTCCATTCCTTTCCATTCCACATTCCATTCCTTTCCATTCCATTCCTCATTCCATTCCAATCCATTCCACATTGCATTCCACATTCCTTTAAACATTCCATTGCACTTTCCATTCCACGTTCCATTTCACGTTCCATTCCATTCCATTCCACATCCCGTACCATCCCAATCCGTTCCATTCCACTTTCCATTCCTTTCCATTCCATTCCAAATTCCATTCAATTACATTACACATTCCTTTCCTTTCCATTCCACTTTCCATTCCACATTTCATTTAACGTTCCGTTCCAAATTCCATACCGCATTCCATTCCACGTTCCATTCCATTCCATTCCACGCTCCATTCCATTTATTTCCACGTTCCATTCCAAATTCCATTCCGCATTGTATTCCCGTTTCCATTCCACGTTGCATTCCATTCCATTCCACGTTCCTTTCCATCTTCCATTCCATTCCATATTCCATTCCACATTCCATTCCATGTCCCATTCCACATTCCATTCCACGTTCCTTTCCACGTTCCATTCCAAGTTCCATTCCACGTTCCATTCCAAATTCCATTCCATTCCATTCCATATTTCATTCCACATTCTATTCCACATTCCATTCCATTTCATTCCACATTCCATTCCATTTCATTCCACATTCCATTCCACATTCCATTCCGCATTCCATTCCATTCCACATTCCATTCCACATTCCATTCCATTTCATTCCACATTCCATTCCACATTCCATTCCACATTCCATTCCATTCCACATTCCACTCCACATTCCATTACATTGCATTCCATTTTCCATTCCACGTTGCACTCCACATTCCATACCATTCCATTCTCTTGCAATTTCCATTCCACTTTCCATTCCACAATCCATTCCACATACCGTTCCATTCCATTCCACATTACATTCCACGTTCCACTCCATTCCATTCCACCTTTGATTTCACATTCCATTCCACATTCCATTCCATTCCACATTCCTTTCCAAGTTCCCTTGCATTCCTGTCCACATTCCATTCCACTTTCCATTCCATTCCATTCCACATTCCACTCTATTCCAATCCACAATCCATTCCACATTCCATTCTATCCCATTTCACTATCCATTGCACATTCCATTGCATTCCTTTCCACATTAAATTCCGCATTCCATTCCATTCCATTCCACATTCCATTCCACAACTAATTCCACATTCCATTACATGTTCTATTCCATTCCATTCCGCATTCCATTCCGCTTTCCTTTGCACATTCCATTCCACGTTCCATTCCAGGTTCCATTCCACGTCCAATTTCACCTTCTATTCCACGTTCCATTTCATTCCATTCCACGTTCCATTCCTTTACATTCCACGTTCCATTTCATTTAATTCCGCATTCCATTCTACATTCCATTCCACATTCCATTACACATTCCATTCCATTCCATTCCATTTCACATTCCATCGCCTACCAATCCACACTCCGTTCCTTTCCATCCCAAATTCCATTGCGTTCCACATTCCTTTCCATTCCATTCCACATTCTATTCCTTTCCGTTCTGTGTTCCATTCCATTCCAGATTCTATTCCACTACCTTCCACATTCCTTTCCACTTTCCATTCCATGTTCCATTCTATTCCATTCCACATTCCACTCCATTCCATTCCACACTCCATTCCAGTCAATTTCACTTTCCCTTCCATTCCATTCCTTTCCGAATTCCATTCCTCATTCCATGTCACGTTCCATTCCATTTCATTCCACATTCCATTTCATTCCATTCCACATTCCATTCCATTCAATTCCACATTCCATTCCATTCCATTCCATTTCATTCCACATTCCATTCCGCATTCAATTCCATTCCACATTCCATTCCACATTCCATTGCATTGCATTCCAAATTCCATTCCACGTTACACTCCACATTCCATTCCATTCCATTCCCTTACAAATTCCATTCCACTTTCCATTCCACAATCCATTCCACATACCGTTCTATTCCATTCCACATTACATTCCACGTTCCATTCCATTCCATTACACTTTTGATTCCACATTTCATTCCACATTTCATTCCATTCCACATTCCATTCCAAATTCCACTGCATTCCTATCCACATTCCATTCCACTTTCCATTCCATTCCATCCCACATTCCACTGCATTCCAATCCACATTCCATTCCAGATTCCATTCTATCCCATTTCACTTACCATTCCACATTCCATTCCATTCCTTTCCACATTCAATTCCGCATTCCATTCCATTCCATTCCACGTTGCATTCCACGATTAATTCCACATTCCATTACACGTTCCATTCCATTCCATTCCACGATCCATTCCACGTTGCATTCCATGACTAATTCCACATTCCTTTAAACGTTCCATTCCATTTCTTTCCACGATCCATTACACGTTCAATTCCATTCCATACCACGTTCCATTCCGCATTACTTTGTACATTCCATTCCACCTTCCATTCCACGTCCCATTTCATTCCATTCCCCGTTCCATTCCAATCCATTCCAGGGTCCATTTCATTCAATTCCACATTCCGTTCTACATGCCATTTCACATTCCAGTCCACCTTCCATTACACATTCCATTCCATTCCATTCCATTTCACATTCCATCGCATTCCAATCCACATTCCATTCCTTTCCATTCCAATTTCCATTCCGTTCCACATTCCATTCCATTCAATTCCACATTCTATTCCTTTCCGTTCTATGTTCCATTCCATTCCACGTTCCATTCCATTTCACTCCACATTCCTTTCCAATCCATTCCACTTTCCATTCCATTCAATTCCACATTCCATTCCATTCCATTGCATTCCATTCCACATTCCATTCCATTCCATTCCTCATTAAATTCCATTCCATTAATTCCGAATTCCATTCCATTCCATTCCAAATTCCATTCTATTCCATTCAATTCCATTCCATTCCAAATTACATTCCATTACTCATTGCATTCCATTCCATTCCTTTGCATTCCATTCCATTCCATTCCATTCCTTTCAAAATTCTATTCTATTCCATTCAATTCCATTCCATTCCACATTCCATTCCATTCCATTCCACATTCCATTGCTTTCCATGCCACATTCCATTCCATTGGATTACTCATTCCATTCCCTTCCATTCCATTCCATTCCGCATTCCATTCCATTCCATTCCCCATTCCATTGCATTCCATTCCCATCCTTTCCAAATTCCATTCCATACTATTCCATTCCACATTCTATTCCATTGCATTTCACAATCCATTCCATGTCATTCCACATTCCATTCCATTAAATTTCATTCTATTCTATATTCCTTACCATTCCATTCCTTTCCACCTTCCATTCCTTTCCATTCCATATTCCATTCCATTCCATTACACATTCCATTCAGTTCCATGGCACATTCAATTCCACAATCCATTCCGTTCCACTTTCCTTTCCACGACTTATTCCAAATTCCATTACACTTTCAATTCCATTCCATTCCACGTTCCATTTCGCATTCCATTGCACATTCCATTCCACATACCATCCCACCATCCATTACACATCCCATTTCATTCCATTCCACGTTTCATTCCATTACATTCCACGTTCCATTTCATTCAATTCCACATTCCATTCTAGATTCATTTCGCATTCTATTAAACATTCCATTTCACATTCCATTCCATTCCATTCCAAATTGCATTCCATTCCAGTCCACATTCCAATCCTTTCCGTTCCACTTTCCATTCTGTTCCACGTTCCATTCCATTCCATTTTGTATTCCATTCCATTCCACTTTACATTACGTTCCACATTCCATTCCATTCCTTTATATTCATATCAAATTCCATTCCACATTCCAATATATTCCACACCACATTCCATTAAATTCCATTCCACTTTCAATTCCATTCAATTCCACATTCCGCTCCATTCCGTTACTTACCATATTCCATTCCATTCCACTCCTCATTCCATTTCTCTCCATTCCACATTATATTCCATTCTATTCCACATTCTTTTCCATTCCATTGCATTCCATTCCAAATTCCATTCCATTTTCCATTCCATTCGATTCCACTTTCCATTCCGTTCCATTCCACGTTCCAATGCATTGCATTCCACATTCCATTCTATTCCATTCCACATTGCATTCCATTCCATTCCATTCCATTCCACATTTCATTCTATTCCATTCCATTCCACATTCCATTCCATTCCATGCAACTTTGTATTCTATTCCATTGCAGATTAAATTCCATTCGATTCCATTCCATTCCACATTCCATTCCAATCAATTCCAGACTGAAAACCATGCCATTCCACATTCCATTTAAATTCCATTCCATTCCATTCCATTCCACATTCTATTCCATTGTATTCCATTGCATACCACATTCCATTCCACATATCTTTCCATTCCATTCCACATTCCATTGCTTTCCATTCCACATTGCATTCCATTCATTTCCACATGGCATAGCATTCCATTACATTCCACATTGCATTCCATTCCACTTCATTCCACATCCCATTCGATTCCATTCCACATTCCATTACATTCCGTTCCATATTCCATTCCATTCCATTCCATTACACATTCCATTCCACTCCATTCCACATTCCGTTCCACATTCATTTCCATTCCATTCTACATTCCATTCCACATTTCATTCCATTCCATTCCACATTCCAATCCACATTCCCTTACATTCCATTTCACATTCCATTGCACATTCCATTGTCTTCTATTACACATTTCATTCCATTCAATTCGATTCCATTCCACATTCAATTCCATTCCATTCCAAATTCCCTTCCATTCCGTTCCACATTCCATTCCATTCCATTCAATTCAATTCCCCATTCTTTTCCACATTCCAGTCCATTCCACTCCACATTAAATTCCATTCCATTCCACATTCCAATCCATTGAATTCAACTTTGCATTACATTCCATTCCACATTGCAATCCATTCCATTCCACATTGAATTCCATTCCATCCACATTCCATTCCGCTCCATTCCACATTCCATTCCATTCCATTCCATTTCAAATTGCATTCCATCCCATTCGACATTACATTCGATTCCATAATCAGTTCCATTCCATTCCATTCCATTCCAAATTCCATTCCATTCCATTCCACTTTGCATTCCTTTTCATTCCACATTGCATTCCACATTTCATTCCACATTCCATTCAATTCCACTTTCCATTTCATTCCATTCCATTTCATTTCACATTCCATTCCATTCCATTCCACATTCTATTCCATTGCATTCCGCATTCCATTCCATTCCATTGTCTTCCAATCCATTCAACCTAGCATTACATTCCATTCCATTCCGCAATCCATTCCATTCCATTCCATTCCGTTCCAGTCTATTCCACATTGCATTCTATTCCATTCCATTCCACTTTCAATTCCATTCCATTCCACATTCCATTCCATTTCTCACTCCATTCACCTTTCCATTCCAAACCATTGCACAGTCCATTCCACATTACTTTCCATTCCATTTCAATCCATTCCAACTCCATTCCACATTCCATTTAATTCCATTCCACATTGCCTTCCACATTCAATTCCAATCCATTCCACATTCGATTCAACCTTCCATTGCATTCCTTTCCACTTTCCTTTCCATTCCATTCCGCATTCTATTCCATTCCATTGTACATTCCATTCCATTCCAATCCACATTCCATTCCATTCCACATTCCATTCACTTTCCATTCTTTCCATTCCGCATTCCATTCCAATCCATTCCAAATTCCTTTCCATTCCATTCCACATTGCATTCCATTCCATTCTCCATTCAATTCCAGTCCACATTCCTTTCCATTCCATTCCTTTCCATTCAATTCCAAATTCCATTCCACATTCCATTCCATTCCATTCCACTCAGCATTCCATTCCATTCCGCTCCACATTCCATTCAATTCCATTCCATTACTTTCCATTCCATTCCATTCCATTCTACTTTCCATTCTATGTTCCATTCCATTTTCCATTCCATAACATTCTAAGTTCCGTTCCATGTTCCATTCCATGTTGCATTCCACGGTCCGTTCCATTGAATTCCAGATTACCTTTCATTCCGTCCCACATTCCATTCCTTTCCATTCCACTTTCGATTGCATTCCATTCCACCTTCTATTCCATTCCATTCGATTCCATTGCATATTCCATTCCACATTCCATTGAATTCCACACACATTCCATTCCATTCCACATTCCATTCAACATTCCATTCAATTCCATTCCACATTCCATTCCATTCCAATCCACTTTCCATTCCATTCCATTCCACATTGCATTGCATTCCATTCCGCGTTCCATTCCATTCCACATTTCTTTCCATTCCATTCCATTCCATTCCAGATTCCATTCCATTCTTTTCCATTAAATTCAATTACACATTCCATTCCTTTCCATTCCATATTCCATTCCACTTTCCGTACCAATCTATTCCACATTTCACTCCACTTTCCATTCCATTACATTCCACATTCCATTCCATTCCATTCCGCATTCCATTACATTCCATTTCCCGTTCCATTCCATTGCAGATTGCATTCATTTCCCTTCCATTCCACATTCCATTCCTTTCCATTCCACAATCAATTCCGTTCCATTCCATTCTTTTCCATTTCAAATTCCATTCCATATTCCATTCCGAACCATTCCACAATCCATTCCACATTCCATTCAATTCCATTCCACATTCCATACCATTAAACATTCCATTCCATTCCATTCAATTCCACTCCATTCCATTCCACATTCCATTCCATTCCATTCCACATTCCATTCCATTCCACATTCCATTCCCTTCCATTCCACATTCCATCCCATTGCATTCCATATTGCATTCCATTCCATTTCACATTCCATTCTATTCCATTACACATTCCATTCCATTTCACATTCCATTCCATTACATTCCATTTAATTCCAATCCTCATTCCATTCCATTTCACTCCACATTCCATTCCATTCCATTCCATATTCCGTTCCAATCCATTCCTTTCAATTCCTTTCCACATTCCATTCCGCGTTAATTCCACGTTCCATTCAATTCCATTCCACGTTTCATTCCACGTTGCATTCCACGTTGCATTCCAGAATCCTTTCCATTGAATTCCAAATTCCATTAGATTCCATTCCACATTGAATTCCATTCCATTCCAAATTCCATTCTGTTCCATTGCATTCAATATTCCATTCCATTCCATTCCACTTTACATTCTATTCCATTGCACGTTCCATTCCATTCCATTCCTATCCATATTCCGTTCCATTACTTTCCACATTCAATTCCATTCAATTCCATACTGCATTCCATTCCATTCCACATTCCATTACATATTCCATTCCATTCAATTCCATATTCCATTCCATTGCATTCCATTCCATTGCACATTGCATTTCATTCCATTCCATATTCCATTCCATTCCATTCCACATTGATTTCCATTCTATTCCATTCCACATTGCATTCCATTCCACATTCCATTCCGTTTCTTTCCACATAAGATTCCAATCCATTCCATTCCACATTGCACTCCGTTCCATTCCATTCCCCATACCATTCCATTCTATTCCAAAATCCAATCCTTTCCATTCCACATTGTATTACATTCCATTCCATTCCACATCCCATTCCATACCATGCCATTCCATTCCATTCCACATTCCATTACACACTCCATTACATTCCATTCCTCATTCCTTTCCATTCCATTCCACATTCCATTTCATTAAACATTCCATTACATTCCACTTCCCATTCCATTCCTTTAAATTCCATTCCATTCCATTCCACATTGCATTCCATTGCGTTCCATTCCACATTGCATTCCATTCCATTCCACATTCCATTGCATTCCATTCCACATTGCATTCCATTCCATTCCACTCCAAATTCCATTCCATTCCATTCCTTTCCTTGTTCCATTCCATTCCATTCCACATTGCATTCCATTACATTCCTTCAATATTCCATTGCATTCCATTCCATTCCACTGCACATTCCATTCCACATTCCATTACATTCTATTCCACATTGCATTCCTTTCCATTCCACATTCCATTCCATTGCACATTGCATTTCGTTCCATATTGCATTCCTTTCCTTTCCATTCAAATCCCAATTCCATTCCACATTCCTTTCCATTCCATTCAACATTCCATTCCATTCCATTCCCCATTCCATTCCACTTTCCATTCCATTTCATACCAAATTGCATTCAATTCCATTGCATTCCACATTCCATTCCTTTGCATATTGCATTGCATTCCATTCCACATTGCATTTCATTCATTACCATTACACATTCCACTGCATTCTTTTCCTTTACATATTCCAGTGAATTCCATTCCACATTGCATTCCATTCCATTTCATTACAATTTCCATTCCATTCTATTCCATTCCATTGCACTTTCCATTACATTCAATTCCACATTCCTTTCCATTCCATTTCACATTCCATTCCATTCCATTCCACTTTCCATTGCTTTCCATTACAGATTCCATTCCATTCCACTTTGGGTTCCATTCCTTTCCTTTCAAATCCAAATTCCATTTCACATTCCAGTCCATTCCATTCGACATTCCATTCCATTCCATTCCACATTCCATTCCATTCCTTTCTTTTCAATTCTAAATTCCATTCTACATTCAGTTACATTCCATTCCACATTCCATTCCATTCTGTTAAACATTCAATTCCATTCCAGTCCACATTCCATTCCATTCCATATTCCATTCCATTCCATATTCCATTCCATTCCATTCCACATTCCATTCAATTCCATTCCATTCCATTAAATTGCACGTTCCATTCCACATTCCCTTCCATTTCTTTGCACATTCCATTGCATTCAATTCTACATTCCATTCCACTCTATTCCACATTGCATTCCGTTCCATTCCATTTAACACTTCGTTCCAATCCATTCCATTCCACATCGAATTCCTTTTCATTCCACATTGCAATCCATTCCGTATTCCCTTCCATTACATTCCTTTCCATTCCAAATTCCATTTCATTCAATTCCGTTCCAAATTCCATTTCATATTCCCTTCCTTTCCATTGCATTCCATTCAAATTCCATTCCATTCCATTCCATTCCACATTCCATTCCACTTTCCATTCCATTCCCTTCCACATTTCATGCCACAATCCATTCCATTCCACGTTCCATTCCATTCCATTCCATTCCATTCCACATTTTATTCCATTCCATTCTGCATTCCATTCCATTCCATTCTGTTCCAATACATTCCAAATGGCATTCCATTCCATTCCCATTCCATTCCATTCCACTCAGCATTCCATTACATTCCGTTCCACATTCCATTCCATTCCATTCCATTCCATTCTACGTTCCATTCCACTTTCCATTCCATGTTCCATTCCATTCCATTCCACGTTCTGTTCTATGTTCCATTCCGCGTTCCATTCCACGATCCTTTCCATTGAATTCCACATTCCATTCCATTCCGTTCCACATTCTATTCTATTACATTTCACGTTGCATTCCATTCCATTCCCACTTCTATTCCATTCCATTCCTTTCCATTCCACATTCCATTCCGCTTTCCATTCTATTCTATCCCACATTTCATTCCACATTCCATTACATTCCATTCCACTTTCCATTTCATTCCACTCCACATTCCTTTCCACATTCCATTCGATTCCATTCCACACTCCATTCCACATTCCATTCCATTCCATTCAACATACCTTTCCACTTTCCTTTCCATTACATTCCATTTCATATTCCATTCAATTACATTCCATTACAATCCACATTTCATTACATTCCAATGCACATTCCATTCCTTTCCATTTCCCGTTACTTTCCATTCTACATCCCATTCCTTTCCATTCCACATTCCATTCCATTACCTTCCACATCCCTTTCCACTTTCCATTACGAATTCCATTCCACTTTCCATTCCATTCCATTCCACATTCCTTTCCCTGCCATTCCACATTCCATTCTATTCAATTAAATATTGCATTCCGTTCCGTTCCACCTGCCATTCCATTCCATTCCATTCCTTTCCATTCTGCATTCCATTCCATGTTCCATTCCATGTTCCTTTCTATTCCATTCCACGTTCCATTGCACTTTCCATTCCACGATCCTTTCCACTGAATTCCACATTCCATTCCATTCCATTCCACATTCAATTATATTTCGTTCTACATTCCATTGCATTCCATTCCATATTCCATTCCATTCCATCCCACATTACATTTCATTCTGTTGCACTTTAAATTCCACATTCCATTCCATTCCATTCCACATTCCATTCCACTTTACATTCCATTATGTTCCACATTCCATTCCACGTTCCATTCCATTCCATTGCACTTTCCATTCTATTCTGTTAAACATTCAATTCCATTCCAATCCGTATTGCATTCCCTTTCATTCTGCATTCCTTTGCATGCCATTCCCCATTGCATTGCCTTCCATTCCATCCCACATTTCATTCCCATTTCCATTCCATTCCATTCCATATTACATTCCACTCCATTACATTCCATTCCACATTGAATTCCACATTCATTTCCAGTTCATCCCACATTGCATTCCACATTCCATTCCATTCCATTTCACATTCCCATCAAATCTATTACACATTCCATTCCATTCCATTCCATATTCCATTCCATTCCACTCCACATTCCATTCTGTTCCATTCCACATTCCATTCCATTCCATTCCACATTGCATTCCATTCCATTCCACATTCCATTCCATTCCCTATTGCCTTCCATTCCATTCCATTCCATTCGAAATTCCATTCCAATCTATTACGTTCCACATTCCATTCCACTTTCCATTCCACTCAATTCCATATTTCATGCCACATTTCATTCCATTCCACGTTCTATTCCATTCCATTCCATTTCAGTCCATTTCACATTCCATTCCATTCCATTCAACATTCTATTCCATTACATTCCGCATTCCATTCCATTTCATTCTTTTCCAATCCATTCCACATTGCATTCCATTCCTTTCCATTCCGCATTCCATTGCATTCCTTTCCGTTCCAATCTATTACACATTGCATTCCATTCCATTCCATTCTGCTTTCAATTCCATTCCATTCCACATTCCTTTCCATTGAATTTCATTCCATTTCACCCTCCATTCCTCATTCCATTCCAATCCTTTTCACAATGCATTCCACATTAATTTCCAGTCCATTCCAATGCATTCCAACTGCATTCCACATTCCATTCCATTCCATTCCACGTTCCATTCCACATTCCATTCCAATCCATTCCACATTCCATTCCACTTTCCATTGCATTCCATTCCGCATTCCATTCCATTCCATTCCACATTCCATTCCATTCCATTCCACATTCTATTCCATTGCATTCCGCATTCCATTCCATTCCATTGTCTTCCAATCCATTCAACCTAGCATTCCATTCCATTCCATTCCGCAATCCATTCCATTCCATTCCATTCCGTTCCAGTCTATTCCACATTGCATTCTATTCCATTCCATTCCACTTTCAATTCCATTCCATTCCACATTCCATTCCATTTCTCACTCCATTCACCTTTCCATTCCAAACCATTGCACAGTCCATTCCACATTACTTTCCATTCCATTTCAATCCATTCCAACTCCATTCCACATTCCATTTAATTCCATTCCACATTGCCTTCCACATTCAATTCCAATCCATTCCACATTCGATTCAACCTTCCATTGCATTCCTTTCCACTTTCCTTTCCATTCCATTCCGCATTCTATTCCATTCCATTGTACATTCCATTCCATTCCAATCCACATTCCATTCCATTCCACATTCCATTCACTTTCCATTCTTTCCATTCCGCATTCCATTCCAATCCATTCCAAATTCCTTTCCATTCCATTCCACATTGCATTCCATTCCATTCTCCATTCAATTCCAGTCCACATTCCTTTCCATTCCATTCCTTTCCATTCAATTCCAAATTCCATTCCACATTCCATTCCATTCCATTCCACTCAGCATTCCATTCCATTCCGCTCCACATTCCATTCAATTCCATTCCATTACTTTCCATTCCATTCCATTCCATTCTACTTTCCATTCTATGTTCCATTCCATTTTCCATTCCATAACATTCTAAGTTCCGTTCCATGTTCCATTCCATGTTGCATTCCACGGTCCGTTCCATTGAATTCCAGATTACCTTTCATTCCGTCCCACATTCCATTCCTTTCCATTCCACTTTCGATTGCATTCCATTCCACCTTCTATTCCATTCCATTCGATTCCATTGCATATTCCATTCCACATTCCATTGAATTCCACACACATTCCATTCCATTCCACATTCCATTCAACATTCCATTCAATTCCATTCCACATTCCATTCCATTCCAATCCACTTTCCATTCCATTCCATTCCACATTGCATTGCATTCCATTCCGCGTTCCATTCCATTCCACATTTCTTTCCATTCCATTCCATTCCATTCCAGATTCCATTCCATTCTTTTCCATTAAATTCAATTACACATTCCATTCCTTTCCATTCCATATTCCATTCCACTTTCCGTACCAATCTATTCCACATTTCACTCCACTTTCCATTCCATTACATTCCACATTCCATTCCATTCCATTCCGCATTCCATTACATTCCATTTCCCGTTCCATTCCATTGCAGATTGCATTCATTTCCCTTCCATTCCACATTCCATTCCTTTCCATTCCACAATCAATTCCGTTCCATTCCATTCTTTTCCATTTCAAATTCCATTCCATATTCCATTCCGAACCATTCCACAATCCATTCCACATTCCATTCAATTCCATTCCACATTCCATACCATTAAACATTCCATTCCATTCCATTCAATTCCACTCCATTCCATTCCACATTCCATTCCATTCCATTCCACATTCCATTCCATTCCACATTCCATTCCCTTCCATTCCACATTCCATCCCATTGCATTCCATATTGCATTCCATTCCATTTCACATTCCATTCTATTCCATTACACATTCCATTCCATTTCACATTCCATTCCATTACATTCCATTTAATTCCAATCCTCATTCCATTCCATTTCACTCCACATTCCATTCCATTCCATTCCATATTCCGTTCCAATCCATTCCTTTCAATTCCTTTCCACATTCCATTCCGCGTTAATTCCACGTTCCATTCAATTCCATTCCACGTTTCATTCCACGTTGCATTCCACGTTGCATTCCAGAATCCTTTCCATTGAATTCCAAATTCCATTAGATTCCATTCCACATTGAATTCCATTCCATTCCAAATTCCATTCTGTTCCATTGCATTCAATATTCCATTCCATTCCATTCCACTTTACATTCTATTCCATTGCACGTTCCATTCCATTCCATTCCTATCCATATTCCGTTCCATTACTTTCCACATTCAATTCCATTCAATTCCATACTGCATTCCATTCCATTCCACATTCCATTACATATTCCATTCCATTCAATTCCATATTCCATTCCATTGCATTCCATTCCATTGCACATTGCATTTCATTCCATTCCATATTCCATTCCATTCCATTCCACATTGATTTCCATTCTATTCCATTCCACATTGCATTCCATTCCACATTCCATTCCGTTTCTTTCCACATAAGATTCCAATCCATTCCATTCCACATTGCACTCCGTTCCATTCCATTCCCCATACCATTCCATTCTATTCCAAAATCCAATCCTTTCCATTCCACATTGTATTACATTCCATTCCATTCCACATCCCATTCCATACCATGCCATTCCATTCCATTCCACATTCCATTACACACTCCATTACATTCCATTCCTCATTCCTTTCCATTCCATTCCACATTCCATTTCATTAAACATTCCATTACATTCCACTTCCCATTCCATTCCTTTAAATTCCATTCCATTCCATTCCACATTGCATTCCATTGCGTTCCATTCCACATTGCATTCCATTCCATTCCACATTCCATTGCATTCCATTCCACATTGCATTCCATTCCATTCCACTCCAAATTCCATTCCATTCCATTCCTTTCCTTGTTCCATTCCATTCCATTCCACATTGCATTCCATTACATTCCTTCAATATTCCATTGCATTCCATTCCATTCCACTGCACATTCCATTCCACATTCCATTACATTCTATTCCACATTGCATTCCTTTCCATTCCACATTCCATTCCATTGCACATTGCATTTCGTTCCATATTGCATTCCTTTCCTTTCCATTCAAATCCCAATTCCATTCCACATTCCTTTCCATTCCATTCAACATTCCATTCCATTCCATTCCCCATTCCATTCCACTTTCCATTCCATTTCATACCAAATTGCATTCAATTCCATTGCATTCCACATTCCATTCCTTTGCATATTGCATTGCATTCCATTCCACATTGCATTTCATTCATTACCATTACACATTCCACTGCATTCTTTTCCTTTACATATTCCAGTGAATTCCATTCCACATTGCATTCCATTCCATTTCATTACAATTTCCATTCCATTCTATTCCATTCCATTGCACTTTCCATTACATTCAATTCCACATTCCTTTCCATTCCATTTCACATTCCATTCCATTCCATTCCACTTTCCATTGCTTTCCATTACAGATTCCATTCCATTCCACTTTGGGTTCCATTCCTTTCCTTTCAAATCCAAATTCCATTTCACATTCCAGTCCATTCCATTCGACATTCCATTCCATTCCATTCCACATTCCATTCCATTCCTTTCTTTTCAATTCTAAATTCCATTCTACATTCAGTTACATTCCATTCCACATTCCATTCCATTCTGTTAAACATTCAATTCCATTCCAGTCCACATTCCATTCCATTCCATATTCCATTCCATTCCATATTCCATTCCATTCCATTCCACATTCCATTCAATTCCATTCCATTCCATTAAATTGCACGTTCCATTCCACATTCCCTTCCATTTCTTTGCACATTCCATTGCATTCAATTCTACATTCCATTCCACTCTATTCCACATTGCATTCCGTTCCATTCCATTTAACACTTCGTTCCAATCCATTCCATTCCACATCGAATTCCTTTTCATTCCACATTGCAATCCATTCCGTATTCCCTTCCATTACATTCCTTTCCATTCCAAATTCCATTTCATTCAATTCCGTTCCAAATTCCATTTCATATTCCCTTCCTTTCCATTGCATTCCATTCAAATTCCATTCCATTCCATTCCATTCCACATTCCATTCCACTTTCCATTCCATTCCCTTCCACATTTCATGCCACAATCCATTCCATTCCACGTTCCATTCCATTCCATTCCATTCCATTCCACATTTTATTCCATTCCATTCTGCATTCCATTCCATTCCATTCTGTTCCAATACATTCCAAATGGCATTCCATTCCATTCCCATTCCATTCCATTCCACTCAGCATTCCATTACATTCCGTTCCACATTCCATTCCATTCCATTCCATTCCATTCTACGTTCCATTCCACTTTCCATTCCATGTTCCATTCCATTCCATTCCACGTTCTGTTCTATGTTCCATTCCGCGTTCCATTCCACGATCCTTTCCATTGAATTCCACATTCCATTCCATTCCGTTCCACATTCTATTCTATTACATTTCACGTTGCATTCCATTCCATTCCCACTTCTATTCCATTCCATTCCTTTCCATTCCACATTCCATTCCGCTTTCCATTCTATTCTATCCCACATTTCATTCCACATTCCATTACATTCCATTCCACTTTCCATTTCATTCCACTCCACATTCCTTTCCACATTCCATTCGATTCCATTCCACACTCCATTCCACATTCCATTCCATTCCATTCAACATACCTTTCCACTTTCCTTTCCATTACATTCCATTTCATATTCCATTCAATTACATTCCATTACAATCCACATTTCATTACATTCCAATGCACATTCCATTCCTTTCCATTTCCCGTTACTTTCCATTCTACATCCCATTCCTTTCCATTCCACATTCCATTCCATTACCTTCCACATCCCTTTCCACTTTCCATTACGAATTCCATTCCACTTTCCATTCCATTCCATTCCACATTCCTTTCCCTGCCATTCCACATTCCATTCTATTCAATTAAATATTGCATTCCGTTCCGTTCCACCTGCCATTCCATTCCATTCCATTCCTTTCCATTCTGCATTCCATTCCATGTTCCATTCCATGTTCCTTTCTATTCCATTCCACGTTCCATTGCACTTTCCATTCCACGATCCTTTCCACTGAATTCCACATTCCATTCCATTCCATTCCACATTCAATTATATTTCGTTCTACATTCCATTGCATTCCATTCCATATTCCATTCCATTCCATCCCACATTACATTTCATTCTGTTGCACTTTAAATTCCACATTCCATTCCATTCCATTCCACATTCCATTCCACTTTACATTCCATTATGTTCCACATTCCATTCCACGTTCCATTCCATTCCATTGCACTTTCCATTCTATTCTGTTAAACATTCAATTCCATTCCAATCCGTATTGCATTCCCTTTCATTCTGCATTCCTTTGCATGCCATTCCCCATTGCATTGCCTTCCATTCCATCCCACATTTCATTCCCATTTCCATTCCATTCCATTCCATATTACATTCCACTCCATTACATTCCATTCCACATTGAATTCCACATTCATTTCCAGTTCATCCCACATTGCATTCCACATTCCATTCCATTCCATTTCACATTCCCATCAAATCTATTACACATTCCATTCCATTCCATTCCATATTCCATTCCATTCCACTCCACATTCCATTCTGTTCCATTCCACATTCCATTCCATTCCATTCCACATTGCATTCCATTCCATTCCACATTCCATTCCATTCCCTATTGCCTTCCATTCCATTCCATTCCATTCGAAATTCCATTCCAATCTATTACGTTCCACATTCCATTCCACTTTCCATTCCACTCAATTCCATATTTCATGCCACATTTCATTCCATTCCACGTTCTATTCCATTCCATTCCATTTCAGTCCATTTCACATTCCATTCCATTCCATTCAACATTCTATTCCATTACATTCCGCATTCCATTCCATTTCATTCTTTTCCAATCCATTCCACATTGCATTCCATTCCTTTCCATTCCGCATTCCATTGCATTCCTTTCCGTTCCAATCTATTACACATTGCATTCCATTCCATTCCATTCTGCTTTCAATTCCATTCCATTCCACATTCCTTTCCATTGAATTTCATTCCATTTCACCCTCCATTCCTCATTCCATTCCAATCCTTTTCACAATGCATTCCACATTAATTTCCAGTCCATTCCAATGCATTCCAACTGCATTCCACATTCCATTCCATTCCATTCCACGTTCCATTCCACATTCCATTCCAATCCATTCCACATTCCATTCCACTTTCCATTGCATTCCATTCCGCATTCCATTCCATTCCATTCCACATTCCATTCCATTCCATTCCACATTCTATTCCATTCCATTCCACATTCCATTCCATTCCAATTCACATTCCACTCAATTCCTCATTCCATTAAAATTTCCATTCCTCTCCATTCCACATTCCATTCCATTCCATTCCATATTCCATTTCATTCCATTCCACGATGCATTCCATTCCATTCCACCTTCCATTCCATTCCACATTCCATTTCATTCCATTCCATTAAATTCCAAATTCCATTCCACTCAACATTCCATTCCACTCAACATTCCATTCCACTCGGTTCCACATTCCATTCCATTCCATTCCCTTCCATCCCAATCCATTGTAAGTTTCATTCCACTTTCCAATCCATGTTCCATTCCATTGCATTCCACGTTCCATTCCATGTTCCATTTCACGTTCCGTTCCACGATCCTTTCCATTGCATTCCACTTTCTTTTCCATGTTCCATTTCACGTTCCATTCCACTATCCTTTCCATTGAATTCCACATTCAATTCCCTTGCGTTCCACATTCTATTCCATTCCATTCAACTTTCCATTCCATTCCACATTCCATTCCATTCCATTTCATTAAATTAAAAATTCCATTCCACATTACATTCCTTTCCAGTCAACATTCCATTCCATTCCATTCCACATTCCATTCCATTCCACATTCCATTCCATTCCACTCCATTCCATTCTACGTTCGATTCCACGTTCCATTCAATGCTCCATTCCATTCCATTCCACCTTCCTTTCCATGTTCCATTTGACGTTCCATTCCACGATCCTTTCCATTGAATTGCACATTCCATTCCATTCCATTCCATTCCATATTCCATTCCACAATCCATTGAATTCCACTAAACATTCCATTCCATTCCACATTCCATTCCATTCCATTCCACATTCCATTCCATTCCTTTTCATTCAATTCTAAATTCCATTCCACTTTCAATTACATTCCATTCCATATTCCATTCCATTCCAATCTGTTAACATTCAGTTCCATTCCAGTCCACTTTGCAATTCATTCCATATTCCAATCCATTCTATTCCACATTCAATCCATTGCATTCTATTCCATTCCACATTCCATTGCACATTCCATACCATTCCTTTGTGCATTCCATTGCTTTCAATTTCACATTCCATCACACTCCATTCCACATTGCATTCCATTCCATTCCATTCCACACTTCATTCCATTCCATTCAATTCCACATTCCCTTCCATTCTGTTCCATGCTGCATTCCATTCCATTCCACATTGCATTTCGTTTAATATTCCCTTCCATTCCATTCCATTCCAAATTCCATTCCATTGCATTCCGTTCCACATTATTCCACTTTCCATTCCATTCCATTCCACATTTCATTCCGCATACCATTCCATACCACATTCCATTCCAATCCATTCCATTCCATTCCATTCCATTACACATTCTATTCCTTGCCATTCCGCATTCCATTCCATTCCATTCTACTCCAATCCATTACACATGGCATTCCGTTCCATTCCATTCCGCATTCCATTCCATTCCATTTCTTTCCAATCCATTCCGCATTGCATTCCATTCCATTCCATTCCACATTCCATTCCATTCATTTCCAATCCATTTCACACTCCATTTCCCATTCCATTCCAATCCATTGCACAATCCATTCCATATTACTTTCCATTCCATTCCATTCCACATTCCATTCCATTCCACATTCCATTCCATTCCATTCCACATTCCATTCCACTCGTTTCCACATTCCATTCAATTCCATTCCATTCGACATTCCATTCCTTTCCATTCCGTTCCATTCCACCTTCTACTCCATCCCATACCATTCCACATTCCACTCCATTCCATTCCACATTCCATTCACATTCCCCTTCTTTCCTTTCCAATTTCCATTCCACCTTCTACTCCATTCCATATCATTCCACATTCCACTCCATTCCATTCCACATTCCATTCATATTCCAATTCTTTCCTTTCCACATTCCATTCCACATTCCATTCCATATTCCATTCCATTCCATTCCATATTAGACTCCATTCCATTCCATTGCACATTGCATTCCATTCCATTCCATATTCCTTTGCATTCCATACCACAATCCGTTGCATTCTATTCCACATTCCACTCCTTTCCATTCCATTTCACATTGAATTCAATTCCATTATACTTTCCTTTCCATTCCATTCCACATTCCATTCCAAATTCCATTCCACAATCCATTCCACCTTCCATTCCTTTCCATTCCACATTCCATTCCACATTCCATTCCATTCCATTCCAGTCCACATTGCATTCCATTCAATTCCACATTCCATTACTTTCCATTCCACATTCCATTCCATATTCCATTCCATTCCATTTCATATTAGACTCCATTCCATTCCATTGCACATTCCATTCCATTCCATATTCCTTTGCATTCCATACCACAATCCGTTGCATTCTATTCCACATTCCACACCTTTCCATTCCATTTCACATTGAATTCAATTCCATTATACTTTCCTTTCTATTCCATTCCACATTCCATTCCAAATTCCATTCCATAATCCATTCCACCTTCCATTCCTTTCCATTCCACATTCCATTCCACATTCCATTCCATTCCATTCCAGTCCACATTCCATTCCATTCAATTCCACATTCCATTCCTTTCCATTCCACATTCCATTCCACATTTCATTCAATTCCATTGCACACTCCCTTCCATTGCATTCCACATTGCATTCCTTTCCATTGCACATTACTTTCTACATTCTATTCTACATTGCATGCCTTTCCATTCCACTTTCGATTCCACATTCCTTTCCAAATTCCATTCCATTACATTTCAATTTCCATTCCGCATTTCATTGAATTGCAATTCACGTTCACTTCCACATTCCCTTCCATTCCATTCCGTATTCAATTGCATTCCATTCCACATTCCATTCCATTCCATTCCACATTCCATTCCATTCCATTCCGCATTCCATTCCATTCCATTCTGCATTCCATTCCATTCTCTTCCATTCCATTCCATTCCATTCCATTCTGCATTCCATTCCTTTGCATTCCATTCCATTCCATTCCATTCCATTCCACATTCCATTCCTTTCCATTACATTCCACTTTCATTTTCATTCCTTTCCATTCCATTCCACGTTCCATTCCACTTTCCTTTCCATTCCACATTCAACTATATTCCATTCCACATTCCATTGAACATTCCATTCCTCATTTAATTCTACATTTCATTCCATTCCATTCCACATTCCACTTTCCATTCCATTCCATTCCACTTTCCATTCATTCTATTTCAACTTACATTACATTCCGTTCAATTACACCTTCCATTTCTTTCCATTCCACATTCCATTATATTCCATTCAACATTCCATTGCATTCCATTCCACTACATTCCACATTTCATTCCACATTCCATTCCATTGCATTCCACATTCCATTCCTCTACATTCAACTCTAATTCACATTGCCTTCCACTTTGCATTCCATTCCATTCCACATTCTGTTGCCCATTCCATTCCATATCATTCCGCTTTCCCTTCCATACCATTCCACATCCGATTGCACATTGCGTTGCATTCCATTCCACATTCCATTAAATTCCATTCTATTCCATTAAATTCCTTTCCACATTCCGTTCCATTGCATTCCATTCCACATTCCACACCATTCCATTCCATTTCATTTTTCTTTCCATTACATTCCACATTCCATTCCTTTCCATTAAACATTCCATTCCATTCCATTCCACATTCCATTCCACATTCCCTTCCATTCCATTCCACATTCCATTCCTTTCCATTCCACTCCAATCGACATTCCATTCCATTCCATTCCATTGCACATTCCATTCCTTTCTAGTCCGCATTATATTGAATTCCACTCCACATTCCATTGCATTCTTTTCCATTCCATTCCATTCCTCATTTCATTCCATTCAATTCCATTCCACCTTCCATTCCATTCCATTCCAAATTCCTTTCAATTACATTCCACATTCCATTCCATTCAATTTCAAGTTCCATTCCATTCCATTCCTTTCCAGTCCACATTCAATTCAATTCCATACGACATTCCATTCCATTCCGTTCCACATTCAATTCCCACTTCCATTCCACATTCCATTACACTTTTCATTCCTTTCCATTCCACATTCCATTGCACATTCCTTTCCATTCCATTCCACATTCCTTTGCATTTCAATCCACTTTCCATTGCGTTCGTTTCCATTCGATTCCATTCCACATTCCATTCCAGTCAATTTCACTCCACAATCCATTCCATTCCAGTCCTTTCCATTCCAATTTCCATTCTACATTCCTTTCCATTCCATTCCACATTCCATTCCATTCCATTCCAAGTTCTATTGAATTCCATTCCACATTCCATTCCATTCCATTCCATTGCATGTTCCACTCCATTACACTGAATTGCTGTCCACATTCTATTCCATTTCTTTCCACAATCCATTCCATTCCATTGCACTTTCCATTCCACATTCCATTCCACGTTACATTCCACGTTACATTCCGCGATGTTTTACACATCACATTCCACGTTAAATTCCACATTCGATTCCACATTCTATTCCACATTCCATTCCATATTCCAATCCATTCCTTTCCACATTGTATTCCATTCAGTGGCATTCCACATTCGATTCCATTCTCCGTTCTATTCCTTTCCATTCCACATTCCACTCCATTCCATACCACGTTCCATTCCACATTCCATTCAACATTCCACTCCATTCCATTCCATTCCACATTCCATTCTATTCCATTACGTATTCCATTCCATTCCACATTCCATTCCTTTCCTTTCCACATTCCGTTCCACATGCCATTCCATTCCATTTCATTCCATTCCAAATTCCATTCCGTTCCATTACACTCTACATTCCATTCCATTCCACATTCCATTCCACATTCCACCCCATTCCATTCCAAATTCCATTCCACATTCCATCCCTCATTCCATTCCAATCCATTGCACATTCCACTCCATTCAATTCCATTCCACATTCCATTCCATTCCACTCCACATTCCATTCGACATTCCATTGCTTTCAATTCCATTCCATTCCACGTTCAATGCCGCATACATTCCATTCCATTCCATATTCCATTCCATTCTATTCCTCATTCCATTCCATATTCCATTCCAAGTTCCATTCCACGTTCCATTCCACCTTCCATTCCATTCCATTCCACATTCTCTTCCACAATGCATTCTATATAATTCCACCTTCCATTCCACATTCCATTCTTTTCCATTACACATTCCATTACACATTTCATTCCATTCCTTTCCACATCGATTCCATTCCATTCCTTTCCACATTCCATTCCATTCCATTTCATATTTCATTAAATTCCATTGCACATTCCATTCCATTCCATTCCATTCCCTTCCATTCCACATTCCATTCCATTCCATTCCATTCCACTTTCCGTTCCATTCCATTCCAAACTCCATTGCATTCCATTCCACATTCCCTTCCATTCCATTCCATATTCCATTCTTTCCATTCCATTCCATTCCACATTTATTTCCATTCCATTCCATTCCACATTCCATTCTGTTCCTTTCCACATTCCATTGCATTCCATTCCACATTCCATTCCATTCGTTTCCATTCCCTTCCTTTCCACATTCCTTTCCATTCCGTTCAATTCCGCAATTCATTCCATTCCATTACACATTACATTCCAATCCGTAAAATTCCACATTCCATTACATTCCTTTGCAGAATACATTCCATTCCATTCCACATTACATTCCCTTCCACATTCGATTCCATTCCCCATTCCATTTCATTCCATTCCACATTCCATTCGATTCCATACAATTCCACTTTCCATTCCATTCCATGCCACATTCCATTCCATTCCATTCCTCATTCTGTTCCACATTCCATTTCACATTTCATTGCATTCCTTTCCACATTACATTCCTTTCTAATCCACATTCCATTCCTTTCCATTTCTCATACCATTCTATTCCATTGCATTCCCTTCCATTCCACATTTCATTTCATTCCATTCCACATTCCATTCCACTTTCCATTCCACGTTCCATTCGACGTTCCTTTCCACTTTCCTTTCCACTTTCCATTCCTAATTCCATTCGACATTCCATTCCGCGTTCGATTCCATTCCATTTCACATTGCATTCGCTTCCATTTCACATTCCACTCCCTTCATTCCACATTCCATTCCACATTTCATTCCATTTCATTCCATATTCCATTCCCCTCCTTTCCAAATTCCATTCCACAGTCCATTCCATTGCATTCCATATTCTATTCCCTTCCATTCCACATTCCACTCCATTCCCCATTGCATTCATTTCCATTACACATTCCATTAGATTGCATTCCATTCTACTTTCCATTCCAATCCATTCCAAATACTATTCCACTCCATTCCACATTCCTTTAGATTGCATTCCATTCCACATTCCATTCCATTTCATTCCACATTCATTTCCACATTCCATTCCACATTCCATTCAATTCCATTCCTCATTCCATTCGATTATAATCCACATTCCTTGCCATTCCATTTCACATTCCATTCCATTCGACATTCCCTTCCACATTTCATTCCATTCCATTCCACTCCATTCCAAATTCCATTCTGTTCCATTAAACATTCCATTCTATTTCCATTTCACGTTCCATTCCATTCCATTACTTTCCACATTCCGATCCATTCCTTTACATTCGACATTCCATTCCACATTAAGTTCTATTCAATTCTACATTGCGTCCCACATTACAATCTATTGGTTTCCACATTCCATTCCATTCCATTCCACATTCCATTCCATTCCACTGCATTCCACATTACATTCCATTCCCTTACACATTCCATTCCATTCCCTTACACATTCCATTCCGCATTCCAAGCCATTGTTTTCCACTTTTCCTTGCACATTCCATTCCTTTCCATTCCACTTTCCATTCCAAATTCCATTCCATTCCATTCCGCATTCCATTCCAAATTCTATTCCATTCCATTCCACATTCCTTTCCACATTCTATTCCATTCCATTGCAGATTCCATTATATTCCATTCCAGTTTGAATTCCATTTCATTCAGGTTGCATTGCATTCCTTTCCACATTCCATTCCACGATCCATTACACGTTCCATTCCACGTTCCATTCCATTCAATTTCATATTCCTTTCTACATACCACTGCATTCCAGTCCACAATACATTCCACATTCCATTCCATTCCATTCCACATTCGTTTCCATTCCATTCCAATTTCCATTCCACTCAATTTCCAACTCCATTCCCTACCATTCCATTCCATTCCATTCCATTCCTCATTACATTCCACATTCCATTCCATTCCATTCCGTGTTCCATTGCACGTTCCATTTCACATTCCATTCCACGTTAAATTCCACGTTCCTTTCCAAGTTCCATTCCATTCCTTTCAACAGTCCATTTCATTCCATTGCACATTGCATTCCATTCCATTCCACATTCCATTCCCTTCCATTGCGTATTCCATTCCATTCCACATTCCATTCCATATCATTCCAAGTTCCATTAAATTATATTTCACGTTCCATTTCATTCCATCTCACATTCTATTCCATTCCATTCCACGTTCCATTCAATTCCATTCCACATTGCATTTCACATTCCACTCCTTTCCATTCCACGTTACTTTCCATTCCATTCCACGTCCCATTCCACATTCCATTCCATGCCATTCCACATTCCCTTCCATTCCAGTCCATTCCATATTCTATTACCTTCCATTCTATTCCACATTCCATTCCATTGCATTCCATTCCACATTCCATTCAATTCCTTTCCATTCCACGTTCCATTCCATAGTCCATTCCATTCCATTCCACATTCCTTTCCATTCCATTCCACATTCCATTCTATTCCATCCCACATTCAATTGCATTCCATTGAATTCCACATTCCATTCCATTCTATTCCTTTCCACAATCTGTACCATTCCATTCCTCTTTCCATTCCATTCCATTCCACATTCCATTCCATTCCAGTTTCCTTTCCACGTTCAGTTCCATTGCATTCCTCATTTGATTCCATTCCATTCCACATTCCATTCCGTTTTATTAAACATTCCATTCTCTTTCCATTTCACATTCCATTATATTCCATTACATTCCGCATTCCACTACAGTGATTTCCATTCCATTCCACATTCCATGCCACTTTCCTTTCTATTCCATTTCACATTCCATTCCAATGCAATCCACTTTTCATTCCACATTCCATTCCTTTCCATTCCACATTCCGTTCCATTCCATTCCACATTGCATTCCATTTCATTCCATTCCCCATTGTGTTCCATTCCAATCCATTCCGTTCAAAATTCCATTCCATTCCACTATCCATTCCACATCCCATTCCATTCCATTCCACATTGCTTCCCACATTCCAATTCATTGCCTTCCAAATTCCGTTCCATTGATTTCCACATTCCATTTGATTCCATTCCACTTTCCATTCCATTCAATTCCAAATTCCATTCCAAATTCCCTTCCATTCCATTCCATTACACATTCCGTTCTTTCCACGCCATTACATTCCACATTCCATTCCATTCCATTACATTGCACATTCCATTCCATTCCCTTCCCCATTCCGTTCCACATTCCATTCCATTCCTTTCCGTATTGCACTGCACAATCCATTGCTTTCCACATTCCTTTCTATAACATTCCACTTTGAATTTCGTATTCCATTCCATTCCATTCCATATTCCATTGCACTCCATTCTACTTTCTATTCCATTCCATTCCAAATTGCTTTCCAATCAATTTCAAACTCCATTGAATTCCATTTCCTTCCACATTCCATTCCATTCCATTCCACATTCCATTCAATTCCTTTGCATTCCATTCCACTTTCCATTCCACATTCCATTCTACATTCCATTCCATTCCACCCCACCTTCCATTCCATTGCATTCCACATTCCATTCCACATACTATTCCATTGTATTCCACCTTCCATTCCATTCCATTCCATTGCATTTCACATTCCATTCTATTCCACTCCACATTCCATTCCATTGCATTCCACATTCCATTCCACATACTATTCCATTGTATTCCACCTTCCATTCCATTCCATTCCATTGCATTTCACATTCCATTCCATTCCATTCCACATTCCATTCCATTGCATTCCACATTCCATTCCACATACTATTCCATTGTATTCCAACATCCATTCCATTCCATTCCATTGCATTTCACATTCCATTACATTCCATGGTGCATTGCATTTCATTCGACATTGCATTCCACTGCATTCCTCTTTCCATTCCACATTGCATTCCATTGCATTCCACATTTCAATCCACATTCCATTCCATTCCATTCCACATTCCTTTCTATTCTATTCCACGTTCCATTCCATTCCATTCCATTCCACATTCCGTTCCATTCCATTCCATTCCATTCCACATTTCATTCCATTCCATTCAACTGCATTCCTCATTCCATTCCATTCTTTTCCACATTGCTTTGCACATTCCATTCCATTCCATTCCAAATTCCATTCCAATTTATATTTCATTCCATTCTACTTTTCATTCCAATCCATTCCACATTCCATTCCATTCCATTCCACATTACATTACAAATTCCATTCCATTCCATTCCACATTCCATTCCACATTCCATTCAATTCCATTGTACATTCCATTCCAATCCTTTCCACTTTAAATTCCATTTCATTCCACTTTGCATTGCTTTCATTTCCACTTTCCATTCTACCTTACATTCCATGTTCCATTCCATGATCCATTCCACGTTCCATTCCACATTCCACTCCATTCCATTTCATATTCCATTCGACATTCCATTGCATTCCATTCCACAATCCATTCCACATTCCATTCCATTCCATTCCACATTCCATTCCTCATTCAATTCCATTCAATTCCAATCCGTTCCACATTACATTCCACATTCCATTCCATTCCATTACATTCCACATTCCATTTCACGTTCCATTTCACGTTCAATTCCACGTTCCATTCCACGTTCCAGTCTACGTTCCATTCCGTTCCATTCCACTTTCGAATCCACATTCCATTCCATTCCATTTCTCATTCCTTTCCTTTCCATTCCCCATTCCATTCCATTCCATTCCATTCCAAATTCCACTCAAATTTCCATTCTATTCCATTCCACATTCCATTGCATTCCATTCCAAATTCCATTCCGTATTCCATTCCATTCCATTCCAAATTCCATTCCATTCCACATTCCATACCATTCCATTCCACATTCCATTCCACACTCCATTCCACTCCACTCCACATTTCATTCCATTCCATTCCACATTCAATGCCATTCCATTCAACATTCCATGCCATTCCATTCCATTACACATTTCATTCCATTGCATTCCAGTTTCAATTCCATCCCATTCCACATTCCATCCCATTTCATTCCACGTTCCGTTCCACTAGATTCCAAGTTCCATTCCATTCCATTTCACGTTCTATCCCATTCCATTCCACGTTCCATTCCATTCCATTCCACATTCAATTCCTTTGCATTCCACATTCCATTCCATTCCACATTCCATTCGGGATTCCCTTCCACATTCCATTCCATTCCTTTCCACATTCCATTCTACATTCCGTTCCACTTTCCATTCATTTCCATTCCACATTACATGACATTCCTCACTCCATTCCACATTCCATTTCATTCCATTCCACATTCCATTCCACGTTCCATTCAACTTTCTATTCCAAATTCCATTCAATATCATTCCACTTTCCATTCCACATTCCATTCCATTCCAGTCCAGTTTCCTTTCAACATTCCATTCCACATTCCTTTCCACATTACATTTCACATTCCATTCCGTTCCATTCCACATTCATTCCACATTCCATTCCACATTCCATTCCACATTCGTTTCCACATACCATTCCATTCCATTCCGCATTCCATTCAATTCCATTCCACATTCCATCCCACAATCCATTCCACATTCCATTCCACATTCCATTCCACATTCTATTCCATTACATTCCACATTCCTTTCCACATTACTTTCCGCATTCCTTTCCACATTCCATTCCACATTCCATTCAACACTCCAATCCACATTCCATTCCACATTCCATTCCGTAACATTCCACGTTCGTTTCCACATTCCATTCCAGATTCCATTCCTTTCCATTCTACATTTCATTCCAAATTCCATTCCATTCCATTTCACATTCCATTCCGTTCCATTCCACATTCCTTTCCAAATTCCATTCCACATTGTTTTCCACGTTCCGTTCCATATTCCTTTCCACATCCCTTTCCACTCCATTCCACATTCCATTCCATTCCAGTCCACATTCCATTTCACATTCCATTCCGTTCGATTCTACGTTCATTCCAGATTCAATTCCACATTCCTTTCCACCTTTCATGCCATTCCATTCCTCATTCCATTTCACGTTACATTCCACTTTCCATTCCATTTATTTCCGCATTCCATTCCACATTACATTTAGCGTTAGATTCCTTTCCATTCCACGTTACATCCCACGTACGCTTCCACTTCCCATTCCATTTGTTTCCACGTTCAATTCTACAGTCAATTGCATTCCATTTCACGTTCCATGCTACATTCCATTCCACATTCCATTCATTGCTCCATTCCGTCCATTCCACATTCAATTACAAACTCCATTCTACTTTCCTTTCCAGAATCCATTTCGTTCCATTCCACATTCTATTCCACATTCCATTGCACGTTCCATTCCCTTCCATTCCACACTCCTTTCCACATTCCATTCAACATTCCACTCCATTCCATTCCACATTCTGTTCCACAAACCACTACATTGCATTCCACATTCCATTCCATTCCATTACACATTCCTTTCCACATTCCCCTCCACATTCCATTCTGTTACATTTCAGATTTCATTCCACATTCCATTCCACATTCCATTCCACGTTCTATTCCATGTTGCATTCCACTGTTCATTGCATTCCTCGTTCCGCTACATTGAATTCCAAGTTCCGTTCCACATTCCATTCCATTCCCTTCCACATTGTGTTTCACATTCGTTTCCACATTCCATTCCACATTCCTTTCCATTCCATTCCTCATTCCATTCCACGTTCCATTCCACCTACAATTCCAAGTTCCATTCCTCGTTCCATTCCATTACATTCCACGTTCCATTCCACGTTGCATTCCATATTCCATTCCACATTCCATTCCATTCCACATTCCATTCCATTCCATTCCATTCCACATTCCATTCCACATTCCATTCCACATTCCATCCCATTCCATTCCACGTTCCTTTCCACTTTCCATTCCACATTCCATTCCACGTTCTTTTCCATTCTTTTCCATGTTCCATTCCATTCCATTCGATATTTGTTTCCACTTTCCATTTCACATTCCATTCCACATTCAATTTGACATACCATTGCATTCCCTTCGACATTCCATTCCACAATCCTTTGCACATTCCATTCCACATTCCATTCCATTCTATTCCACATTCCATTCCATTCCATTCCACGTTCCTTTCCACTTTCCATTCCACATTCCATTCCATTCCATTCCACATTCCATTCCACATTCCATTCCATTCCAATCCACGTTCCATTCCACGTTCCATTTCACGTTACATTTTAATCCATTCCACATTCCATTCCATGTTCCATTTCACTTTCCTTTCCACATTCCATTTCGCATTCCTTTACATTCCATTCCATTCCACATTCCATTCGACATTCCATTCCACATTCCTTTCCATTCCATTCCACATTCCATTTCACGTTCCATTCCATTCCATTCAGCATTCCATTCCATTCCACATTCCATTCCACATTCCATTCCATTCCATTCCACATTCCATTCCACTTTCCATTCCACGTTCCATTTTATTCCATTCCACATTCCATTCCATTTTCCATTTCACAATCCATTCCACTTTCCATTTCGCATTCCTTTCCGTTCCATTCCATTCCACATTCCATTCTACATTCCATTCCACATTCCTTTCCATTCCATTCCACCTTCCATTTCACGTTCCATTCCATTCCATTCAACATTCCATTCCACATTCCATTCTATTCCATTCCACATATCATTCCTTTCAATTCCACATTCCATTCCATTCCACTACACTCTCCATTCCACATTCCATTCCATTCAATTCCACCTTCCATTCGATATTCCATTCCATTGCATTCCATTCCATTCCATTCCACATTCCATTCTACTCCATTACCCAATCCATTCCACATTCCTTTCCACAGTCCTCTCCACATTCCATTCCATTCCACTCCAACTTCAATTCCACATTACATTCGATGACTTTCCATTCCAATTTACATTACATTACTTTCCATTCCACTTTTCTTTCCATTCCATTCCAATCCACATTCCATTCCACATTCCATTCCATTCCATATTCCATGCCTGTCTATTCCACATTCCTTTCTATTCCATTGCACATTCCTTTCCACGTTCCATTCTACGTTACTTTCCTCTTTCCATTCCTCATTCCTTTCCACATTACATTCCACATTGCATTCCACATTCCATTCTACATTCCATTCCAATCCACATTCCATTCCATTCCATTACACATTCCATTCCATTACACATTCCATTCAATTCGATTAAACATTCCATTTCACGTTGCATTCCACATACCATTCCACGTACCATTGAATTCCGTTCCACATTCCTTTCCACTTTCCATTATACATTCATTTCCACATTACTTCCGTACCATTCCACATTCCATTCCATATTCCATTCCATCTTCCATTCAAAATTCCTTCCCAGATTGCATTCAATTCCATTCCACCTTCCATTCAAAATTCCATTCCATTCCATTCCACATTCCATTCCATTACATTGTACATTCCACGCCACATTCCATTCCATTCCATTCCACATTCCATTCCACATTGCATTCCATTCCTTTTCACATTGCATTCCACATTCCATTCCACATTCCATTCCATACCGTTCCATTCTCCATTCCACGTTCCATTCCACTTCCCATTCCATTCCATTCCACGTTGAATTCCCCTTTCAATTCCTTCCCTTTTCACGTTGCATTGCACATTCCATTCAATTCCATTCCACATTCCTTTCCGTTTCATCGCACATGCCACTCCACATTCCATTCAATTCCATTCCAATCCACATTCACTTCCATTCCTTTCCATTCCAGTCCACATCCTATTCCATTCTGTTCCATTCCACTTTCCATTCCAATCCATAACACATTCCATTCCATTCCATTCCATATACAATTGCACAATCAATTCCATATTCCATTCCACATTCCATTCCATTCTATTCCACAAACCATTCCATTCCGTTCCACATTCCATTCCATTCCATTCCATTCCACATTCCATTCCATTCCTTTCCAAATTCCATTCCACATTCCATTTAACGTTCCATTCCTTTCCATTCCACGTTCCATTCCACGTTCCATTCCACTTTCCAATCCAAATCCCATTCCATTTCATTCCACGTTCAATAACACAGTCAATTCCATTGCATTTCACGTTCCATGTTTCATTCCATTCCACGTTACATTCCACGTTCCATTCCGTCCATTCCACATTCCATTCCACACTCCATTCCACATTGCATTCCATATTCCATTCCGTTCCATTCCACATTCCTTTCCACATTCCATTCCACATTCCATTCCACATTCCATTCCATTCCATTCCATTCCACATTCCATTCCGCAACCCACAACATTACATTCCAAATTCCATTCCATTCCATTCCACTTTCCTTTCCACATTACATTCCACATTCCATCCCATTCCATTCTGCATTACTTTCCACATTCCATTCCATTCCATTCCATTTCACATTCCGTTCCACATTCCAATGCATTCCTGTCCACATTCCATTCCACATTCCATTCTACCCCATTCCACATTCCATTCCACTTTCCATTGTGTTCCTGTCCACTTTACATTCCACATTCCATTCCACATTTCATTCCATTCCATTCAATTCCACAATACATTCCACATTACAATGCATTCCAGTCCACATTCCATTCCACATTCCATTCCATTCCACATTCCATTCAATTCCAGTCCACATTCCATTCCACATTTCATTCCATTGCATTCCACATTCCATTACATATTCCATTCAATTCCATTCCACATTCCATTCCACAATCCATTATGTTCCATTCCACTTTCCATTCCACGTTCTATTCCACATTCGATTCCACTTTCCATTCCACGTTGTATTCCATTCCGCTATATGTTGCATTCCACGTTCCATTGCACATTCCATTTTGTCTTTCATTCAACATTATATTCCACGTTCCATTACACGTTTCATTCAATGTTCCATTCCACGTTCCATTCCATACCATTCCTCGTTCCATTCCACCTTCCATTCCATTCCTTTCCATGTTCCATTCCACATTCCTTTCCCCATTCGATTCCACATTCCTTTCCATTCCATTACACAATCCATTCCATTACATTTGACATTCAATTCCATTCTATTCCACATTCCATTCCACCTTCCATTCCATCCAGTTCCATATTCCATTGCACACCATTCCATATTCCATTCCACATTCCATTCCACAATCCATTTCACATTCCATTACACATTCCATTCCATTCCACATTCCATGTCACATTCCATTCCATTCCATTCCACATTCCTTTCTGCATTCCATTTCACATTCCATTCCACATTCTGTTCCATTCCATTCCACATTCCATTCCACATTCCATTCCATTGCATTCAACATTGAATAACATTCCATCCGACATTCATTTCCAAGTTCCATTCCACATTTCATTCCACGTTCCCTTCCATTCCATTCCACTTTCCATTCCGTTCCGTTATACATTCCAATCCACATTCCATTTCACCTTCCATTCCCTTCCCTTCCATTTTCCACTCCGTTGTTTCCACGTTCCAGTCCTTTTGAAATTCCATTCCACATTCCATTCCACGTTCAATTCCATTCCATTCCACGTTCCATTTCACGTTCCATTCCATGTTCCATTCCATTCCATTCCACGTTCCATTCCATATTCCATTGCATTCCATTTAACGTTCCATTCAAATCCATTCCACTTTCCATTCCACATTCCATTCCACATTCCATTCCACATTCCATTCCACTTTCCATTCCGTTGCATTCCACATTCCATTCCACACTGCATTCCACATTGCATTCCACAATCCGTTCCATTCCTTTCCACATTCCATTCGACATTCTATTCCACATTCCATTCCGTTCTATTGCACATTGCATTGTATTCCCTTCCACATCCCTTTCCACATTCAAACCCATTCCATTCCACATTCCCTTCCCTTCAATTCCACATTTCATTCCATTCCACATTCCATTCCACATTCTATTCCACATTCCATTCCATATTCCATTCCATTCCACATTCTTTTCTACATTCTATTCCACATTCTATTCCACTTTACATTCCATTCCATCCCACGTTCCCTTCCACATTCCATTCCACATTCCATTCCACATTCCATTCCATTCCATTCAACATTGCATTCCACATTCCATTTCACATTCCATTACACATTCCATTCCATTCCATTCCACATTCAATCCCATTCCATTCCATTCCATATTGCATTCCACGTTCCTTTCCAGTTTCCATTAAATTTTCCATTCCAGGTTGCATTCCATTCCATTCCACATTCTGTTCTACATTCCAGTCCCTTGCATTCCACTTTCCATGCCACATTCCATTCCACATTCCATTCCATTCCTTTCCACATTCCATTCCCCATTCCACTGCATTCCATTCCTCTTTCCATTCCACTTTCTATTCCAATCCATTTCACAATCCATTTCTCATTCTTTTCCTCCTTCCATTCCACATTCGATTCCACATTCCATTCCATTCCATTCAACATTCCATTCCACTTTCCATTCCATGATGTATTCCACGTTCCGTTCCATTCCATTCCATTTTCCATTCATTCTGTTCCATTCCACATTTCATTCCACCTTTTATTTCGCATTCCATTCGACATTGCATTCCACATTACTTTCCATTCCATTCCATTTTCAATTCCATTCCATTCCACATTCCATTGCATTCCATTCCATATTCCCTTCCATTCCGTTCCACATTACAATTGTTTCCACATTCCATTCCACGTTCCATTCCTTTCCATTCCACGTTACTTTCCACTTTCCATTTCATGTTCCATTCCATTGCATTCCACGTTCCACTCCAAATTCCATTCCATTCCATTTCAAGTTCCATTCCACAATTCCATTCCAGATTCCATTCCACTATCCATTCCGTTCCATTCCACACTCGATTCCACTCTCTACTCCACATTCCTTTCCAAATTCCATTCATTTCCATTCCACATTTCATTCCACATTTTATTCCACATTCCATTCCTTTGCATTCAACATTCCATTGCATTCCATGACACATTCCTTTAAACATACCAATCCATTCCATTCCACATTCCATTCCTTTCCTTTCCACATTCCATTCCACATTCCATTCCATTCCATTCCACATTACATTCCACATTCTATTCTACATCCCATTCCACATTCCACTCCATTCTATTCCTTGTTCCCTTCCACATTCCATTCCACATTGCATTCCACATTCCATTCCACATTCCTTTCCATTCCATTCAACATTCCATTCCACCCTACATTTCACATTACATTCCACATTCCATTCCATTCCATGTTTCATTACACGTTCCATTCCACTTTCCTTTCCATTCCATTCCACTTTCCATTCCACATTCCGTTACATCTTCCATTCCACGTTACTTTATATTCAGTTCCACATTCCATTCCACATTCCATTCCACATTCCATTCCATTCCACTTACCAATCCACATTCCATTCCACATTCCATTCCATTCCACATAGCATTCCACATTCCATTCCACGTTTCATTCCACATTCCTTTAAATTCCATTCCACATTGCATTCCACATTGTATTCCAATCCATTCCATATTCCATTCCACATTCCTTTTCACATTCCGTTCAACATTCCATTCCACATTCCATTTCACCTTCTGTTCCACATTCCATTTCATATTCCACTGCATTCCTTTCCACATTCCGTTCCATTCCATTCCCCATTATATTCCATTCAATTCCACGTTCCATTCTACGTTACATTCCACATTCCATTCCACATTCAATTCTTCTTTCCATTCCGTTCCATTCCGCTTTCAATTCCACTTTTCACTCCACATTCCATTCCATGTTCCTTTCCACATTCCATTCCACTCCATCCCACATTCCATTCCATTCCATATTTCATTCCATTTCGTTCCACATTCGATTCCAAATTCCATTCCTTTCCATTCCACTTTCCATTCCATTCCATTCTTCGTTCCATTCAATATACCTGTCCACATTCCATTATATTCCAATCCACATTCAATTTCACGTTCCATTCCATTTCATTCCACATTCCATTCCGCACTCCATTCCGTTGCATTCCACATTCTATTACACATCCAGTCCGTCCCATTCATCATTCAATTCCACTTTCCATTACATTCCACTCCACATTCCATTCCACATTCCATTCCATTCCATTCCATTCCACATTCCATTCCATTCCACCTTCCATTCCAGGTTGCATTCCACGTTCCATTCCATTCCATTCCACATTCCATTCCCTTCCATTCCACATTCGATTCCACACTCCATTTCATTCCATACCACATTCCATTCCACATTCAATTCCATATTCCTTTACATTCCATTCCATTGCATTCCACATTCCATTCCTTTACACGTTCCATTCCTTTCCACGTTCCATTCCACATTCCATTACAGATTCCATTCCTCATTCCATTCCATTCCATTCCATATTCCATTCCAGATTCCATTCCACATTCCATTCCATTCAATTCCACATTCCACATTCCATTCCCTTCCATTCTACATTACATTATGTTCCACTTTCCATTCCACATTCCATTCACTTGCATTCCATATTCCATTCCACATTCCAATCAACTCCATTACACGTTCCATTCCATTCCTCATTCCATTCCACATTCCATTCCGCATTCCATTCTATTCCATTCCATTCCATTCCATTACACTTTCCATTCCATTCCATTCTGTTCCATTCCACATTACCTTCCATTCCATTCTACTTTCCTTTCACTTCCAATCCAAAACACTGTAAATTCCCTTCCATTCCATTCCGTATTCCAATCCATTTCATTCCATTCCTCATTGCATTCCATTCCATTCCACGTTCCATTGCTCATTCCATTCCACGTTCCATTCCATTCCATTCCAAATTCCATTCCACATTCCATTCCATTCCATTCCACATTCCACTCCATTCCTTTCCACTTTACATTCCACATTCCATTCCTTTCCATTCCACATTCCAATCCTTTCCATTCCACATTCCATTACACATTCCATTCCACTCCATTCCACGTTCCATTCCTTATTCCATTGCACATTCCATTCCATTCCATTCCACATTCCATTCCACATTCCGTTCCTCATTCCATTCCATTCCATTCCACATTCCATTCCATTCTGTTCCGCTTTCCTTTCCACATTCCTTTCCATTCCATTCCACATACCATGCCATTCCTTTCCACATTCAATTCCATATTCCTTTCCATTCCATTCCACTTTCCATTCCATTCCATTCCATTGCATTCCACTTTTCATTCCAGTCCATTCCACTTGACATTCCACTGAATTCCATTCCATATTACATTCCATTGCATTCCACATTCCTTTCCACAATCCATTCCATTCCATTCCACATTCTATTTCACATTCCATTCCATTCCATTCCACATTCCATTTCATTCAATTCCACGTTCCATTCTATTTCCATTTCACATTCCATTCCATTCCACATTCCTTTCCACATTCCATTCCATTACATTCCACATTCCATTCCACATTCAATTCCATTCCTTTCCAGGTACCATTCCATTCCACTTTGCATTCCAATCCGTTCCATTCCAATCCACATTCCATTCCACGTTCCATCGTACTCCATTCCACTTTCTATACTCTTCCAATCCACTTTCTAGTCCATTCCATTCCACGTTCCATTCCATTCCACATTCCATTCCATTGCACGTTCCATTCCATTCAATTCCACGATCCATTCCACTTTCCATTCCACGTTCCATTCCACGTTCTATTCCATGTTGCATTCCATTCCATTAAACGTTCCATTACTCATTCCATTCCACAGTACATTCCATTCCATTCCACATTCAATTCCAATTTCCATTGATCACCATTCCACATTCCATTACATTCCACTTTTCGTTCCATTCCATTCCACGTTCCGTTCCATTCCATACCATTCCACTTTCCATTTCTTATTCCATTCCAGATTCCATTCCATTCCATTCCACATTCCATTCCACATTCCATTCCACATTCCCTTCCGCACTCCATTACATTCCGTTCCACATTCCATTCTATTCCACATTGCATTCCATTGAATTCCACATTCCATTCCATTCGATTCCATTCCATTATATTCCACATTCTATTCCACATTCCATTCCATTGCATTCCACGTTCCATTCCACAATCCACTCCACATTCCATTCCATTCCTATCCATTCCATTACACGTTCCATTCCTCATTCCATTCCATTCTATACCGTTCCATTCCTCATTCAATTACATGTTGCATTGCATTCTATTCCACTTTCCATTCCATTCCACTCCACGTTCCATTCCACATACCACTCCATTGCTTTCCACGTTAGATTCCATATTCCTTTCCATTCCATTCCACATTCCATTCCATTCCATTCCCTCCCATTCTACATTCCTTTCCATTCTCTTCCACATTTCATTACATTCCATTCCATCCCACATTCCTTTCCATTACAATTCAACTTCCATTCGCTTCTAATTCATTCCATATTCCATTCCACATTCCATTCCATTCCATTCCATTCCATTCCACATTCCATTCCATTCCATTCCACATTAAATTCCATTCAATTGCACATTCCATTGCATTCCATTCCACATTCCATTCCATTCCACTTTACGTTCCACTCCTTACATTCCATTCCACATTCCATTCCACGTTCCATCCCACTCCATTCCACTTTCCATACTATTCCACTGCATGTTCCATTCCATTCCATTCCACATTACATTCCATTATTTTCCACGTTCCATTCCATTCCACATTCCATTGCATTCCATTCCATGAAACTTTCCACATTCCATTCCACGATCTATTCCATCTTCCTTTCCATTCCATTAAATGTTCCATTCCTCATTCCATTCTTCATTCCATTCCATTCCATTCCATATTCCATTCCACGTTCAAATCCACTCCATTCCACATTCCATTACATTCCACTTTCCATTCCCTTCCATTCCAATTTCCATTCGATTTTATATTCCATTCCATTCCATTCCTTTCCACTGCATTCCGCTTTCCACTCCATTCCATTCCATTCCACATTCCATTCCATTCCATTCCACATTCCAATCCATTCCATTCCATATTCCATTCCATTCCATTCCATATTCCGTTCAACATTCCATTCCAATCCATTCCATTGCATTCCACCTTCCATTCCATTACATTCCACATTCCACTCCATTCCATTCCACATTCCGTTCCATTCGCTTTCCATTCCATTCCATTCCATTGCACTCCACATTCCATTCAATTCCATTCCGCATTCAATACCATTCCACTTTCAAATTCCATTCCATTCGTTTCCATTCCACATTCCTTTCCATACAATTCCTTTCCACAATCCTTTCCATTCCATTTCATATTCCATTCCTTTCCAATCCATTCCTTAGTCCATTCCATTCCATTTCACATTCCATTCCTTTCCATTGCATTCCACTGTCCATTCCACTCCATTCCACTTTCCATTCCCTTCCGCTTTCCATTCCATTCCATTCATTTTCATCCCACATTCCATTCCATACCATTCCTTTCCACATTACATTCCATTCGATTTCACATTCCAATCCATTCCATTCCATTCCACGTTCCATTCCAAATTCCACTCCACATTGCATTCCATTCCATTCCATTCCACATTCCATTGCATTCCGCATTCCATTCCATTCCATTCCTTTCCATTCCATTCCACGTTCCATTCCACATTCCATTCTACATTCCATTCCATTCCATTCCACATTCCATTCCACGTTCCATTCCACATTCCATTCCACATACCATTCCATTCCACATTCTATTCCACTCCTTTCCATTGTATTCCACATTGCATTGCATTCCATTCCATTCCACATTCCATTCCATTCCACATTCAATTTCACATTCCAATACATTCCATTCCACGTTCCACATTCAATTCCATTCCATTCCACAATAAAATCTATTTCCATTTCACTTTCCGTTGAATTCCATTCCACATTCCATTGCCTTCCATTCCACTCCATTGCATTGCATTCAATATTCCATTCCTTTTGATTCCACATTCCATTCCCATCAATTCCACATTGCATTCCATATTCGATTCCATTCAATTGCACTTTCCATTACACATTCCATGGCCTGTTCTGTTGCATTCCTCTTTGCATTCCACATTCCATTCCCCATTCCATTCCATTGCATTCTACATTCCATTCCATTGCATTCCATTCCATTGCATTTCACATTCCATTCCATTCCATTCTATTCCACCTTCCGTTTCATTCCATTCCACTTTCCATTCCATTCCATTCCACATTCCATTCCACATTCCATTCCATTCAAAGTTCCATTCCACATGCCTTTCCATTCCATTCCATTGCATTCCACATTCCATTCCATTCCACTCCATTCGATTCCACATTCCATTCCATTTCATGCCACATTCCATTCCATTCCATTCCACATTCCATTCCTCCTTCCATTCCATTGCATTCCACATTCAATTTCACTTTCCATTCTATTCCATTCCAATCCATTAAACTTTCCATTCCACGTTCAATTCCTTTCCATTCCACGTTCAATTCAACATTGCGTTCAACATTCCATTCCATTCCACTTTGCATTCCACATTCCATTTCACATTCCATTCCGTTCCTACCAATTCCATTCCACTTACCATTCCAAATCCCATTCCACATTCCATTCCATTCCATTCCATTCCATTCCAAGTTCCAATCCACATTCCATTCCACTTTCCATTCCATTCCATTCCCTTCCATTCCACATTACATTGCATTCTATTCCACATTTCATTGCATTGCATTACATTCAACATTCCTTTCCATTCCAATCTACCTTCCATTCCATTCCAATCCATTCAATATTCCATTCCACATTCCATTCAATTGCATTCCAATTTCCATTCCATTCCATTCCACGTTAAATTCCATTCCATTCCACATTTCATTCCATTCCATTCAACTTTCCATTCCATTCCACGCCAAATTCCATTCCATTCAATTCCACATTCCATTGCATTCCACTCTACATTCCATTCCATTCCATTCCATTCCAAATTCCATTCCCCATTCCGTTCCCCATTCCATTCCCCATTCCATTCCCTTCCATTCCACATTCCATTCCATTCCATTCCACGTTCCATTACACTCCATTCCCTTCCATTCCACAATCCATTCCATTCTATTGCACATTTCATTCCATTCCATGCCATTCCAATTCCTTTCCATTCCATTCCACCTTCCATTCCTTTCCAATCCATTACATATTCCATTCCACATTCCATTCCATTCCACATTCCATTCCGTTTAATTTCACATTCCATTCCATTCCATTCCTGAATCCATTCCCTTCCATTCCACATTCCATTCCATTCCTTTCCATTCCACATTCCTTTCCATTCCATTCCACGTTCCATTCCTTTCCATTCCACTTTCCATTCCACATTCCATTCCGTTCCATTCCATTCAACGTTACATTCCAGATTCCATTCCACTTTCCATTCTGTTCCATTCCATTCCATTCCACATTCCATTCCACATTCCTTTCCATTACATTCCACGTTTCTTTCCTCATTCCATTCCATCTTCCACTCCATTGCATTCCACATTCCATTCCTCATTCAATTCCACGTTCCATTCCATGCCATTCCACGTTCCATTCCGCATTCCATTCCACGTTCCATTCCACGTTCCATTCCATGTTCCTTTGCATTCCATTCCACGTTGCTTTCCTCATTCCATTCCATGTTCCACTCCATTCCATTCCACATTCCATAACTCATTTCACTCCACGTTCCATTCCTTTTTCCATTCCACATTCCATTCAATGTTTCCTTCCACGTTCCGTTGCATTCCATTCCACGTTCCATTCCTCCATCCATTCTACGTTCCATTCCATTCCATTCCACATTCCATTCCACATTCCATTCCACCTTCCATTCCATTCCATTCCACATTTCATTCCATTCTATTCCACTTTTTTCCCATATTCCATTCCACATTTAATTACACGTTCCATTCCACTCCATTCCACGTTCCAATCCTTATTCCATTACACATTCCATTCCATTCCATTTCACATTCCATTCCACATTCCGTTCCATGTTCCATTCCATTCCATTCCACATTCCATTCCATTCTGCTCCACATTTCTTTCCACATTCCATTCCATTCCATTTCACTTCCCGTTCCGCATTCCACTCCATAGCATTCCAAATTCCTTTGCATTCTATTCCATTCATTTCCTTATTCCACAACACATTCCATTCCATTCCATTCCACGTTCCGTTCCACTCCATTCCACGTTCCATTTGACATAGCATTCCATTCCTTTCCACATTCCATTGCATATTCTGTTCCATTCCATTCCACTTGATTCCACATTCCATTCCATTCCATTCCATTCCACTTTCCATTCCATTCCATTTCACATTCCATTCCACATTGCATTCCACAATCCATACCACATTGCCTTCCATTCCATTCCATGGTCCATTCCACATTCCATAACATTCCATTCCACATTCCATTCCATTCTATACCTCATTCCATTCCATTCCACTTTCCATTCTATTTGCATTTCACAATCCATGCTATTTCCATTTCAAATTCCATTCCATTCCACTTTCCATTCCACTTTCCATTCCATTATATTCCACATTCCATTGCACATTCAATTCCATTCCCATCCACATTCCATTCCATTCCATTTTACATTCCATTCTTTCCATTCCATTCCACATTCCATTCCAGGTTCCTTCCCACTCCATTTCACTATCCATACCATTCCACTCCACGTTACATTCCATTCCATTCCACTCCACATTCCATTCCATTCCATGCCACATTCCATTCCATTGCACTCCACATTCCACTCCATTCCATTCCATTCCACATTGCAATCCCCATTCCATTCCCTTCCATTAAACATTCCATTGCATTAAATTCCACAACCCATTCCATTCCAAACCTCGTTCCACTCTATTCAAATCCAGAATCCATTGCATTCCAGGCCACTTTCCATTCCTTTCCTTTCCACATTCCATTCTATTCCTTGCACATTCCATTGCATTCCACTTTCCATTACATTCCATTCCACATTTCCATCCATTCCATTCCACATTCCATTCCACATACCATTCCATTCCACATTCCATTTCATTCCACATTCCGTTTCACTCCATTCCATTGGGCATTCCATTCCGTTTCACATTCCATTCCATTCCATACCATATTCCATTCCATTCCATTTCACATTGCATTCCATTCCATTTCTTTCCACATTCCATTCAATCCTATTCCACATTCCATTCCATTCCATTCCACATTTAATTCCATATTCCATTCAATTCCATTCCATTCCATTCCACTTTCCATTCCATTACATTGCATTCCACATTCCATTTCATACCACTCAACTTTCCTTTCCACATTCCATTCCACTTTCCATTCCATTCCTTTCCACATTCCATTCCATTCCATTCCATTCCACATTCCATTCCATTCCATTTCACCATCAATTCCATTCCATTCCACATTCGATTCCAAATTCCCTGCCACATTCCATTCCTTTCCATTCCACATTCCATTGCACATTCCATTCCATTCCATTCCATTCCACATTCCGTTCCATTCCATTCCACTTTCCATTCCATTCCATTCCACATTCTATTCCACATTTCAATCCACATTCCATGCCACATTCCATTCCATTCCATTCCACATTATATTCCACATTCAATTCCACATTCCATGCCACAATCAATTGCATTCCATTCCACAATCTATTCCACATTCTATTCCACATTCCATTCCACATTCCATTACACTTTCCATTCCATAAGCCATTCAGGTCCATTCCATTCCTCTTTCCATTCCATAATCCATTCAATTTCATTCCCCTTTCCATTCCACATTCCGTTACATTCCATTCCACTTTCCATTCCGCTTTCCAATCCACTTTCCTTTCCACATTTCATTCCATGTTGCATTCCATTCCATTCAATTTCATTCCACATTTCTTTCCTTTCCATTCTATGTTACATTCCATTCCATTGCACATTCCATTCCTTTGCATTCCATATTCCATTCCATTCCAATCTACATTCCATTCCTTTCCATTCCACAATCCATTCCACATTCCAGCCCATTCCATTCCACATTCCATTCCACACTTCTTTCCATTCCATGCCACATTCCATTCCACATTCCATCCCATTTCATTCCACATTCCATTACACATTCCATTCCACTCCATTCCACATTCCATTCCATTAAACATTCCACTCCACATTCCAATAAAATCCATTCCACAGTCCATTCCACATTCCATTCTATTCCAGTCCACATTTCATTCCACATTCCATTTCATTGCATTCAAAATTTCATTTCACATTCCATTCATTGCATTCTCCATTCCATATCATTCCATTCCATTGCACATTCTATTCCATTCCATTCCGTTCCACATTCCTTCCCATTCCATTCCACATTACATTCCACATTACATTCTATTCCATTCCACATTCCATTCCATTCCATTCCATTCCATTCCCCATTCCATTCCATACCATTCTATTCGATTCCAGATTCGCTTCTATTCCATTCCATTCCAGATTCCAATCCATTCCATTCCATGTTCCATTCCATTTCACATTCCATTCCACATTCCATTCCATTGTATTCGACAATCCATTCCACATTGCATCCCATTCCATTCAATATTCTATTCCACATTCCATTGCATTGCATTTCTTTTTGCATTCCATTCTATAGAATACCACATTACATTACATTCCATTCCAAATTCCATTCCATTCCATTCCATTCCACATTACATTCCATTACTTTCCATTCCACATTCCATTCCATTGCATTCCACATTCCACTCCGTTCTTTGAATTCCAAATTCAATGCCATTCCATTCCACATTCCATTGGATTCCATTCCATTCCACATTCCATTTCATTCTATTCCACATTCCATTCCATTCCATACCATTCCACATTCCATTCCACATTCCATTCCATTCCTTTCCACATTCCTTGCCATTCCATTCCACATTCCATTCCACATTCCATTTCATTCCATTCCACATTTCGTGCCATTCCATTCCACTTTCTATTCCACATTGCATTAAGATCAATTCCACTTTCCATTCCACATTCCATTCAACATTCCATTCCACATTCCATTCCACATTCCATTGTATCCCATTTCATTCCAAATTGTACACCACATTCCATTCCATTCCATTTCACATCCCATTTCACATTCCATTCCATTCCATTCCACATTCCTCTCCACATTCCATTCCACAATCCATTCCACTTTCCATTCCATTGCATTCAACTTCCCATTCCACATTCCATTCTATTTCATTCCACATTCCGTGCCATTCCATTCCACATTCCATTCCACAGTCCATTCCACATTCCAATCCTTTCCATTGCATTGCATTCTACTTTCCATTCCATTCCATTCCACATTCCATTCCATTCCATTCCATTCCAGATTCCATTCCACTTTCCATTACTTTCCAATCCATATTCTGTTACATTCCATTTCATTCCAATCCACATTCAATTCCATTCCATTCCATTCCACACTCCATTCCATTCCATTCCATTCCTGTCCACATTCTATTCCATTCCATTGCATTCCCCTTTCCATTCCATTCCATTCCATTCCTGTCCACATTCTATTCCATTCCATTCCATTTCACTTTCCATTCCATTCCATTCCACATTCAAATCCATTCAATTCCAAATTCCATTCCCTTCCATTAAAAATTCCATTCCATTCAGTTCCACATTCCTTCCTATTCCATTACACTTTCAATTCCATTCCATTCCATTCTATGTTCCATTCGATTCCATTCCACATTCCAATCCATTCCATTCCACATTCCATTCCACATTCCTTTATACTTTCTATTCCACATTGCATTCCGCATTCCTTTCCCTTCCGTTACACATACCATTCGATTCCATTACTTATTCCATTCCACTTTCCATTCCACGTTCAATTGCACGTTCAATTACTCTTTTCATTCCATGTTCCATTCCATTTTCCATTCCATTCCATTAGACATTCCATTCCATATTCCATTCCATTCCATTCCATATTCCATACCATTCCATTCCATTCCATTCCACATTCCATTCTATTGCATTCCACGTTCCATTCCACATTTCATTCCATTAAATTACACGTTCCTTTCCAAACCACTTTCCATTTCATTCCATTCCACATTCCATTCCACATTCCATTTCACATTCCATTCCACATTCCATTTCACATTCCATTCCGCATTCCATCCCACATTCCATTTCATATTCCATTCCACATTACATTTCACATTCCACATTCCATTCCATTCCATTCCACATTCCATTCCATTTCACATTCCATTCCTATACCTTCTACATTCCATTCCACATTCCATTCCATTCTGTTCCACATTCTATTCCATTCCGTTCCATATTCCATTACTTTCCATTCCATTCCACATTCCATTCCATTCTATTCCATTCCACATTCCATTCCACATTCCATCCCATTCCATTAAACACTATTTTCCACATTCCATTCCATTCCACATTCTATTGCATTACGTTCCACATTCCATTCCATTCCTTTCAACATTCCATTCCACTCCATTCCATTCCATTCCACATTCCGTTCCATTTCATTTCATTCCAGATTCCATTCCACATTCCATCCCTTTCCTTTCCAAATTCCATTCCCATTTTGTACCATTCCATTCCACATTCCATTCCATTCCATTCCACTTTGCATTCCACATTCCATTCCACATTCCACTCCGTTCATACCAATTCCATTCCACTTACCATTCCACATCCCATTGCACATTCCATTCCACATTCCATTGCAATCCACATTCCATTGCAATCCACATTCCATTCCACTTTCCATTCCATTCCATTCCCTTCCATTCCACATTCCTTTCCATTCTATTTGACATTTCATTCCATTGCATTCCATTCCACATTCCTTTCCATTCCAATCCACCTTCCATTCCACATTCCATACTACATTCCCTTCCTTTGCATTCCACGTTCCATTACAGATTCAATTACACAATCCATTCCGTTCCATTCCACATTACATTCCATTCCATTCCACATTCCATTCCACATTCCATTCCACATTCTGTTCCTCTTTTCATTCCAAACAATTCCATTTTCCATTCACAGTTCCATTCCGCATTCCATTCCACATTCCATTCAACTTTAAATTCCATTACCTTCCACGTTCCATTCCCCATTGCATTCTATTCCATTCCACGTTCCATTCTACATTTCTATCCTTTGCATTCCAGGTTCAATCCCACTTTCAATTCCAAATTCCATTCCTTTCCATTCCACATTTTGTTCCATTCCAATCCACATTCCATTCTACTTTCCATTCCATTCCATTCCACTTTGCTTTCCACATTGCATTCCACATTCATTTGCACATTCCATTCCATTCAATTGCATATTCCATTCTACATTCCATTGCATTCCATTCAACATTCCATTCCACATTCCATTCCACTTTCCATTCCACTTTCCATTCTTTTCAATTCCACATTGCATTACATTCAATTCCACATTCCATTCCATTCCATTCCACATTCCATTTCACATTCCATTCCACATTCCATTTCGCATTCCCTTCCACTTAACTTTCCATTCCATTCCACAATCCTTTCCTTTCCATTACACGTTCCATTTCATTCCATTCAACATTCCATTCCACCTTCCATTTCACATAAATTTCCATTTAACATTCCATTCCACATTCCATTCCATTCCATTCACATTCCATTCCATTGCATACCACATTCCATTACATTCCACATTCTATTCCACTTTCCATTACATTCCATTCCTCTGCACATTCCATTCCATTGCATTCCACATTCGATTTCACATTCCATTGCACATTCCGTTCCACATTTCTTTCCTCAATCCATTCCAATCCATTCCACATTCAATTCCATGGCATTCCACATTCCATTCCATTCCATTCCACTTTCCTTTCCATTCAATTCCACGTTCCACTGCATTCTGTTCAACATTCCATTCCATATTCCATTCCACATTCCATTTCTCATTCCATTCCCTTCCATTCCATTCCTCTTTCCATTCCGTTGCATTCCACTTTCCATTCTATTCAATTGCACATTCCGTTCCATTCCATTCCTCTTTCCATTCCACATTCCATTCCACTTTCCTTTCCGCATTCCTTTCCCTTCCATTCCACATTCCATTCCATTCCATTCCACGATCCATTCCATTCTATTCCACATTCCATTCCATTGCATTCCACATTCCATTCCATTGCTATCCATATTCCATTCCACGTTCCATTCCATTCCAAGTTCCATTCCATTCCAATCCACGTTCCATTTCATTCCATTCCACAATCCATTCCACATTCCATTTAACATTCCATTCCTCATTCCATTATACATACCATTCCACCTTCCATTCCACATTCTCTTCTGCGGTCCATTCCATTCCTTTCCACATTCCTTTCCATTCCATTCCATTCCACATTCCATTCCATTATATTCTACCTTCCATTCCATTGCATTCCACCTTCATTTCCATTCCATTCCACAATCCATTCCGTATTCCATTCTACATTCCTTTACGCATTCCCCTCCCTTGCATTCCACAGTCCTTTCCATTACCTTCCACGTTCTGTTCAATTCCATTCCACTTTCCTTTAATTTCCATTCTACTTTCCATTCCATATTCTATTCCATTCCATTCCACATTCCTTTCCATTCCATTCCACGTTCCATTCCTTTGCATTCCACATTCCATTCCATTCCATTCCACAATCCATTCCATTTCATTCCAATTTCCATTCCACGTTCCGTTCCATTCCATTCCATGTCTTATTACATTCCATTCCACTTTCCATTTCATTCCATTCCACAATCCATTCCACATTCCATTTCATATTACATCCCACATTCCATTCCACATTGTATTCCATGATGCATTCTATACCATTCCAAATTCCATGACACTCCATTCCATTCCACTTTACATTCCATTCCATTCCACATTCCATTCAATAGCATTCCATGTTCCTTTACATTCCATTCCACATTCCATTCCGTATTCCATTGCACATTCCATTCTGCATTCCAGTCCCTTGCATTCCACACTCCATTCCCTTCCCTTCCACCTTCTATTCAGTTCCATTTTACGTTCCATTAAATTCCATTCCACGTTTCATTCCATATTCCTTTCCATTCCATTCCACCTTCCATTCCACATTCCTTTCCATTCCACTCCACATTCCATTTCACATTCCTTTCCATTCCATTCCACATTAAATTCCACATTCCAGTCCATTGCATTCCACATTTTATTCCACATTCCATTCCATTCCATTCCATGCCACATTCCATTACACGTTCCTTTCCATTCCATTACACATTCCATTCCACTTCCCATTCCACGTTGCATTCCACATTCCAATCCACATTCCATTTCACATTCCATTCCACCTTGCTTTCTACGTTCCATTCCAAGTTCCTTTCAACTAATTTCCACGTTCCATTCCCCATTACATTGCATTCCATTCCACTTTCCTTTCCACATTCCTTTCCACATTCCATTCCATTCCATTCCACATTGCATTCTATTCCATGCCACATTCCATTCCATGTTCCATTCCATTCCATTCCATGTTCCATTCCACGTTCAATTCCATTACATTTCACATTCCTTTCCACATTCAATTGCACATTCCATTTCATATTTCATTCCATTCCATTTCGCATTCCATTCCACATTGCACTCCTTTCCCTTCGACACTCTATTCCACATTCCATTCAATATTCCATTCCTTTCCATTCCACATTGCTTTCCACATTCCATTCAGCATTCTATTCCACATTCCATTCCACACTCCATTAAAGATACCATTCCACATTCCATTCCGTTCCATTCCACATTCCTTTCCACATTCCATTCCACTTTCCATTCCTTTCCATTCCACATTCCATCCACATTCCATTCAATTCAATTTCACATTCCATTCCTTTCCATTCCAGATTCCTTTCCACATTCCATTACACATTCCTTTCCACATTGCATTCCACATGCCATTCCACATTGCATTCCATTCCATTCCTCATTCCATTTCACATTCCATTCCACCTTGCTTTCTACGTTCCATTCCAAGTTCCTTTCAACTAATTTCCACGTTCCATTCCCCATTACATTGCATTCCATTCCACTTTCCTTTCCACACTCCTTTCCACATTCCATTCCATTCCATTCCACATTGCATTCCATTCCATTCCACATCCCATTACACGTTCCTTTCCATTCCTTTCCACGTTCCATACTACGTTCAATTCCACGTTCCATTCCACTTTACAATCCAAATTCCATTTCACATTCCATTACATTCCATTTCACATTGCATTCCACATTCCACTCCATTCCATTTCACTTTCCATTCCGCATTACATTCCACAATCCATTCCACATTCCATTCCATTCCATCCCACATTCCATTCTATGCTCCATTCCATTACATTCCACGTTCAATTCCACATTCCGTTCCATTTTATTTGACATATTATTCCACCTTCCATTGCACATTCCATTTCACATTCCATTCCGTTCCAACACACATTCAATTCCACACTCCATTCCACATTCTATTCCACTTTCCATTCCGTTCCATTCCATATTCCCTTCCACGATACATTCCCTATTACATTCCACATTCCATTCCACTTTGCATTAAATTCCATTGTACATTCCATTCCATTCCATTCAACATTCCATTCCACGTTCCATTCAACGTTCTATTCCAAATTCCATTCAATATCATTCTACGTTGCATTCCGCATTCCATTCCATTCCACTTTCCTTTCAACATTCAATTCCCCATTCCATTCCACATTACTTTTCACATTCCATTCCTTTCCATTCCACCTTCATTCAACATTCCATTCCCCATTTCTTTCCACGTTCCATTCCACATATGATTCCATTCCATTCCATATTCCCTTAAATTCCATTCCACATTCCAATCCACACTCCAATCCACATTTCACTGCACATTCCATTCCGTTCCATTCCACATTCCTTTCCACATTCCATTCCACTTTCCATTCCACATTCCCTTCCATTCCATTCCACATTCTATTACACATTCCATTCCATTCAATTTCTCATTCCATTCCACATTCCATTCCACAATGCATCCCATTCCATTACAGATTCCATTCCACAATCTTTCCATTCCATTCCACATTCCATTCCATTCCATTCCATTCCACATTCCATTCCATTCCATTGAATTTCACATCCCATTCCATTCTATTCCACATTCCATGCCTTTCCATTACATTCCTCATTCCATTCCACATTACATTCCACATTCCATTCCATGTTGCATTCAACGTTTCTTTCCTTTCCATTCCACTTTCCATTCAATGATCCTATCCAATCAATTCCACGTTCCCTTCCACGATACATTACATTATATTCCACTTTGCAATTCAAATTCCATTCCACATTGCATTTCACTTTCCTTTCCACATTCGATTCCACATTCTTTTCCATTCCATTCCACGTTCCATTCCACGTTCCATCCCACCTAACATTCCATATTCCATTCCATGTTCCAATTCATTCCATTACACATTGCATTCCACGATCCTTTCCACATTACATTCCACATTCCATTCCATTCCATTCCACATTCCATTCCACCTTCCATTCCACATTCCATAACTTTCAATTCCATGTTCCTTTCCATGTTACATTCCACGTTCCATTCCACTATCCATTCCATTCCATTCAACGTTCCATTCCATTCCATTCCTCATTCCTTTTGACATTCCATTTCACATTGCATTCCACATTCCATTTCACATACCATTGCATTCGCTTCCACATTCCATTCCACATTCCTTTGCACATTCCACTCCATTCCATTGCACATTCCATCCCACATTCCATTCCGTTCCATTCCACAATCCACTCAACTTTCCATTCCACGATCCATTTTTTTCCATTCCGCATTCCATTTCACATTCCACTCCACATTCCATTTCACATTCCATTCCATTCCATTATATTCCGCATTCCATTCTACATTCCCTTCCACATTCCTTTCCATTCAATTCCGCATTCCATTCCACGTTACATTCCATTCCATTCCACTTTCCATTCTACAACCATTCCACATTCCCTTCCAATTTCCATTCCATTGCATTCCACTTTCCGTTCCACGTTCTATTCCGCATTCCATTCCACATTCCATTTCGTTCCATTCCACATTCCGTTCCACATTCCATTCCATATTCCTTTGCACATTCCTTTCCATTCCATTCCATATTCCATTCCACATTCCATTCCATTCCATTCCACATTCCATTCCACATTCCATTCCACGTTCCATTCCATGTTCCATACCACATTCCATTCCATTCCATTCCATGTTTCATTCCACTCCATTCCACTTTCCATATCATGACATTGCATGTTCCATTCCACATTCCATTTAGCATTCCTTTCCATTCCACACTCCATTCCATTCCATTACACAATCCATTCCATTCCATTCCACATTCCATTCCACAATCCATTCCAATCCATTCTACTCCACTTTCCATTCCATTCCATTCCATATTCCATTCCTTTATATTCCAGATTCCATTGCACATTCCTTTCCACTTTCCATTGCATTCCTTTCCAGATTCCAATCAACACTCCATTCCACATTCCACTCCACATTCCATTCCGTTCCATTCCACATTCTTTTTCACATTCCATTCCTCATTCCATTCCATTGCATTCCACATTCCGTTCCACATTCCATTCCATTCCATTTCACATTCCATTACGTTCCATTCCACATTCCTTTACACATTCCATTCAACATTCTGTTACATTGCATTGCACGTTTCATTCCATATTCCATTCCTTTCCATTCCACATTCAATTGCATTCCATTCCATAATCCATTCCGCTCAATTCCATATTCTCTTCCACATTCCATTAAATTCCATTCCACATTCCATTCCACATTCCATTCCACGTTCCATTCAACGTTCTATTCCAAGTTCCATTCAATATCATGCCACGTTTCATTATGCATTCCATTCCATTCCATTCCACTTCCTTTCAACATTCGACTATCCATTCCGTTCAACTTCCTTTCAACATTCCACTCCTTTCAACATTCCATTATCCATTCCATTCCACTTCCTTTCAACATTCCATTATCCATTCCATTCCACATTTCTTTCCGTTCCATTCCACATTCCATTCTGCATTCCGTTCGACATTTCTTTCCATTCCATTCCACATTCCATTTCGTTCCATTCCACATCCCGTTTCATTCCATTCCACATTCCTTTCCACATTCCATTCCATTCCATTCCACATTTCATTCCACCTTCCATTCCACATTTCATTCCATGTTCCATTCCGCGTTGCATTCCACATTCCAATCCTCATTCCATTCCACATTCCATTCCAAATTCTACTCCACAATCCATTCCACATTCCGTTCCATTCCATGCCACATTCCATTCCACTTTCCATTCCATTCCATAACACGTTCAATTCCGCATTCCATTCCATTACATTTGACCTTCCAATTCACATTTCATTCCATTCCATTACACATTCCATTTCACACTCCATTCCAGTATCTATTCCACTTTCCATTCCTTTCCATACCACATTCAATTACACATTACATTCCATTGCACTAGTCATTCCATTCCACATTCCATTCCAAATTCCATTTCACTTTCCGTTCCATTGCATTACACATTCCATTCAACACTCCATTCTATATTCCATTCCACATTCCATTCCATGTTCCAATCCGTTCCATTCCACAATACATTCCACAATCCATTCCACATTCCATTCCACATTCCATTACCTTTCATTCCACATTCCATGCCAGACTACATTCCACAGTATATTCCACATTCCTTGCCGTTCCATTCCACATTCCTTTACACATTCCATTCCGTATCCCATTCCACATTCCATTCCACATTCCGTTCCACACTCCATTCCACACCCCATTCCACATTCCATTCCATTCCATTCCACATTCCATTCCATATTCCATTCCATTCCATTCTACATTCCATTCCTCATTGCATTCCATTCCTTTCCACATTGCATTTCACATTCCATTCCACATTCCATTCCATTCCATTCCAAGTTCCATTCCACTTGCCATTCCGTTCCATTCCACGTTGAATTCCACGTTCAATTCCTTTCCATTTCACGTTGCTTTGCACATTCCATTCAATTCCATTCCACATTCCTTTCCATTTCATCACACATTCCATTCCACATTCAATTACATTCCAATCCACATTCTCTTCTATTCCATTCAATTCTAGTCCACATTCTATTCCATTCTATTCCATTCCACATTCCGTTCCAATCCATTCCACATTCCATTCCATTCCATTCCACATACAATTCCACATTCAATTCCGTATTTCATTCCACATTCCATTCCATTCTATTCCACAAACCATTCCATTCCTTTCAATTCCATTGCACATTCCATTCCATTCCTTTCCACATTCCATTCCACATTCCATTTAACGTTCCATTCCATTCCACATTCCATTCCACATTCCATTTAACGTTCCATTCCTTCCCCTTCCACGTTGCGTTCCACAATCCATTCCAAATCCCATTCTGTTTCATTCCACGTTCAATAACACAGTCTATTCCATTCCATTCCACATTCCATTCCAAATTCTACTCCACAATCCATTCCACATTCCGTTCCATTCCATTCCACATTCCATTCCACACTCCATTCCACATTCCATTGTGCATTCCATTCCGTTCCATTCCATATTCCTTTCCACATTGCATTCCACATTCCATTCCACATTCCATTCCATTCCATTCCACATTCCATTCCGCAACCCACTACATTACATTCCAAATTCCGTTTTATTCCATTTCACATTCCTTTCCACATTCCATTCCACATTCCATTCCATTACATTTCACATTGCATTCCCCAATCCATTCGACATTCCATTACCCTTTCCATTCCATTAAATTCCACATTCCATTCCACTTTCCATTCCACGTTCCATTCCACATTCCATTTCATATTCCATTCCACGTTTCATTCCATTCTATTCCAAATTATATTGCATTCCATTCCAACTACCTTTCCATTCCGTGCAATTCCATTCCACGTTACATATCATTCCATTCCATTCCACATTGCATTCCTTTCCATTACACATTCCATTCCATTCCATTCCATATTCCATTCCATTTCATTCCATTCCATTCTGTATTCCATACCATTCCATTCCATTCCTCATTCCATTCTTTCCATTCCACATTCCATTCCATTCCTTTCCACATTCCATTCCATTACATTCCACTTTCCATTCCACATTCCATTCCCTTTCATTCCACATTCCATTCCATTCTATTCCACATTCCATTCAACTTTCCATTAAACGATGCATTCCATGTTCCATTCCATTGCATTCCAGTTTCTATTCCACTGCATTCCAGTTTCTATTCCACACTCCATTCAATTCCATTCCACGTACCTGTCCACATTCCATTCCATTCCATTGCTGGTTCCTTTCCTCATTCCATTCCACATTCGATTCCACGTTCCAATCCACGTTCCATCCATTCAATTCCATGTTCCATTCCATGTTGTATTCTGTTACATTCCAGGTTCCATTCCACATTCCATTGCACATTCCATTCCACTTTCCATTCCACATTCCATTCCACTCCATTACACAATCCATTCCACGGCATTCAAATTCCATTCCACTTTCCATTCCATTCCATTCCACTTTCGATTCCACATTCCATTCCATTCCATTCCATTCCACATTCCGTTCCACATTCCATTCTACTCCATTCGGCATCCTATTCCACATTCCATTGCATTCCTGTCCACATACCATTCCATATTCCATTCCACATTCCATTCCATTGGACAATCCATTGCACATTCCAATGCATTCCAGTCCACATTCCATTCCATTCCATTCCATTACATTCCACATTCCATTCAATAACAGTCCACATTCCATTCCACATTTCATTCCATTCCATTCCACATTCCATTCCATATTCCATTCAATTCCATTCCACATTCCATTCAATTTCATTCGACATTCCATTACACATTCCATTACATTCCATTCCAAATTCCATTCCAGGTTCTATTCCACATTGCATTCCACATTCCATTCCATGTTGCATTCCGTTCCGCTCCATGTTGCATTCCAGATTCCATTTCTTTTCGTTCCACGTCCCAATCCATATTCCATTGCACATTCCATTTTATCTTCCATTCCACATTAAATTCCACGTGCCTTTCCACGTTCCATTCCATACCATTCAACGTTCCATTCCACCTCACATTCCATTCCGTTCCACGTTCCATTCCACCATATATTCCATTCCATTCCATGTTCCATTCCACATTCCATTCCCCATTCGATTCCACATTCCTTTCCATTCCATTCCACAATCCATTCCATTCCATTCGACATTCAATTCCATTCAATTCCACATTCCATTCCACCTTCAATTCCATCCATTTCCATATTGCATTCCACACCATTCCATGTTCCATTCCACATTCCATTGCACAATTTATTTCACATTGCATTCCACATTCCGTTATATTCCATTCCACATTCCATTCCACATCCCATTCCATTCCATTCCACATTCCTTTCCGCATTCCATTTCACATTCCATTCCACATTCCAATCCATTCCATTCCACTTTCCATTCCACATTCTATTCCATTGCATTCAACATTGCATTCCATTCCATCCGACATTCCATTCCACGTGCCATTCCACATTTCATTCCACGTTCCAATCCATTCCATTACACTTTCCATTCCATTCCGTTCCACATTCCAATCAACATTCCATTTCACCTTCCATTCCCTTCCATTCCACCTTCCATTCCATATCTTTCCACATTCCAATCTGTTCGACATTCCATTCCACATTCCATTCCACGTTCCATTCAATTCCATTCCACGTTCCATTCCAATTTCCATTCCATGTTCCATTCCATTCCGTTCCACGATCCATTCCACATTCCATTCCATTACATTTAACGTTGCATTCCAATCGATTCCACTTTCCATTCCACATTCCGTTCCACATTCCATTAAATTCCACATTCCATTCTACATTCTATTCCACATTCTATTCCACATTCCATTCCCTTCCAATCCATGTTCCCTTGCACATTCCATTCCACATTCCATTCCACATTCCATTCCATTCCATTCAACAGTCGATTCTACATTCCATTTCACATTCCATTACACATTACATTTCATTCCATTCCACATTCAATTACATTGCATTCCATTCCACATTCCATTCCACGTTCCATTAAACTTTCCATTCCACGTTCCATTCCATTCCATTCCACATACCGTTCCACATTCCAATCCATTGCATTCCACTTTCCATGCCACATTACATTACACATTGCATTCCATTCCTTTCCACATTCCATTCCACATTCCATTCCCCATTCCACTGCTTTCCATTCCTCTTTCCATTCCACGTTCCATTCCACTCCATTTCAGAATCCATTTCACATTCCATTCTACTTTCTATTCCACATTCCATTCCATTCCATTCGACATTACATTCCACTTTCCATTCCACGTTCCATTGCACGTTCCATTCCTTTCCATTCCATGATCCATTCATTCTGTTCCACTCCACATTTCATTGCACCTTCCATTTCACATTCCATTCGACATTCCATTACACACTCCTTTCCATTCCATTCTACTTTCAATTCCATTCCATTCCACATTCCATTTCATTCCATTCCATTCCACATTCCATTCCATTCCATTCTACATTACAATCCTTTGCATATTCCATTCCACTTTCCATTCCACGTTGCATTCCATTCCATTCCGCATTCCATTCCACGTACCATTCCATGTTCCATTCCACGTTCCATTCCACCTCACATTCCATTCCGTTCCACGTTCCATTCCACCTTACATTCCATTCCGTTCCATGTTCCATTCCACATTCCATTCCCCATTCGATTCCACATTCCTTTCCATTCCATTCCACAATCCATTCCATTCCATTCGACTTTCAATTCCATTCAATTCCACATTCCATTCCACCTTCAATTCCATCCAATTCCATATTGCATTCCACGCCATTCCAGGTTCCATTCCACATTCCATTCCACAACTTATTTCACATTGCATTCCACATTCCTTTATATTCCATTCCACATTCCATTCCACATTCCATTCCATTCCATTCCACATTCCTTTCCGCATTCCATTCCACTTTCCATTCCACATTCCATTTCATTGCAGTCAACATTGCATTCCATTCCATCCGACATTCCATTCCACGTTCCATTCCACATTTCATTCCACGTTCCATTCCACTCCATTACACTTTCCATTCCATTCCGTTCCACATTCCAATCAACATTCCATTTCACCTTCCATTCCCTTACATTCCACATTCCATTCCATAACTTTCCACATTCCAATCTTTTCGGCATTCCATTCCACATTCCATTCCACGTTCCATTCAATTCCGTTCCACGTTCCATTCCAATCTCCATTCCATGTTCCATTCCATTTCGTTCCACGATCCATTCCACATTCCATTCCGTTCCATTTAACGTTGCATTCCAATCCATTCCACTTTCCATTCCACATTCCGTTCCACATTCCATTAAATTTCACATTCCATTCTACATTCTGTTCCACATTGTATTCCACATTCCATTCCATTCCAATCCATGTTCTCTTGCACATTCCATTCCCCATTCCGTTCCACATTCCATTCCATTCCATTCAACATTCGATTCTACATTCCATTTCACATTCCATTACACATTACATTTCATTCCATTCCACATTCAATTACATTGCATTCCATTCCACATTCCATTCCACGTTCCATTAAACTTTCCATTCCACGTTCCATTCAATTCCATTCCACATACCGTTCCACATTCCAATCCATTGCATTCCACTTTCCATGCCACATTACATTACACATTCCATTCCATTCCTTTCCACATTCCATTCCACATTCCATTCCCCATTCCACTGCTTTCCATTCCTCTTTCCATTTCACGTTCCATTCCACTCCATTTCAGAATCCATTTCACATTCCATTCTACTTTCCATTCCACATTCAATTCCACATTCCATTCCATTCCATTTGACATTACATTCCACTTTCCATTCCACGTTCCATTCCACGTTCCATTCCTTTCCATTCCATGATCCATTCATTCTGTTCCATTCCACATTTCATTGCACCTTCCATTTCACATTCCATTCCATTTCATTCTATTCCTTTGCATTCCATTCCACATTCCTTTCCATTCTATTCCATTCCATTCCACATTCCATATCATTCCATTGCATTCCACATGCCATACCTTTCCAATACACATTCCATTCCTTTCCTTTCCACGTTCCATTCCATTCCATTCCACCTTCCATTCCACTTTTCATTTCAACTTCCATTCCTCGTTCCATTCCACGTTCCATTCCACGTTTCATTCCATTCCATTCCACATTCCATTCCATTCCAATCCACAATCCTTTCCACATTCCTATCCATTCCATTCCAAATTCCATTCCATTCCAAATTCAATTCCACATTCCATTCCATTCCATTCCATTTCAAGTTCCATTCCACATTCCATTCTATTCCATTCCACATACCATTCCATTCAATTCCACATTCCATTCCTTTCCACTCCACATTCCATTGCACTTTCCATTCCATTCAATTCCTCCTTCCCTTCGACTTTCCTTTCCATTCCATGCCACAATCCATTCTACATTCCATTCTTCATTTCTCTCCACATTCCATTCCATTCCATTCCAACTTCATTTCCACATTACATTCCATGACGTTCCATTCCACTTTCCATTCCTTTACTTTGCATTCCACATTCCTTTCCATTCCATTCCATTCTACTTTCCATTCTATTCCATTCGCCATTCCTTTCCATTCCTTTCCACATTCCATTCTGTTCCTTTCCACATTCCATTCCACGAAACATTCTACGTTACATTCCACTTCCAATTCCACATTGCATTCCACATTCCATTCTACATTCCATTCCATTCCACATTCCAATCCATTCCATTCCACAGTTCATTCCATGCTTTTCCATTCCACATTCCTTTCCATTCCATTCCATTCCTCATTCCATTCGATTGCATTATTCATTCTATTCCACGTTGCATTCCACTTTCCATTCCATGTTCCATTCCATTCCATTCCACGTTCCATTCCATGTTGCATTAAATTCCGTTGCACTTTCGTTTCCACATTCCATTACACATACCTTTCCACATTACTTCCATTCCATTACACATTCCATTACACATTCCATTTAATTCCATTCCATTCCAAATTCCAATCCATTCTACTAGTCATTCCATTCCACGTTCCAATCCGCTTTCCATTGCACATTCCATTTTAGGTTCCATTCCACGTTCCATTCCATTCCATTCCACATCCCATTCCACATCCCATTCCATTCCATACCATTCCTTTCCATTCCATTCCTCATTCCACTGCATTCCATTCCACATTCTATTCCACATTCCATTCCATTCCACTTTCCATTCCATTCCAATCCAGATTCCTTACCATTCCATTCCACATTCCATTGTATTCCATTATACATTCCATTCCACATTCCATTCTGTTCCTTTGCACATTCCATTCCCCATTCCATTGCATTCCATTCCACATTCCATTCCACATTCCATTCCATTCAATTTCACATTCCATTCCATTTCATTCCAGATTCATTTCCACATTCCTTTCCACATTCCATTCCACATTGCGTTCCACCTTCCATTCCACATTCCATTCCATTCCATCTCACATTCCGTTTCACATTCCATTCTGTTCCATTCCACATTACATTCGACATTCCATTCCACATTCCGTTCCTCATTGCATTCCACATTCCATTCCATTCCATTCCACACTGCATTCCATTCCACTCCACATTCCATTTCGTATTCCATTCCACATTCCATTTCACATTCCATTCCCTTCAATTCCCCATTCCATTCCATTCCTTTCCACTTTCGATTTCACATTCCATTCCATACCATTCCATTCACATTCCATTCACATTCCATTCCCTTCAATTCCCCATTCCATTCCATTCCATTTCACAATCCTTTCCATTCCATTCCACATTCCATTTCACATTCCATTCCGTTCCATTCCACATTCATTCCACGTTCAATTCCACATTCCATTCCACATTCCATTCCACATTCCATTCCAGATTTCATTCCATTCCATTCCATATTCCATTCCATTACACTGCACATTGCATTCCATTCCGTGTCATTCCACGTTGAATTCCACATTCCATTCCATTCCTTTCCACATTCCATTCTGCCTTCCATTTAACGTTCCATTCCTTTCCATTCCACGTTCCATTTCACGTCCCAGTCCTTTTCATTCCACGTTCAATTCCACAGTCAATTCCACTCCATTTCACTTTCCTTGCTACATTCCATTCCATGTTCCATTTCACCTTCCATTCCGTCCATTCCACATTCCATTCCACACTCCATTCCACATTCCATTCCACATTGCACTCCGTTCAATGCCACATTCCTTTCCACACTATATTCCACATTCCGTTGCACATTCCATTCCGTTCCATTCCATATTCCTTTCCACATTCCATTCCACAATAAATTCCACTAGCCATTCCATTCCATTCCACATTGCATTCCACAACCCACTAAATTCCATTCCACATTCCATTCCATTGCTTTCCCCATTCCTTTCCACATTCCATTCCACTTACCTTTCCATTACATTTCACATTCCTGTCCTCATTCCATTCCACATTCCATTCAACATTCCATTCCATTCCTTTCCGCTTTCCATTCCACGTTCGATTCCACGTTTCATTCCATTCCATTCCATGTTCCATTCCACGTTCCGTTCCACTTACATTCCATTCCATTCCACATTGCATTTCACGTTCCACTCCACATTCCATTCCACATTCCTTTCGATTCCATTCCTCATTCCATTCCACGTTCCATTCCACGTTCCATTCCACGGTTCATTCCATTCTATTGCACGTTCCATTCCGGGTTCCATATCACAATCCATTCCACATTTCATTCCATTTCATTCCATTCCAAATTCTATTCAACATTCCATTCCACATTCCATTCCATTCCATTCCACACTCCTTTCCATGTTCCATTCCACGTTCCATTCCTCGTTACTTTCAATTACTTTCCACGTTCCATTCCATTCCATTCAGCATTCCTTTCCATATTTCATTTCACATTCCATTCCACATTCCATTTGACATACCATGGCATTCGCTTTCCCATTCCATTCCATATTCCTTTGCACATTCTTTTCCATTCCCTTGCATATTCCATTCCACATTCCATTCCTTTCCATTCCACATTCCATTCCACGTACCTTTCACATTGCATTCCACGTTTCATTCCATTCTCTTCCACAATCCATTTCATTCCGTTCCACATTCCATTCCATTCCATTCAATTCCATTTCACATTCCTTATCATTCCACTCCTTTCCACATTCCATTCCTTTCCATTACACATTCCATTCCATTCCATTCCACATTCCATTCTGTTTCATCCCATTCCATTCCACATTCCATTACACATTACCTTCCTTCCATTCCACATTCCATTACATTCCATTCCACATTTCGTTTGACGTTCCATTCCCTGTTCTGTTCCGCGTTCCCTTCCACTTTCAATTCCACCTTCCATTCCGCGTTCCCTTCCATTCCATTTCAGATTCCACTGCACATTTAATTCCCTTCCATTCCATATTCCATACTATTAAATTCCATTCCATTCCACATTCCGTTCCATTCCCCATTCCATTCCACATTACATTCCATTCCATTCCACAATTCGTTCAGCATTCCATAAAATTCCATTCCACATTCCATTCCATTCCATTCCACTTTCCATAACTGTCCATTCCACATTCCATTCCACATTAAATTCCCCGGTGCATTCCTCCTTCCATTCCACCTTCCATTGCATATTCAATTCTGTTCCATTCCACATTCCTTTCCACATTCCATTCCACATTCCAATCTACTTTCCATTCCATCCCATTCCACATTGCATTCCACTACTCACTACATTCCATTCCATATTCTATTCCGTTCCATTCCACATTGCTTTCCACATTCTCTTCCACATTCCTTTGCATTACATTTCACATTCCTTTCCACATCCATTCCACATTCCATTCCATTCCATTCCACTTTCCATTCCACGTTCCATTCCACAATCCATTCCACGTTTCATTCCATTCCATTCCACGTCCAATTCCAAGTTCCGTTCCATTCAATTGACGTTCCGTTCCTCATTCCATTCCATTCCACTCCACATTGCATTTCATATTCCATTCCACATTCCTTTCGATTATACTCCTCATTCCATACCACGTTCCATTCCACATATCATTCCACGTTCCATTCCACATTCCATTCCATTCCATTGCATTCCACATTCCATTCAACATTCCATTCCACATTCCATTCCATTCCATTCCACATTCCATTCCACATTCCAATCCTTTTGATTCCGCAGTCCATTAAACTTTCCATTCCACATTCCATCTCATTCCATTCCACATTCCATCTCATTCCATTCCACATTCCATTCCACGTTCCATTTCACATTCCATTGCACACTCAATTCTACATTCCGTTCCACATTCCTTTCCATTCCATTCCACATTCCATTTGACGTTCCATTCCATTCCATTCGGCTTTCCATTCAACGTTCCATTCCACAGTCCATTCGACTTTCCATTCCATACCATTCCACTTTTCATTCCACGTTCCATTCCACATTCCATTCCACATTCCATTCCCTTCCTTCCCATTCCATTCCACATTCCACTACATTCAATTCCATTCCACATTCCATTCCATTCCATACTACATTCCATTCAATTCCATTCCAGATTCCATTCCATTCCATTCCATATCCATTCCATTCCATTACACATTCCATTCCGCGTTCCATTCCTTTCCAAACCACATTCCCTTCCATTACATTCCACTTTCCATTCCACGTTCCATTTCACGTTCCATTTCACGTTCCATTCCATTCCATTCCACATTAAATTCCATTCCATTCCACATTCCATACAAATCAATTCCATTGCCTTCCACATTCCATTCCATTCCATTCCAAATTCAATTCCACATTCCAATCCATTCCATTCCACATTGCATTCCACACTCCACTCCACATTCCAATCTACACTCCATTCCACATTCCATTCCACATTCCAAGCCATTCCATGCCACATTGCATTCCACTTTCCATTCCACATTCCATTGCATTCCACTTTCCATTCCACGTTCCTTTCCATTCCATCACACGTTGCATTCCACATTCCATTCCATTCCTTTCCACATTCCTTTCCATTATATTCAACTTTCCATTCCACATTCCATTTCATTCCACTTTCCATTCCACGTTCCTTTCCATTCCATCACACGTTGCATTCCACATTCCATTCCATTCCTTTCCACATTCCTTTCCATTATATTCAACTTTCCATTCCACATTCCTTTGCATTCCATTCCACTTTCCATTCCAGATTACATTCCATTCCATTCCACATTTTATTCCCTTCGTTTCCACATTCCATTCTACTTTCTATTCCACATTCCTTTCCATTCACTTCCACGTTCCATTCCATACCATTCCACTTTCCACTTCATTCCATTTCACATTCCACTACACATTCCAATTCACATTCCATTCCACATTACATTTCACATGCCATTTTATTCCATTCTATTCCATTCCACTTTCCATTCAATTCTATTCCACATTCCCTTCCACATTCCATTCATTTCCATTCCACATTCCATTCCATTACATTCTACATTCCATTCCATTCCCTTCCAAACACCATTCCTTTCCATTACATTACATTTCACTTTCCATTCTATTCCATTGCATTCCGCATTCCTTTCCAGATTCAATTCCATTCCATAGCACATTCCATTCTTTTCCATTGTACACTACATTCCAAAATTCTTATTCCATTGCATTCCATATTCCATTCTCGTTCCATTCCATTCCATTCCACATTCCATTCCACCTTCTATTCCGCATTTCATTTCACATTCCATTCAATTCCATTCCACATTCTACTCCATTCCATTCCACATTCCATTCCACATTCTATTCCATTCCATTCCACATTACATTCAACATCCCATTCTATTCCATTCCACATTGCGTTCAACATTCCATACTATTCCATTCCTTTCCATTCCACATTCCATTCCAATCCATTCCATTCCATTCCATTCCATTCCATTCCATTCCATTCCACATTGCATTCAACATTTCTTTCCTTTCCATTCCACATTGCATTCCAATGCATTCCACATTCCATTCCATTCCATTCCACATTCCACTCCTTTCCATTCCACATTGCATTCAATTCCATTCCACATTCCATTCCACCTTGAATTCCATTCCATTCCACATTGAATTCCATTCCATTCCAAATTCCATTCCATTCCATTCCACATTGCATTCCACATACCATTCCACATTCCATTCCATTCCATTCCACATTCCATTCCATTCCATTCCACATTGAATCCTCTTCCTTTCCTTTCCACGTTCCATTGCGTTCCATTCGAGATTCCATTCCATTGCACTCAACATTCCATTCCATAATCCTTTCCATTCCATTCCACTTTCCATTCCATTCCATTCTATATTCCATACAATTAAATTCCATTCCATTCCACATTCCTTTCCATTCCACATTCCATTCCATTCGATTCCATTCCATATTCCATTTCATTCCATTCCATATTCAATTCCATTTCATTCCATTCCATTCCACATTCCATTCCATTCCTTTCCACATTCTATTATATTCTATTCCACATTCCATTTCATTCTACTCCACATTGCATTCCATTCCATTTCATTCCAAATTCCATTCCATTCCATTCACATTCCATTGCCTTCCTTTACACATTACATTCCATTCCTTTCCATTCCACTTTCCGTTATACGTTCCATTCCATTCCATTCAACGTTTCATTGCACGTTCCATTCCATATCCCATTCCATTCCATTTCCCATTCCATTCCTTTCAATTCCACATTTCATTCCACATTGCATTCCATTTCTTTCCACATTGCATTCCACTTTCCATTCCACATTCCATTCCATTCCACGTTACATTCCACGTTGCATTCCACGTCCCATTCCATTTCCTTCCTCATTTAATTCCACGTTCAATTGCATTCCATTTCACGTTGCATTCCACATTCCTTTCAATTCCATTCCACATTCCATACCATTCCATTCCATTCCATTCCATTCCATTCCACATTCCATTCAACATTCCAGTCCATATTCCATTTCAAATTCCATTCGATTGCATTCCACATTCAATTCCACTTTCCATTCCATTGCATTCCTCATTCCATTCCACATTCCATTCCATTCCATTCCATTCCATTCCACGTTCTATTCCATTCTGTTGCATTCCAAATTTCATTCCATTCCATTCCGCATTCCATTCCATTCCATTGCATTGCATTCCACATTCCATTCTAATCCAATATACATTCCATTTCATTCCATTCCACATTCCATTCCATTCCTTTCCTTTCCACATTCCATAGCATTGCATTCCATTCCAGATTCCATTAATTTCCTTTCTGCATTCCATTCCATTCCATTCCACATTCCATTCTATTGAATTCCACATTCCAGTTCAGATAACTTTCCATTCCATTCCACATTCCATTCTATTGAATTCCACATTCCAGTTCACATAACTTTCCATTCCATTCCACATTCCATTCCGCATTCCATTCCACGTTACATTCCACGTTCCATTCTACGTTCCATTCCACATTCCATTACATATTCCATTCCATTCCTTTCCTCATTGCATACAATTCCATTGCCTTCTATTCCAATTTCCATTCCATTCCAATTCACATTCAATTCCACATTCCATTCAATTCTATTTCACATTTCATTCCATTCCATTCCATATTCCTTTCCATTCAATTCCACTTTCCATTCGATTCCACAATCCATTCTATTCCACATGCCCTTCCATTCGTTTACATTCAAATCCCAATTCCATTCAAAATTCCATTGAATTTCCTTCCACATTCCATTCCATTCCACATTCCATTCCTTTCCATTCCACATTCCATTCGTTTCGATTCCACAGTCAATTCTGTTCCATTCCACATTCCATTCCATTCCATTACATTCCACATTCTATTTCATTTATTCCACATTCCATTATATTATATTCCACATTGCATTCCATTCCATTGTACTCCCCATTGAATTCAATTCCATTTCACTTTCAATTCCATTCCATTCCACATTCAATTCCATTCCATTCCACATTCAATTCCATTCCGTTTCACATTCCATTCCATTGCATTCCATTCCATTACATATTCCATTCCATTTATTTCCACATGCCATTCCATACCATTCCTTTCCATTCCATTCCATTCCATTCCATTCCATTACACAATCCATTGGATTTCATTACATATTCCATTCTATTCCATTCCAGTTTGCTTTCCATTCCATTCCATTCCACATTGCATCTCATTCCACTCAATTCCCCATGCCATTCCATTCCATTCCATTTCATATTTCGTTCCATTCCATTGCACATTGCTTTCCATTCCATTCCATTCCTCATTCCTTTCCACCTTCATTTCCATTCTATTCAACATTCCATTCATCATTCCTTCCCATTCCATTCCACATTCCATTCCACATTCCATTCCATTCCATTCCACATTCCATTGCACATTCCAATCCATTCCATGCCAGATTCCATTCCAAATTCCATCCCATTCCATTCCAAATTCCATTCCACGATCCATTCCATTCCACATTCCATTCCACATAGCTTTACATTCCAATCCACATTTCATTCCACCTTCCATTCTGCGTTCCATTCGACTTTCCATTGCATACTTCCCTCCATTCCATTTCACTTTTCATTCCACATTTCATTCCATTCCATTCCACTTTCCATTCAATCTTCCTTTCCACGTTCCATTCCATTCCGTTCCACATTCCATTCCACATTGCATTTCACATTCCATTCCACATTCCATACCATTCCATTCCACATTCCATTCCATATTCCATTCGATTGCATTCCACATTCATTTCCACATTCCATTCTATTGCATTTCTCATTCCATTCCAAATTCCATTCCATTCCATTCAACATTGCATTCCATTCCATTCCACGTTCCATTCTATTCTATCGCATTCCACATTTCATTCCATTCCATTCCGCATTCCATTCCATTCCATTCCATTCCATTCCACATTCCATTCCATTCCATTCCTTTACACATTCCATAGCATTGCATTCCATTCCACATTCCATTAATTTCCTTTCTGCATTCCATGCCATTCCATTCTGCATTCCATTCCATTGCATTCCACATTCCTTTCCACATCACTTTCCATTCCATTCCACATTCCATTCCGCATTGCATTCCACGATCCATTCCACGTTCCTTGCTATGTTCCATTCCACATTCCATTACATATTCCATTCCATTCCTTTCCACATTACATACAATTCCATTGCATTCTATTCCACTTTCCATTCCATTCCAATCCACATTCCATTCCACATTCCATTCCATTCTTTTACACATTCCATTCCATTCCATTCTACATTCCATTCCATTCAATTCAACATTCCCTTCTATTCCATTCCACATTCCATTGCATTTCATTCCACATTCAATTCCATTCCACATTACATTCTATTCCACATTCTCTTCCATTTCTTTACATTCAAATCCTAATTCCATTCAAAATTCCATTCAGATCCATTCCACATTCCATTCCATTCCAGTCCACATTCCATTACTTTCCATTTCACATTCCATTCCTTTCGATTCCACATTCAATTCTATTCCATTCCACATTCCCTTCCATTCCATTACATTCCTCATTCCATTTAGTTTATTCCACATTCCATTCCATTCCATTCCACAATGCATTCCATTCCATTCTGTTCCACATTCAATTCAATTCCATTACACTTTCAATTCCATTGCATTCCACATTCAATTGCATTCCATTCCACATTCCATTCCATTGCATTTCGTTACATTCCATATTACATTCTGTTCCATTCAACATTCCATTCCATTCCATTCCATTCCATTCTATTCCATTCCACATTCCTTTCCACATTCCATTCCTTTCCATTCCATTCCTTTCCACGTTGCATTCCACGTTCCATTCCACATTCCATTCCATTCCATTCCATTCCATTCCATGTTCAATTCCATTCCATTCCAATTTCCGTTCCATTCCATTGCACGTTCCATTCCATTCTATTCCACGTTCCATTCCATTCGACATTCCATTCTAACCCATTGCATTCCATGATACATTCCATTCCATTCCACGTTCCATTCCATTCCATTCCACGTTCCTTTCCATTCCGTTCCACGTTCAATTCCATTCCATTCCAATCCATTCCACATTCCATTCCATTCCATTTCATTCAACGTTCCTTTACATTCCATTCCATTCCAGATTCCATTCCGTTCCATATTCCATTCCATACCACTTTCCATTCCATTCCACGTTCCATTCCATTACACGTTCCATTCCATTCAATTCCACCTTCCATTCTACATTCCATTCCAATCCACATTCCGTTCCATTCCACATTCCATTAAATTCCATTCCATTCCACATTCCCTTCCTCTTTCCAGTCCATTCCTTACCACATTCCATTCCATTCCATTACACGTTCCATTCCATTCCATTCCAAGTTCCATTCCACATTCCTTTCCATATTCCATTCCACTTTCTAGTCCACATTCCATTCCACTTTCCATTACATAATCCATTCCATTCCATTTCACATTCCATTACACATTCCACTCCATTCCATTCCACTTTCCATTCACATTCCATTCCTATCTATTCCATACTAAATTCCAAATTCCATTCAATTCCATTCCGCATTCCATTCCAAATTCCATTCCATTCCTTTCCATTCCATTAAATTTCATTCCACATTCCCTTCCATTCCACATTCCATTCCTCATTGCATTGCATTCCATTCCACATTCCATTCCGATCCATTCCACATTCCATTCCATTCCACATTTCCTTCCTCATTCCATTCCATTCCTATCCACATTCCATTCCATTTCACATTCCATTGTACATTCCATTCCATTCCATTTCACGTTGCATTCAAAATTCCTTTAAACATTTCATTCTATTCAATTCCACATTACATTACCCATTCCTTTCCATTTAATTCTACATTCCATTGCCCATTCCTTTCCACATTCCTTTCCACATTCCATTCCATTACATTCAACATTCCATTCCCCAATCCATTCCACATTCCATTCCATTCTATTCCACATTTCACTCCCTATTCCTTTCCACATTCCATTCCACATTCCATTCCATTCCATTCCATTCCACATTCCATTCCACAATCCATTCCACAATCCATTCCATTCCATTCCACGTTCCATTCTACATTGCATTCCACATTCCATTCCATTCTATTCCACATCCCTTTCCACAATCCATTCCACATTCCATTACCCATTCCTTTCCTTTCCATTCCACATTCCATTCCACTCCATATTCCATTCCATTCAATTCCACATTCAATTCCTCTTCCCATTCCATTCCATTCCACATTCCATTCCATTCCCTACCACATTCCATTCCACTTTCCATTCCGCGTTCCATTCGACCTTCCATTGCACGTTTCATTCCATTCCATTCGACTTTCCATTCCACATTGCATTCCATTCCATTCCATTTTCCATTCTACATTCCATTCCACATTGTTTTGCACATTCCATTCCTTTCCTTTCCACTTTCCATACCATTCCATTACATTCTATTCTACGTTCTATTCCAAATTCCATTCCGTTCTATACTACAGTACATTCCATTCCATTCCACATTCCATTCCATTCTATTCCACATTCCATTACTTTCCATTCCACATTTGATTCCACATTCCATTAAATGTTCCATTCCACATTCCATACCACATTCCATTCCAGATTCCACTTGAAGTTCCATTCCATTCCATTCCTCGTTCCATTATGTTCCATTCCACGTTGCATTCCTCTTTCCATTCCACATTCCCTTCCACATTCCATTCCACGTCCCATTCCATTCGATTCCATGTTTCATTCAAATTTCTTTTCCATTGCATTCCACATTCCATTCCACGTTTCCTTCTAAATTCCATTCCATGTTCCATTCCACGTTTCATTCCATTCAATACCACTTTCCATTCCACGTTCTATTACATTCCATTCTATGTTCCACTCCACATTCCATTGCACATTTCATTCCGCTTTCCATTCGAGATTCCTTTCCACATTCAATTCCACGTTCTATTCCACGTTACATTCCATTCCATTCCAAGTTCCATTCCTTATTCCATTGCATATTCCATTCCATGTTCCATTCTACGTTGCATTCCAATTTCCATTCCACTTTACATTGAACTTGCCATTCCACTTTCCATTCCAATCCATTCCAGATTCCGTTCCACATTCCAATCCAGTGCATTCCACTATCCATGCCACATTCCTTTCCACATTCCATTCCCCATTCCACTGCATTACATTCCTCTTTCCATTCCACTTTCCATTGCACTCCATTTCACAATCCATTTCTCATTCCATTCGACCTTCCATTCCACATTCCATTCCACATTCCATTCCGTTCCATTCGACATTCCATTCCACTTTCAATTCCACGATCTATTCAACGTTCCATTCCATTCCATTCCATGTTCCATTGATTCTGTACCATTCCACATTTCATTCCACCTTTCATTTTGCACTCAATTCGACATTGCATTACACATTCCTTTCCTTTCCATTCCACGTACAATTCCATTCCATTCCACATTCCATTGCATTCCATTCCACTTTCCATTCCTTTCCACTCCACGTTACAATCCTTTCTACATTCCATTCCACATTCCATTCCACGTTCCATTCCTTTCCATTCCACGTTACATTCCACTTTCCATTTCATGTTCCTTTCCATTCCATTCCACGTTCTTCTCCAAATTCCATTCCATTCCATTTCACGTTCCATTCAACAATTCCATTACAAATTCCGTGCCACTTTCCTTTCTGTCCCATTCCACATTCGATTCCACTCTCCACTCCACATTCCATTCCACATTCGATTCCACTCTCCACTCCACATTCCATTCCAAATTCCATTCCTTTCCATTCCACATTCCATTCCAAATTTCATTCCACATTCCATTCTGTTCCATTGAACATTCCATTGCATTCCATGCCACATTCCTTTAAACATTCCAATCCATTCCGTTCCACATTCCATGCCTTTCCATTCCCCATTCCATTCCACATTCCATTCCATTCCATTCCACATTCCATTCCACATTCTATTCCACATCCCATTCCACATTCCATTCCATTCTATTCCATATTCCCCTCCACATTCCATTCCACATTGCATTCCACATTCCATTCCACATTCCATTCCATTCCATTAAACATTCCATTCCACCCTACATTTCACATTCCATTCCACATTCCATTCAATTCCATTCAACGTTTCATTCCACGTTCCATTCCACGTTCCATTCCATTCCATTCCACTTTCCATTCCACATTGCATTCCACATTCCTGTCCATTCCATTCCATATAGCATTCCACATTATATTCCATGCCATTCCACATTCCACTCCACATTCCATTACACATTCCATCCCATTCCATTCTACATTCTTTTCCATTCCAATCCACTTTCCATTCCAGTTTCCAATCCATTCTATTCTTCATTCTATTCCACATTCAATTCCACATTTCGTTCCGCGTTGCATTCCACATTCCATTCCATTCCATTCCACAATGCTTCCCATTCCACTCCACATTCCTTTTCGCATTCCATTCCACCTTCCATTTCATATTCCATTCCATTCATTTTCCCATTCCGTTCCATTCCATTCCAATTTCCATTCCACTTTCAATTCCATACCATTCCACATACCATTCCATTCCATTCCACATTCCATTCCATTCCATTCCATTCCACATTCCATTCCATTCCATTCCATTCCATTCCACATTCCATTCCATTCCATTCCATATTCAATTCCATTTCATTCCACATTCCATTCAACGTTCCAAACTACCATCCGTTTGAAGGTCCATTCAATTAAATTCCACGTTCCATTCCTCTTTACATTCCATTCCTTTCCACTTTCCTTTCCATATTCTATTCCACACTCCATTTCATTCCATTCCACATTCCATTCTAGTCCACTCCACATTTCATAAGACGTTCAATTCCCTTCAATTCCACGTTCCATTCCACATTCCAATCCAAATTCTCTTTCACATTCCTTTCCACATTCCACTACATTCCATTCCACTTTACATTCCACGTTCCATTCCACAATCCATTCCACATTCCATTACATTTCATCTCACATTCCATTCCACGTTGCATTCCATTCCATTCCACTTTCAATTCCAAATTCTATTCTATTACTTTTGACATTGTATTCCACAATCCATTCCACATTCCCTTTCACCTTCCATTGCGTTCCATTACACATTCCATTCCACACTAAATTCCACATTCCTTTCCACATTCCATTCTGTTCCATTCCATATTCCATTCCTCATTCCATTCCTCATTCCATACCACATTCGATTCCACATTCCATTCCACATTCCATTAAATTCCATTCCACATTCCATTCCTTTCCATTCCACATTACATTCCACGTTCCATTTAATGTTCTATTCCGTGTTCCATTCAATATCATTTCACTTTCCATTCTGCATTCCATTCCTTTCCATTCCATTTCCTTTCAATATTCCATTCCCCATTCCATTGCACATTACGTTCCGTTTCATTCCACATTCCACTCCATATTCCATTCCACATTCCATTCCAATCCATTCCACATTACATTGCATTCCACTCCACATTCTATTCCACATTACATTCCATATTTCATTCCACATTCCATTCCACATTCCATTCCATTCCATTCCACGTTTCATTCCACATTCCATTTCACCTTCCATTCCATATTCCATTCCAAATTCCATTCCACAATCCTTTCCACATTCTGTTCCATTTCATGCAACATTCCATTTCACAATCCATTCCATTCTATACCACTTTCAATTCAACTTTCCATTGCATTACATTTGACATTTCATTCCACATTCCATTCCAAATTCCATTTCACATTCTATTCAGTTCCTTTACACATTCCATTCCACATTCCATTCCACATTCCTTTCTACAATCCATTCCACGTTGCTTTCCGTTGCATTCCACAATACATTCCACACTCCATTACACATTCCATTCCACATTCCATTCCACATTCCTTTCCGTTCCATTCCACACTGCATACCACATTCCATTTGACATTCCGTTCCGTTCCATTCCACATTCCATTCCATGCTCCATTCCAGAGTCCATTGCAAACTCCTTTCCATTCTATTCCACATTCCATTCCCTTCCATTCCGCATTCCTTTCCACGTTCCATTCCGCATTCCATTCCACATTACATTCCACAGTCCATTCCACATCCCATTTCACATTTCATTCCGATCCATTCCACATTCCTTTCCACATTCCATTCCGCATTCCTTTCCATTTCATTCCGCATACCGTTAAATATTCCATTCCATTCCATTTCACATTCCATTCCGTTAAATTCCAGATTCCTTTCCACATTCCATTTCACATTCAATTAAAATTTCCGTTCAACTTTCCGTTCCACATTCCATTCCATTCCATTCCACATTCCATTAGACATTCCATTCCGTTCCATTCCACATTCCTTTCCACATTCCATTCCACATTCCATTCCACATTCCGTTCAACATTCCATACCACATTCCATTTCACCTTCCTTTCCACATTCCATTTCACCTTCCGTTCCACATTCCATTTCACCTTCCGTTCCGCATTCCATTTCACATTCCACTCCATTCCATTCCCCATTCCATTCCATTCCATTCCACATTCTATTCCACGTTCCTTTCCACATTCCATTCCATTCCATTCCATTCCCCATTAAATTCCATTCCATTCCACGTTCCATTCTACTTTCCATTTGAAGGTCCAATCAATTCCATTCCACGTTGAATTCCACATTACATTCCATTCAATTCCACTTTCCCTTCCACATTCCATTCCACATTCCATTCCATTCCATTCCACATTCCATTCCATTCCATTCCACTTTCCATTCCTTTCCATTCCACGTTCCTTTCCACATTTCTTTCCACATTCCATTCCACGTTCCACTCCAAGTTCCATCCATTCAATTCCGCTTTCCTTTCCACGTTCTATTCCACATTCCATTGCACCTTCCACTGTATCTTCCATTCCACATTACATTCCACTTTCCTTTCCACGTTCCTTTCAACGTTCCTTTCTGTGTTCCATTCCATAGCATTCCACGTTCCATTCCACCTTCCATTCCATTGTGTTCCACTTTCCATTCCACATTTCATTCCCCAATCCATTCCACATTACTTACCATTCAATTCCACAATCCATTCCATTCCATTCGACATTCCATTCCATTCCATTCCACATTCCATTCCACCTTGCATTCCAATCAGTTCCATAATCCATTCCACACCATTCCATATCCCCTTCTGCATTCCATTCCACAATCCGTTTCGCATTCCATTCCACATTCCTTTCCATTCCATTCCACATTCCATTCCACATTGCATTCCATTCCATTCCACATTACTTTCCGCATTCCATTTTACATTCCATTCCACATTCCATTCCATTCCATTCCATTCCATTCCATTCCAAATTCCGTTAGACATTCCATTCCATTGCATTCAACATTGCATTCCTTTCCATCCGACATTCCATTCCACGTTCCATTCTACATTTCATTCCACTTTCCATTCCATTCCATTCCACGTTCCATTCCATTCCGTTTGACATTCCAATCCAAATTCCATTTCACCTTCCATTCCCTTCCATTCCACATTCCATTCCATTCCTTTCCACTTTCCAATCCTTTCGACATTCCATTCCACATTCCATTCTACGTTCCATTCCATTCCATTCCACGTTCCATTCCACGTTCCATTCCATGTTCCATTCCATTCCATTCCACATTCCATCCGACATTCCTTTCTTTTCCATTTAACTTTCCATTCCAATCCATTCCATTTTCCATTCCACATTGCACTCCACATTCCATTCCACGTTCCATTCCACATTCCATTCCATTCCATTCCACATTCAATTCCACACTGCTTTCCACATTCCATTCCACGTTCTGTTCCATTCCTTTTCACATTCCATTCCACAGTTTATTCCACATTTCATTCCGTTCCATTCCACATCAGATTGTATTCCCTTCCACATTCAAATCCATTCCATTCCACAGTCAATTACATCCATACCTCATTCCATTCCACATTCTCTTCCACATTATATTACACATTCCATTCCATTCCATTCAACATTCCATTCTATGCCATTCCACATTCAATTCCATTTCATTCCACATTCCATTCAACGTTCCTATCTACCTTCCATTCCATGGTCCATTCAATTAAATTCCACGTTCCATTTCTCATTCCATTCCATTCCATTCCACTTTCTTTCCACATTCCATTCCACATTCCGTTTCATTCCATTCCACATTACATTCTACATTCTATTCCACATTCTATTCCACATTCCATTCCATTCCATTCCATGTTCCCTTCCACATTCTATTCCACAATCCATTGCCCATTCCTTTCCATTCCATTCAACATTATATTCCACATTCCATTTCACATTCCATTACACATTCCATTCCTTTCCATTCCACAATCAATTCCTTTACATTCCATTCCACGTTCTATTCCATGTTCCATTAAACTTTCCATTCCACATCAAATTCCATTCCATTCACATTCCGTTCCTCATTCTAATCCATTGCATTCCACTTTCGACGCCACATACCATTCCACATTCCATTCCCCATTCCACTGCATTCCATTCCACTTTCCATTCCACATTCCATTCCACTCCATTGTACAATCCATTTCACATTCCATTCCACCTTCTATTCCACGTTTCATTCCACATTCCATTCCATTCCATTCCAGATTCCATTCCATTCCATACGACATTCCATTCCATGTTCCACTCCACGTTCTATTCCACGTTCCATTCCATTCCTTTCCATGTTCCATTCATTCTGTTCCATTCCACATTTCATTCCACCTTCCATTTCGCATTTCAGTCTACATTCCACTACACATTGCTTTCCATTCCATTCCACGTTCAATTCCATTCCATTACACATTTGATTTCATTCCATTCCACATTCTGTTACATTCCGGTCCACATTTCAATCGTTTCCACATTCCATTCTACATTTCATTCCACGTTCCATTCGATTCCATTCCACGTTCCTTTCCACGTTCTATTCCATTCCATTCCACTTTCCATTCCATGTTCCATTCCACATTGCATTACTTTCCATTCCACATTTCATACCATTCCATTCCACATTCCATTCCATGCCATTCCAGTTTCCATTCCGCATTCCATTCCATTCCAATCCACATTCTGTTACATTTCATTCCCTTACAGTCCACATTCCATTCCATTCAATTCCATTCAACATTCCATTCCTTTCCATTCCATATTCCATTCCATTTGATTCCACATTCCTTTCAATTCCGTTCCAAATACCATTCTATTCCATTCCATTCCACATTCCATACCATTCCATTCCATATTCAATTCCATTCCATTCCATTCTACTTTCCATTCCATTCCATTCCACATTTCGTTCAACATTCCATTCCGTTCCAACCTATTCCATTCCATGTACCATTGCACATTCCATTCCACATTCCATTCCGTTGCATTCCATTCCATTACAAATTCTATTCCACATTCCGTGTCACTTTCCATTCCATTCCATTCCACATTGCATTCCTTTCCGTTCCCTTCCATTCCACATTCCAATCCATTGTTTTCCACATTTCATTCCATTGCATTCCATTCCACATTCCTTTCCATTCCACTCCATCTTCCATTCCATTAAAATCCATTCAATATTCCATTCCACATTCCATTCCATTCCATTCCAAATTGCATTCCATTCCATTCCAGATTCCATTCCATTCCATTGCATTCCAAATTCCATTCCACATTCCATTCCACATGACATTCCATTCCATTCCACGTACCATTCCACATTCCATAGCATTCCATTCCACATTCCATTCCATTCCATTCCACATTCCATTCTATTTCCATTTCACATTCTGTTGTACTTCCATTTTAAATTCCATTCCATTCCACCTTCCCTTCCACATTCCATTCCATTACATTCCGCCTTCCATTCCACATTCAATTTCTTTCCTTTCCACTTTCCATTCCCTTCCACTTTACGTTCCATTCCTTCCATTCCATTCCACTTTCCATTCCATGTTCCATCCACCTCCATTCCACTTTCCATACTGTTCCACTCCATGTTCCATTCCATTCCACTCCATATTACATTCCATTATATTCCATGCTCCATTCCATTCCACGTTCCATTCCATTTCATTCCACTATACATTCCACGTTCCATTCCACGTTCTATTTCATCTTCCTTTCCATTCCATTAAATGTTCCATTAATAATTCCATTCTGCATCCAATTCCATTCCATTCCATATTCCATTCCACGTTCAATTCCACTTCATTCCACGTTCCATTACATTCCACTTTCCATTCCCTTCCACTCCACTTTCCATTCCATTCTATATTCCATTCCATTCCATTCCATTCCATTGCATTCGACATTCCACTCTACTACATTCCATTCCATTCCACCTTCCATTCCATTCCTTTCCACATTCCATTACATTCCATTCCACATTCCATTCCATTCCATATTCCAATCCACATTCCATTCCATTCCGTTCCATTGCATTCCACATTCCATTCCATTACATTCCACATTCCAATCCATTTCATTCCACATTCCAATCCATTCTATTCCACATTTCATTCCATTGCATTCCATTCCACATTCCTTTCCATTCCGCTCCACCTTCCAAGCCATTAAAATCCGTTCAATATTCCATTCCACATTCCATTCCATTCCATTCCAAATTGCTTTCCATTCCATTCCAGATTCCATTCCATTCCATTGCATTCCAAATTCCATTCCACATTCCATTCCACATGACATTCCATTCCATTCCACATACCATTTCACAATCCATAGCATTCCATTCCACGTTCCATTCCATTCCATTCCACATTCCATTCTATTTCCATTTCACATTCTGTTCTATTTCCATTTTAAATTCCATTCCATTCCACATTCTCTTCCACATTCTATTCCATTCCATTCCACATTCCATTACATTCCATTCCACATTCCATTCCACATTCAATTTCTTTCCTTTCCACTTTCCATTCCCTTCCACTTTACGTTCCATTCCTTCCATTCCATTCCACATTCCATTCCATGTTCCATCCACCTCCATTCCAGTTTCCATACTATTCCACTTCATGTTCCATTCCATTCCACTCCATATTACATTCCATTATATTCCATGCTCCATTCCATTCCACGTTGCATTCCATTCCATTCCACTATACATTCCACGTTCCATTCCACATTCTATTCCATCTTCCTTTCCATTCCATTAAATGTTCCATTAATCATTCCATTCTGCATTCCATTCCATTCCATTCCATATTCCATCCCACGTTTAATTCCACTCCATTCCAGGTTCCATTACATTCCACTTTCCATTCCCTTCCACTCCACATTCAATTCCATTCTATATTCCATTCGATTCCATTCCATTCCATCGCATTCCACATTCCACTCTGCTACATTCCATTCCATTCCACCTTCCATTCCATTCCTTTCCACATTCCATTCCATTCCATTCCACATTCCATTCCATTCCATATTCCATTCCACATTCCATTCCATTCCGTTCCATTGCATTCCACATTCCATTCCATTGCATTCCACATTCCAATCCATTTCATTCCACATTCCACTCCATTTCATTCCACATTACATTCCATGTGCTTTCCATTCCATTCCATTCCACATTCCATTCCATTCAATTCCACATTTTATTCCATTCTATTCCACATTCCATTCCATTCCATTCTGCATTCAATTCCATTCCACTTTCAAATTCCATTCCATTTGTTTCCATTCCACATTCCATTCCATAAAATGCCTTTCCATATTCCTTTCCATTCCATTTCATATTCCATTCCTTTCCATTCCATTCCTTAGTCCATTCCATTCCATTTCACATTCCATTCCTATCCATTGCATTCCACTTTCCATTCCATTCCATTCCAGTTTCCATTCCCTTCCACTTTCCGTTCCATTCCATTTCACATTCCTTTCTTTCCATTGCAATCCACATTCCATTCCATTCCATTCCACTTTCCATTCCCTTCCACGTTCCTTTCCATTCCATTCATTTCCATCCCACATTCCATTCCATACCAATCCTTTCCACATTCCATTCCATTACATTCCACATTCCAATCCATTCCATTCCACGTTCCATTCCGAATTCCACTCCACATTGCATTCCATTCAATTGCATTCCACATTCCATTCCAGTCCATTCCTTTCCATTCCATTCCACTTTCCATTCCACATTCCATTCCACATTCCATCCCATTTCATTCCACATTCCATTCCATGTTCCATTCCACATTCCATTCCACATTCCATTCCTTTCCACATTCCGTTCCACTGCATTACATTGTATTCCACTTTGCGTTCCATTCCATTCCATTCCACATTCCATTCCATTAGATTCCACATTCCATTCTATTCCACATTCTCTTTCACATTCCAATACATTTCATTCCACTTTCCATTCCACATTGAATTCCATTCCATTCCACATTAAATTCCATACATTCCACATTAAATTCTATTTCCATTTCACTTTCCGTTGAATTCCATTCCACATTCCATTTCATTCCTTTCCACATTCCATTCCATTCCATTGCATTGAATTTAATATTCCATTCCATCTCATTCCACATGCCGTTCCCATCCATTCCACATTGTATTCCACATTCGATTCCATTCAATTCCACTTTCCATTCCACATTTCATGGCACGTTCCGATGCATTCCACTTTGCATTCCCCATTCCATTCCCCATTCCATTCCATTCCATTCTACATTCCATTCCATTCCATTCCATACCATTCTACATTCCATTCCATTCCATTCCATTCCACATTCCATTCTATTCCACATTCTATTTCACATTCCAATACATTTCATTCCACTTTCCATTCCACATTCAATTCCATTCCATTCCACATTAAATTCCACACATTCCACATTAAATTCTATTTCCATTTCACTTTCGTTGAATTCTATTCCACATTCCATTGCATTCCATTCCACATTCCATTCCATTCCATTGCATTGGATTCAATATTCCATTCCATTTGATTCCACATGCCATTCCCATCCATTCCACATTGCATTCCACATTCGATTCCATTCAATTCCACTTTCCATTCCACATTCCATGGCACTTTCCGTTGCATTCCACTTTGCATTCCCCATTCCATTCCCCATTCCATTCCATTACATTCTACATTCCATTCCATTCCATTCCATTCCATTGCATTTCACATTCCGTTTCATTCCATTTCACTTTCCATTCCATTCCATTCCGCATTCCATTCCACATTCCATTCCATTCAAAGTTCCATTCCACATTCCATTCCATTCCGTTCCATTGCATTCCACATTCCATTCCATTCCATTCCATTCCATTCCATTCCACATTCCATTCGATTTCATGTCACATTCCATTCCATTCCACATTCCATTCCTCATTCCATTCCGTTGCATTCCACATTCCGTTTCACTTTCCATTCTATTCCATTCCAAATAATTCCATTCCAATACATTAAACTTTCCATTCCACGTTCAATTCCATTCCATTCCACGTTCAATTCCACATTGCATTCTACATTCCATTCCATTCCATTCCATTCCACTTTCCATTCCACATTCCATTCCGTTCCTACCCATTCCATTCCACTTACCATTACACATTGCATTCCGTTCTATTCCTTTCCAATCCAAGTTCCAATCCACATTCCATTCCAGTTTCCATTCCATTCCATTCCACATTGCATTCCATTCCATTCCCTTCCATTCCACATTCCTTTCCATTCTATTCCAAATTTCATTCGGTTGCGTTCCATTCCACATTCCTTTCCATTCCATTCCACTTTCAATGGCATTCCAATCCATTCAATATTCCATTCCACATTCCATTCCATTGCATTCCAATTTCCATTCCATTCCATTCCACGTTAAATTCCATTCCGTTCCACATTTCATTCCATTGCGTTCCATATTCCATTCCATTCCATGCCACATTCCATTCCATTCCATGCCACATTCCATTCCATTCCACTCCACATTCCATTCCATTCCGTTCCATTCCATTCCACATTCCATTCCCCATTCCATTCCCTTCCATTCCACATTCCATTCCATTCCATTCCACATTTCACTCCATTCCATTCCCTTCCATTCCACAATCCATTCCATTGTATTGCACATTTCGTTCCATTCCATGCGGTTCCACTTTCTTTCCATTCCATTCCACCATCCATTCCATTCCAATCCATTCCATATTCCATTCCACCTTCCATTCCATTCCATTTCACATTCCATTCTGTTCCATTCCATTCCGCATTCCATTCCATTCCATTTCACATTCCATTCCATTCCATTCCACATTCCATTCCCTTCCATTCCACATTCCATTCCATTCCTCTCCATTCCACATTCCTTCCCATTCCATAACACATTCCATTCCTTTCCATTCCACTTTCCATTCCACATTTAATTCCATTTTATTCCATTCAACATTATATTCCAGATTCCATTCCACTTTCCATTCTGTTCCATTCCATTCCATTAGACATTCCATTACACTTTCCTTTCCATTACATTCCATGTTTCTTTCCTCATTCCATTCCACCTTCCACTCCATTGCATTCCACATTCCATTCCTCATTTCATTCCACTTTCCATTCCATTCCATTCCACGTTCCATTCCACGTTCCATTCCACATTGCATTCCACGTTCCATTCCATGTTCCATTCCATTCCATTCCACGTTCCTTTCCTCATTCCATTCCACGTTCCACTCCATGCCATTCCTGATTCCATAACTCATTCCACTCCACATTCCATTCCATGTTCCATTCCACATTCCATGCAATGTTTCTTTCCACGTTCCATTGCATTCCATTCCACGTTCCATTCCTCAATCCATTCTACGTTCCATTCCGTTCCATTCGAGTTTCCATTCCACATTCCATTCCACATTCCATTCCATACCATTCCACATTCCTTTCCATTCTATTCCACTTTCCATTCCGTATTCCATTCCATTCCATTCCATTCCACATTTCATTACACCTTCCATTCCACTCCATTCCACGTACCAATCCTTATTCCATTACACATTCCATTTCATTCCATTCCACATTTCATTCCACATTCCGTTCAATGTTCCATTCCATTCCATTGCACATTCCATTCCACATTCCATTCCTTTCCATTTCACTTCCCGTTCCACATTCCACTCCATTACATTCCAAATTCCTTTCCGTTCTATTCCATTCCATTCCTCATTCCATAACACATTACATCACATTCCATTCCACGTTCCATTCCCTTCCATTCCACGTTCCATTTCACATTGCATTCCATTCCTTTCCACATTCCATTGCATATTCTGTTGCATTCCATTACACTCGATTCCACATTCCATTCCATTGCATTCCACATTCCATTCCAGTCCATTCCATTCAACTTTCCATTCCACTCCGCATTCCATTCCATTCCATTCCATATTCCATTCCACATTCCATTCCACATTCCATTCCATTCCATTCCACGTTCCATTCCACATTCCATACCATTCCATTCCACATTCCATTCCATTCCATTCCACATTAAATACCATTCCATTCCACATTCCATTCCATTTCCATTTCACAATCGATACTATTTCCATTTCAAATTCCATTCCATTCCACATTCCTTTCCTGTTTCCATTCCATTATATTCCACATTCCATTCCCCATTCATTTCCATTCCACTCCAAAATTACATTACATTCCACTTTACATTCAATTCCTTCCATTCCTTTCCACATTGCATTCCAGGTTCCATCCCACTCCATTTCACTTTCCATACTATTCCGCTCCACGTTCCTTTCCATTCCATTCCACATTCCGTTCCATTCCATGCCACATTCCATTCCATTCCATTCCACATTCTGTGACATTCCACACCAAATTCCATTCCATTTCGTTGCATTCCACATTCCATTCCTCATTCCATTCCCTTCCATTCCACATTCCATTGCATTCAATTCCACACTCCATTCCATTCCAAGCCTCGTTCCACTCTATTAAAATCCAAATACAATTGCATTCCAGGCCACTTTCCATTCCTTTGCTTTCCACATTCCATTCCATTCCATTCCACATTCCATTCCATTCTACTTTCCATTACATTCCATTCCACATTTCCATCCATTCCGTTCCACATTCCATTCCATTCTATTCCACAGTCCATTCCATTCCACATACCGTTACATTGCATCCATTCCACATTCCATTCCACATTCCATTCCATTCCACATTCCATTCCATTCCACATTCCTTTCCATTCCATTCCACATTCCATTCCATTCCATTCCATTGGGCATTCCATTCCGCTTCATATTCCATTCCATTCCATACCACATTCCATTCCATTCCATTCCACATTCCATTCCATTCCATTCCACATTCCATTCCATTCCATTCCACATTCCATTCCATTCCATTCCGTTATACATTCCATTCCTCTTTCCATTCAATTTCACATTCAATTCCTTTCCATTCCATTCCACATTCCATTCCATTACATTCAATTCCACCCAACATCCCTTTCCATTCCATTCCATATTCCATTCCATTCCATTCCATGTTCCATTCCATTCCATTTCACATTCCTTTGCATTCCACTATATTCTGTTCCACATTGCATTCCATTCCATTTCATTCCACATTCCATTCAATTCTATTCCACATTCTATTCCATTCCATTCCATTCCATTCCTCATTGAATTCCTATTCCATCCAATTCCATTCCACATTCCATTCCATTCCATTCCACTTTCCATTCCATTACACTGCATTCCACATTCCATTCCATTCCACTCAACTTTGCATTCCACATTCCATTCCACTTTCCATTCCATTCCTTTCCACATTCCATTCCATTCAATTCCATTCCACATTCAATTCCATTCCATTTCACCATCCATCCCATTCCTCATTCGATTCTAAAGTCCATGCCACATTCCATTCCTTTCCATTCCACATTCCATTGCACATTCCATTCCATTCCATTCCATTCCACTTTACATTCCATTCCATTCCACATTCCATTCCATTACTTTCCAGATTCTATTCCACATTTCAATCCACTTTCCATGCCACATTCCATTCCATTCCATTCCACATCCTTTTCCACATTCAATTCCATATTCCATGCCACATTCCGTTCCATTCCATTCTACAATCTATTCCACATTCTCTTCCACATTCCATTGCACATTCCATTCCATTCCATTCCACTTTCCATTCCATAAGCCATTCAATTTAACTCCATGCCACTTTCTATGCCATGATCCATTCAATTTCATTCCCCATTCCATTCCAGATTCCGTTACATTCCATTCCACTTTCCATTCCTCTTTCCAATCCACTTTCCGTTCCACATTTCATTCTATGTTCCATTTCATTCCATTCAATTTCATTCCACATTCCTTTCCTTTCCATTCCAAGTTACATTCCATTCCATTCCGCATTATATTCCTTTGCATTCCACATTCCGTTCCATTCCATTCTACTTTCCGTTCCTTTCCATTCCACATTCCATTCCATATTCCAGCCCATTCCATTCCACATTCCATTCCACACTTCTTTCCTTTCCATACCACATTCCATTCTACATTGCATTCCATTTCATTCCACATTCAGTTACACATTGAATTCCACATTCCATTCCATTCCATTCCACATTCCATTCCATACCATTCCACATTCTATTCCATTGCATTCCATTCCAAATTCCATTCCATTGCATTCCACATTCCACTCCGTTCATTGAATTCCAAATTCCATTCCATTCCATTCCACATTCTATTAGATTCCATTCCATTCCACGTTCCATTTCATTCCATTCCACATTCCATTCCATCCCATTCCATTCCATATTCCACACCACATTCCATTCAATTCCAATCCGCATTCCATTCCACATTCCATTCCATTCCTTTCCAAATTCCGTGCCATTCTAATCCACATTCCATTCCACATTCCATTTCATTCCATTCCACATTCTGTGCCATTCCATTCCACATTCCATTCAACATTCCATTCCACATTCCATTCAATTTTATTCCACATTTCATTCCACATTCCATTGCGCATACCATTTCACTTTCCATTCCATTCCATTCCACGTTCCATTCCACATTCCATTCCATTCCATTCCTCTACAGTCCGCATTCCATTCCACATTCCTTTCCACGTCTCATTCCACGTTCCATTCCATTCCATGCCACATTGCATACCATTCCATGCCAAATTCCATACCATTCCTTTTCATTAAATTTTGCATTCCATTCCATTCCATTCCCTATTCTATTCCATGTTCCATTCCAATCCCTTCTGCATTCCATAACTTTCCATACAATTCCAGTCCACATTCCATTCCATTCCATTCCACATTCCATTCCATTCCTTTCCACATTCCATTCCTTTCCATTGAACCTTCCATCCCACATTCCATTCCATTTCCTATTCTACATTCCGTTCCACATTCAAATCCATGTTCCATTCCATTCCATTCCACTAACCATTCCATGATCCATTCCACATTCCATTCCGTTGTAACCAACATTCCATTCCACATTCCATTCCACGTTAATTCCACCTTCCATTCTGTTCCATAGTACGTTCCTCTCCACATTCCATTCCACCTTCCATTCCGTTCACTTCCACATGCCACTCCACATTCCATTCCATATTCCATTCCACATTCCAGTCCACATTCCATTCCTTTCCATTCCACATTCCATTCCACATTCTATTATATTCCATTCGACATTCTCTTCCACATTCCATTCCACTTTCCATTCCATTCCGTTCCAGAACCCTTTCCACATTCCCTTCCATTCCATTCCACTTTCCATTCCAAATTCCATTTCATTCCACTCCACATTCAATCCCACATTCCATTCCACATTCCCTTCCACATTCCATTCCATTAAATTCCACATTCCATTCGACATTCCGTTCCATTCCATTCCACGTTCCATTCCATATTCCATTCCATTCCATTCCACGTTCCATTCCACATTCCATTCCACGTTCCATTCCACGTTCCTTTCCTTTCCATTCCACGTTCCGTTACACATTCCATTCCACATTCCATTCCACGTTCCTTTCGTTGCATTCCACGTTCCACCGCACTTTCCATTCCATTCCATTCCACTTTCCATTCCACATTCCATTGCACATTCCATTGCACATTCCATTCCACTTTCCATTTCACATTCCATTCCACGTTCCATTACACGTTCCATTCTATTCAATTCCATTGTCTCTTACAGATTCCATTCCATTCCACGATCCATTCCACATTCCATTCCACGTTCCCTTCCACATTCTATTCCATTGCATTCTACATTCCGTTCCACATTCCATTTCATTCGATTCCGCGATCCATTCCACATTCCATACCACGTTCCATTCCACATTCCATTCCACTCCATTCCAACATCAATTCCACATTCAATTTCACATTCCATTCCACATTTCATTCTGTTCCATAGTACGTTCCATTGCACATTCCATTCCACATTCAATTCCACCTTCCATTATGTTCAATTCCACATGCCACTCCACATTCCATTCCACATTCCAGTCAACATTCCATTCCATTCCATTCCACATTCCATTCCACATTCCATTCCATTCCATTCCACATTCAATTCCACATTCCTTTCCATATTCCATTCTATTCATTTCCAGATTCCTTTCCACATTCCTTTCCATTCCTATCCACATTTCATTGCACATTCCATTGCATTCCATTCCAGATTCCATTCCACATTCCTTTCCACATTCCATTCCGTTCCATTCCACATCCCTTTCCACATTCCATTGTATTCCAATCCACATTCCATTCCACATTCCATTCCCCTTTCCATTCCATATTCCCTTCCACATTCCCTTCCATATTCCCTTCTACTTTCCATTCCATTCCATTACATATTCCATTACACATTCCATTCCATTCCATTCCACCTTACATTCCACATTCCATTCCTCATTCCCTTCCACATTCTATTCCATTCCATTACACATTCCAATCCAATCCATTCCACATTCCATTCCACATTCGATTACATTCCTTTCCACATTCCATTCCATTCCATTCCACATTCCATTCCACATTCCATTCCACATTCCATTCCATTCGATTTCTCCTTCCATTCCACATTCCGTTCCATTCCATTACCTTCCATTCCACTTTCCGCTCCATACCATTCCACGTTCCAATCCATTCCATTCCATTCCATTCCACTTTCCTTTCCTTTCCATTCCACGTTCCATTCCATTCCATTCCATTGCATATTTCATAAAATTCCATTCCATTCCGCATTCCATTTGTTTCCATTCCACATTCCAATCCATTCCGGATTCCATTCCATTCCATTTCACATTCTATTCCACGTTCCATTCCTTTCCATTCCACATTACTTTGCACATTACATTCCACTTTCCATTCCACATTCCATTCCACTTTCCATTCCACGTTCCATTCTACTTTTCTTTAAACAATCCGTTGCACATTCCTTTCTACCTTCCATTCCATTCCATTCCACGTTCCATTCCACCTTCCATTCCATTCCATTCCACGTTCAATTCCACATTCAATTCCACATTCTATTCCACACTCCATTCCACTTTCCATTCCACTTTCCATTCCACGTTCCATTCTACTTTTCATTCCACAATCCGTTGCACATTCCTTTACACCTTCCATTCCATTCCATTCAACATTCCATTCCACCTTCCATTCCTTTCCATTCCACGTTCCATTCGACATTCCATTGCATTCCTTTCTAAATTCTATTCCACACTCCATTCCACATTACATTCCACATTCCATTTCATTCCATTCCACATTGCACTCCACAATCCATTCCATATTCCATTCCACTTTCACTTCCACATTCCATTAAAGTCCATTCCACATTCCATTGCACATTCCATTCCATTCCATTCCACACTCCATTCCACATTCAATTCCACATTCCATTGCATTCCATTCCACATTCCATTCCACATTCCATTCCATATTCCATTCCACTTTCCATTCCGCGTTCCATTCTATTTCATTCCGTGTTGCATTTCACATTCCATTCTATTCCATTCCACTTTCTATTCCATATTCCACTCAACATACCATTCCACCTTCCATTCTGTTCCATTAAACATTCCATTCAACATTCCTATCAATTCCATTCCACATTCCATTCCACATTCCATTCCATTCCATTCCACATTTCATTCCACTTTCCATTCCACATTCCATTCCGCAGTCCATTCCGCATTCCATTCAATTGCTTTCCACATTTCATTCCACATTCCATTCCACAGTCCATTCCACAGTCCATTCCACATTCCATTCCATATTCCATTCCATTCCATTCCATTCCTCATTGCATTCCTTTCCATTCCATTCCACATTCCATTCCATTCCATTCCAAATTCCATTCCACATTCCTTTCCACTTTCCATTCCATTTCATTCCTCTCCATTCCACATTAAATTCCACATTCCCCATTCCATTCCACGTTCCATTCCATGATCCATTCCATTACATTCCACATTGCATTCAATTCCATTCCACACTCCATACCTTTGCATTCCATTCCATTTCGCCTTCCATTCCCTTCCATTCCACATTCTATTTCATTCCATTCCGTTCTATTCCATGTACCCTTCCACATTCAATTTCTCATTCCATTCAACTTTCCTTTGCATTCCATTCCACATTCCATTTCACCTTCCCTGTCACATTCCATTCCGCATTCCATTCCATTCCATTCCATTCCATTCCACATTCCACTCCATTCCATTGCATTCCACATTCCATTCCATTCCAATCCACATCCCTTTCCATTCCATTCCACATTCCATTCCATTCAATTCCACATTCCATTCCACTTTCCATTCCACATCACATTCCATGTTTCATTCCACCTCCCATTCCACATTCCACTCCTTTCCATTCCACATTCCATTCCAGTTCATTCCACAATCCATTTCATTCCATTCCACATTCCATTCCACACTCCATTCCTTTCCATTCAACGTTGCATTCCATTCCATTCAACATTCCATTCCAAGTTCCTTTCCACATTCCATTCCACATTGCATTCCGAGTTCCATTCCATTCCATTCCAAATTCCAATCCTCGTTCCATTCCATTCCACATTCCAATCCACGTTCCAATCCATGCCGTTCCATGTACCATTCCACGTCCCATTCCACGTTGCATTCCTTTTCCTTCAACATTCCATTCCATTCCGTTCCACATTCCATACATTTGCATTCCTCATTCCATTCCACATTCCACTACACGTTGCATACCATGTTCCATTTCACGTCCCTTTCCATGTTCCATTCCTTTCCATTCCACATTCCATTCCATTCCATTCCAATTTCCATTTCGTTCCATTCCATGTTCCATTGCACAATCCATTCCCTTTCATTCCACTTTCAATTCCACCTTCCATTCCACATTCCATTCCACATTGCATTCCAAGTTCCATTCCATTCCCTTCCACATTCCATTCCACTCCATTCGACGTTCCATTCCACGTTCCATTCCACATTCCATTCCACATTAAAATCCAAGTTCCATTCCATCCTTTCCAAGATCCATTCCACTTTCCATTCCATAAAATTCCACGTTCCATTCCACATTCCATTCCACATTCCAATCCAAGTTCCATTCCATTCTTTCCAAGATCCATTCCACTTTCCATGCCATACAATTCCACGTTCCATTCCACATTCCATTCCACTCCACTTCACGTTCAATTCCACACTCCTTTCCACATTGTATTCCACGATCCATTCCGTTCCATTCCACATGCCACTCTCCATTCCATTCAACATTCCGTTCCACATTGCAGTTCAAGTTCCATTCCACATTCCATTCCATATTCCATCACATTGCATTCCACATTCCATCCCATTCCATTCCGCATTCTATTCCACATTCCTTTAAACATTCCATTCCATTCCATTCCAGATTCCTTTCCACATTCCATCCATGCCATTCCACATTCCATTCCATTCCATTCCACATTCCATTCCAAATTTCAGTCCATTGCATTCCACTTTCCATTCCATATTCGATTACATTCCTTTCCTCATTCCATTCCATTCCATTCCACATTCTATTCCATTCCATTCCACATTCCATTCCACATTCCATTCCACGTTCCATTCCTTTCCATTCCACTTTCCATTCCAGCTTCCTTTCCACGTTCCATTCCACGTTCTATTTCACATTCCATTCCATTCCATTCTATATTCCTAACAATTGCATTCGATTTCTTTACGCATTACATTCCGTTAAATTCCACATTCTACTCCACATTCCATTCCACGTTCCATTCCACATTCAATTCCATTCCATTCCACGCTCAATTCCACATTCCATTATACACTCCATTCCACATTCCATTGCTTTCCATTCCACACTCCATTCCATATTCTATTCTACATCCCAATCCATTACACTCCACATTCCTTTCCAAATTCCATTTCATTCCATTCCACATTTCATTCCACATTCCATTCCACATTTCATTCCACATGCCATTCCATTTCATTCCACATTCCATTCTGCATTCCATACCATTGCATTCCATTCCACATTCCATTCCACACTGCATTCCACATTCCAATCCATTCCATTCCTCATTCCAATACACATTCCATTCCATTCCATTCCACATTTCATTCCACATTCCATTCCATTCCATTCCATTCCTGTCCATTCCACATTCCATTCCACATTCCATTCCACCTTCGTTTTCTTTCCATTCCACATACCATTCCACGTTCCTTTCCACGTTCCATTCCATTCCACTCCACATTGCATTCCATTCCATTCCACATTCCAGTCCATTCCATTCCGCATTCCATTCCATTCCATTACATATTCCATTCCAGATTCAATTCCATTCCATTGCACTTTCGAATCCACATTCCATTCCATTCCATTCCACATTCCTTTCCATTCCATTCCACATTCCTTTCCATTCCATTCCATTCTGCCTTCCATTCCATTGCATTCCACATTCTATTCCTCATTCCATTCCATTCCATTTCACATTCAATTCCACATTGCATTCCATTCCATTCCACATTCCATTCCATTCCTTCCACATTCCATTCCATTCCGTTGCATATTCCATTCATTTCCATTCCACAGTCCATTCCATATTCGATTCCACGTTCCATTCCATATTCCTTTCCACGTTCAACTCCACTTTCCATTCCATTCCATTCCACCTTCCATTCCACATTGCATTCCGCATTCCATTCCACGTTCCATTCCGTGTTCCATTCCATTCCATTCCATATTCCGTACCACTGCATTCCATTCCATTCCGCATTCTATTCCATTCCATTCCACATTTCATTCCATTCCATTCCACATTCCATGCCATTCCAGTGCACATTCCATTCATTTCCATTCCACATTCCATTCCACATTCCATTCTGTTCCATAACACGTTCCATTCCACATTCCATTCCACATTCCATTCCCCATTCCATTCCGTTTTATTCCACATGCCACTCTACTTTCCATTGCACATTCAATTCCACATTCTATTCCACATTCCAGTCTACATTCCATTCTATTCAATTCCACATTCCATTCCACATTCCATTCTATTCCATTCCACATTGAATTCCTCATTCCTTTCCACATTCCATTCCACATTCTATTCCACATTCTCTTCCACATTCCATTCCATTCCATTCCACATTCCATTCAAAATTCCATTCCTTTGAATTCCCCATTCTATTCCACTTTGCATTCCACAATCCATTCCATTCCATTCCACATTCCGTTAGACATTGCATTCCTTTCCATTCCAAATTCCATTCCACGTTCCATTCCAATCCATTCCACTTTGCCTTCCACATTCCATTCCACATTCCCTCCCACATTCCTTTCCATTCCATTCCTTTCCACATTCCATTCCACATCCCAATCCATTCCATTCCACTTTCCATTGCACATTTGATTACATTCCTTTCCAGATTCCATTCCATTCCATTCGACTTTCCTTTCCACATTCCATTTCACCTTCTGTTCCATTCCATTCCACGTTTCATTCCACCTTCCATTCCAGGTTCCATTCCACTTTCCATTCGACTTTCCTTTCCATAACATTCCAACTTCCATTCCACATTCCATTGCATTCAATACCATTCCAGTCCACATTCCATTCCATTCCATTCCACATTCCACTCCTTTCCATTCAACATTCCTTTCCACTTTCCATTCCACTTTCTATTCCACATTCCATTCCACATTCAAACCCATGTACCATTCCTTTCCATTCCACTTTGCATTCCACCATCCATTAGACAATCCATTCCACGTTCCATTCCATTCCATTCCATGTTCTATTCCTCGTTCCTTTCCATTCCTTTCCACATTCCATTACATATTCCATTCCATTCCATTACACTTTCCATTCCACATTCCACTTCACATTCCCTTCTACAGTGCATTACGTTCCATTACACATTCTATTCCACATTCCATTTCACATTCCATTCCACATTCCATTCCATTCTATTCTATTTTCCATTCCACATTCCATTCCACATTCCATTCCTTTCTATTCCATCTTCCATTCCACATTCCATTCCACATTCCATTCCATTCCATTCCACGTTCCATTCCACATTCCATTCCACATTTAATTCCATGTTCCTTTCCTTTCCATTCCATGTTCCGTTAAACATTCCATTCCACATTTCATTCCACATTCCTTTCCTTTCCATTCCACGTTCCATTCCACTTTCCATTCCATTCCATTCAAATGTCCATACCACATTCCATTCCACATTCCATTATGCATTTCATTCTGTTCCATTCCACTTCCCATTCCTCATTACATTCTATTCCGTTCCACATTCCATTCCATTCCACTCAACATTCTATTCCCCATTCCCTTCCTTTACATTCCACATTCTATTAAAATTTCTATTCAATTCAATTCCACGATGCATTCCACGTTTCATTCCACATTCCATTCCGCATTCCATTCCACATTTCATCGCGTTCCTTTCCACTTTCCATTTCACATTCCATTCCACTTTCCAATCCATTACATTCCACGTTCCTTTCCACATTCCATTCCATTTCATTCCACATTCCATTCCGCATTCCATTCCAAGGCATTCCATATTCCATTCAACACTGCTTTCCACATTCCAATCCACACTGCTTTCCACATTCCAATCCATTCCATTCCACATTCCATTTCACATTGCATTGCATACCATTCCGCATTTCATTCCACATTCCATTTTGCATTCCATTCTGCTTTCCATTCCATTCCATCACACATTCCATTACATTCCTTTCCATTCCATTCCTGTCCATTCCGCATTCCATTCCACATGCCATTCCTTTCCTTTACACATTCCATTCCATGTTCCATTCCACTTTCCATTCCATTACATTCCACATTCCATTCCATTCCATTCCACATTGAATTCCATTCCATTCCACATTCCATACCATTCCATTCCATTACATTCTGCATTCCATTCCATTCCATTCCGTATTCTATTCCAGATTCCATTCCATTCCATTCCACTTTCAATTCCACATTCCATTCCATTCCGTTTCACATTCCATTTCATTCCATTGCAGATTCCATTCATTTCAATTCCACTTTCCATTCCACTTTCCCTTCCATTCCATTCCACATTCCTTTCCACATTTTATTACACATTCCTTTCCACTCCATTCAGTTCCACATTCCATTCCACATTCCATTCCATTCCGTTTCACATTCCATTTCATTCCATTGCACATTCCATTCATTTCAATTCCACTTTCCATTCCACTTTCCCTTCCATTCCATTCCACATTCCTTTAAACATTTTATTACACATTCCCTTCCACTCCATTCAGTTCCACATTCCATTCCACATTCCATTCCAAATTCCATTCCACATTCCATTCCATAATCCATTCCATTCCATTCTTCGTTTCATTCCACATTCCATTCCAAGTTCCTTTCCATTCCATTCCACGTTCCTTTCCACATTCCATTCCACATTCTATTCCACGTTCCTTTACATCCCATTCCATGTTCCATTCCACTTTCCGTTCCGTTCCATTCAACGATCCATTCCACATCCCATTGCACATTCCATTACACGTTGCATTCCACATTTCATTCCACGTTCCATTGCATGTTCCTTTCCAGTTTCCATTCCTTTCCATTCCACGTTCCATTCCACATTCCATTCCATCCCATTCCATGAACCATTCCCCATTCCATTCAACGTTTCATTCCGTTCTATTCCACATGGCACTCCACATTCCATTACACAGTCTGTTCCACATTCCAGTCCGCATTACATTCCATTACATTCAACATTCCATTCCACTTTCCATTCCATTCCATTCCACATTGAATTCCACTTTCCATTTCACATTCCATTCCATTCCATTCCACATTCCATTCAAAATTCCATTCCATTCAATTCCACATTCTATTCCACATTGCATTTCACAATCCATTTCATTCCATTTCACATTCCATTAGACATTCAATTCCATTCAATTCCACAGTCCTTTCCACATTCCATTCCACATTCAATTACGTTCCATTCCACATTCCTTTCCATATTCCATGTCACATTTCATTCCACATTCCATGACATTCCATTCTATTTTCCATTCCACATTCCATTCCACTTTCCATTCCGTTGCATTGCACATTCCATTCCACATTCCTTTCCACATTCCATTACAGATTCCATTCCATTCCTTTCCTTTCCACATTCCATTCCTTATTCCATTCCATATTCCATTCCACATTCCATTCCAGTCCATTCCACGTTCCATTCCACGTTCCAGCCACGTTCCTTTCCATTCCATTCCAAGTTTCATTCCACATTTCTTTCCAGATTCCATTCCACGTTGCTTTCCGTTCCATTCCATGATCCACCCTGCTTTCCATTCCAATCCATTCCACGTTCCATTTCATATTCCATTGCACATTCCATTCCACTTTCCATTCCAGGTTCCATTCCACGTTCCATTCTACGTTCCCTTCCATTCCATTCCACTTTCCATTACACATTATATTCCGTTCCATTCCATGAGCCATTCCACATTCCATTCCACTTTCCATTCCACAATCCATTCCATTCCATTCTACGTTCCTTTCCACATTCCATTCCACTCCATTTCACGATCCATTCCACATTCCATTCCATGTTGCATTCCACATTCCATTCCACTCCATCCCATGATCCATTCCACATTCCATTCCACGTTCCATTACACCTTCCATTCCGTTCCATAGCAAGTTCCATTCCACATTCCATTCCACATTGCATTCCACATTGCATTCTGTTCAATTCCTCATGCCACTCCACATTCCATTGCACATTCCATTCCACATTCCAGTACACTTTCCTTTCCAATCCATTCTAGATTCCATTCCACATTGCATCCCATTCCATTCCACATTATATTCCACATTCCCTTCCACATTCCATTCCATTCCATTCCGGATTCCTTTCCACATTCCAATCCATTCCATTCCACATTCCATTCCACATTCCATTCCATTCCTTTCCACATTGATTCCACATTCCATTCCATTCCATTCCACGTTCCATTCCACATTCCATTCCTTTCCCTTCCACTTTCCATTCCACATTCGATTACACTCCTTTCCAAATTCCATTGCGTTCCATTCCACATTCCTTCCACATTGCATTCCACGTTCTGTTCCATTCCATTCCACGTTGCATTCAATGTTCCATTCCACGTTCCATTCCACGTTCCATTCCACATTCCATTCCATTCCATTCCACGTTCCATTCCACCTTCCATTCCACGTTCCATTCCACCTTCCATTCCACATTCCATTCCACGTTCTATTCCATTCCATTCCACGTTCCATTCCACCTTCCATTAAAAATTGCATTGCATTCCATTCGATTCCATTCTGGTCCACATTGCATTCCATGCCATTCCACATTCCATTCTATTCCATTCCACGTTACTTTCCACGCACCTTTCCACTTCACAGTACATTCCTATCAATGTTCCATTCTATTCTATTCCACGTTCCATTTCATTCCATCCCACGTTCAATTTCATTCCATTTCATATTCCATTCCGCATTCCATTTCACATTCCATTCCATTGCTTCCACGTTCTATTCCATTCCAATCCACATTCCATTCCATTTTCCATTCCATTCCACATTCCATTCCACATTCCACTCCACATTCCATTCCGTTACATTCCACATTCCATTCCATATTCCATTCCACATTCCCGTCCCCATTCCTTTCATTACATTCCACATTCCATTCCACATTCCATTCCATTCCATTTCACTTTCCATTCTCTTCCATTACACATCCTGTTCCATTAAATTCCACATTCCATTCCATTCAATTACATTCCATTCCAAATTCCATTCCATACCATTCCGCATTTCTTTCTATTCAATTCCATTCCACTTTCCATTCCATTCCATTCCAGATTCCATTCTATTCCATTCCACATTGCCTTGCATTCCATTCCTTTTCATTCCATATTCCATAACATTCCATTCCATTCCATATTGCATACCGTTCCATGAAACATTCATTTGCATTTCATTTAACATTGCATTCACTTCCATTTCACGTTCTATTCCATTCCATTGCGTATTCCATTCCATTCCACATTCAATTCCACATTCTATTCCCTTCCATTCCACATTCCATTCCATTCCATTCCACATTCCATTCCATTCCATTCCACATTCCATTCCACATTGTATTCCCTTGCATTCCGCAATCCATTCCATTCCATTCCACATTCCATTCCACTTTCCATTCCACATTCCATTCCACATTCCATTCCTCATTGCCGTCCCTATTCTATTACATTACATTCCACATTCCATTCCACATTCCATTCCATTCCATTCCACATTTCATTCTATTCCATTCCTTTCCACGTTCCTTTTCATTCTGTTTCACATTCCTTTCCACATTCCATTTCACCTTTCATTCCACATTCCATTTCACTTTCCGTTCCTTTCCATTCCATTCCATTCCATTCCATTCCACATTCCATTCCATTCCATTCCATTCCATTCCCCATTCCACACCAATCCATTCCATTCTGCATTCCATTCTTTCCATTCCACTTTCCACTCCATTCCATTTCACATTCCATTGCATTCCATTCCACATTCCATTCCACATTCTTTTCCCTTCCTTTGTACATTCCATTCCATTCCGTTTCTTTCCATTCCACTTTCCGTTCCAATTTCCACTCCAGTTTCCATTCCACGTTCCTTTCCGTTCCATTACACATTCCATTCCACATTCTATTCCATTCCATTACACTTTCCATTCCGCATTCCATTCCACTTTCCATTCCGGTCCATTCCGGATTGTATTCCACATTCCACTCCACATTCCATTCCATTCCATTCCACATTCTATTACACATTCCTTTCCACATTCCATTCCATTGCATTCCACATTACATTTCACATTCCATTCCTTTGCATTCCACATTCAAATCCACATTTCATTCCATTCCACATTCCATTACACATTCCATTCCGCTCCATTCCATTGCATTCCACTTTCCATTCCATATTCCATTCCTTTGCATTACCCATTCCAATCCACATTCCATTCCCTTCTATTCCAGTGCATTCCACATTTCATTCCATTCAATTCCGCTTTCCATTCCATTCCATTCCATTTCATTCCACATTCCATTCCATTCCATTCCATTCTAGTCCATATTGAATTTCATTCCATTCCACATTTCATTCCGTTCCATTCCAAATTCCATTCCATTCCATTCCACATTCCATTTCATTCCATTCCATTAAATTCAGCATTTCATAGCATTCCATTCCTTTCCACATTCCATTACTTTCCTTTCCACATTCCATTCCACTGCATTCCACATTCCATTCCTCATCGCTTTCCATTCCATTCCACTTTCCCCTCCACGTTCCATTCCATGTTCCTTTCCACGTTCCATTCTACTTTCCATTCCATATTCCATTACAGATTCCATTCCATTCCTTTCCACATTCCATAACATTCCTTTGCATTCCATTCCACATTCCAGTCCATTCAATTCCACATTCCATTCCACATTCTTTTCCATTCCTTTCCAAATTCCACTCTATTCCTTTCCACATTCCATTCCGTTTCATTCCACATTCCATTCCATTCCATTCCATTCCACATTCCATTCCATTCCATTCCACATTCCATTCCATTCCATTCCATTCCGTTCCATTCCATTCCTTTCTACATTGCATTGCATATTCAATTCTTTTAGATTTCATTGCACATTCCATTCCACTGATTTCCTGATTCATTTTCATTCCATTCTACATTCCATTCCACATTCCATTCCACATTCCAGTCCATTCCATTCCACATTCCATTCCACATCCGATTACACTCCTTCCAACATTCCATTTCATTCCATTCTACATTCCTTCCACATTACATTCCATGTTCTTTTCCATTGCATTCCACTTTCCATTCCACCTTCCATTCCACGTTCCATTCCACGTTCCATTCCATTCCGTTCCACAGACAGCACGCAAATAAATATATCAAATTATTAATTTATAACTCATTGGGTGGGATTTATAAAATTGCAGTAATTATAGTCTTTAATCAACTATAGAGTTTTAAAAAAAAAAGTTTATATTTGGATTCAGATCTTGTTTATCTTCCTTAGTTGCATATTTCTACATTTGCATATTAGCAGATTTAAGCTACGTTTAAAAATATTATACATATATGTCTTTTTCTTTTGTAGAGATGAAGTCTCTTTATGTTTCCCAGGCTGGTCTCAAATTCCTAGTCTCAAGTGGTCCTCCTGCCTTGGCCTCCCAAAATGCTGGGATTATAGGCATGTGCCACCATACCAGGCTAGTATACATATTTTGTTAAAATAATATAAATAATATAATATAGTATATTATAATATAATATGTAGGAGATATCACTCAGAAAACAGGTTTATTGAAAATGTAGGCAAAGATAGTGAGTAAATTAATAAATTCACTGTGGCTAAATCCACTAAGTAGGACTCAGCTTGTATAGACATTTCTGAGGATGTATAAATTTTATTGAACTTGAAGTTGACAGAGTGCAAATTATTTTGCATGCATTTTACAGCAAGAACACAGCCTCATCTTTTTTTTTTGGCATTATGAGAATTGAAATAAAGACATTTATATAGGAGTTAAGAAGAAATCACTTAGGCAGATGGTAAGGATATGGAAGTCCTTAGTAAGGCTTTTCTCTTTAATGAAAAGCAGCCCCAAATCATTTTCTAACAAAGAGCAGTCTGTAAAATTGAGCTGCATTCGAGCTGCTGACATAGACAAGCCAGCTGGGAGCTTGTACGGGTGAATGCCGGCAAAACCTAGGGACTAGACACGTTCAAGATGGCGGCCCCATCTTCCCGGCAGGAACTACGGACTAGACACCTTCAAGACGGCGGCTCCATCTTCCCGGCAGGAACTAGGGACTACACACCTTCAAGATGGCGGCTCCATCTTCCCAGCAGGAACAAGGGGCTAGACACCTTCAAGATGGTGGCTTCATCTTCCCAGCAGGAACTAGTGTCTAGACACGTTCAAGATGGCGGCTCCATCTTCCCTCCTCTTTGTCAACCACATGTACAGTAAGAAAAGCCGACAAGATGGCACTGATCAACTGGAAATGCCATTTGATTAAGATGAGGGTGGGGCGACCGGCTTTCCCCACGCACTCTGTGGATGTCATACCTGATGGAACCAATCTTTGAGCTCTACGTAAATTAAACACGGCCTTCACCAGCCTGCCTATAAAATCTGCAAAGGTCAGGTGCCTCCCCCCTTTTTGGCTCTCTTTGTCTCTCTGTCTCTCTCTCTCTTTCCCTCCCCTTCCCTCCTTCCTTCCCTCCCTCTCCCTCCCTTCCTCCTTCCCTCCCTTCCTCTCCCTCCCTTCCTCTCCCTCCCTTCCTCCTTCCCTCCCTTCCTCTCCCTCCCTTCCTCTCCCTCCCTTCCTCTCCCCCTCCCCCTTTCTCTCTCTGTCTCTGTCTCTCTCTGTCTGTCTCTCTGTCTCTCTCTCTTGCAAGGAGCTGCTCTCCTCCTTTCTTCTGTTGGGACTTGTGTGTCTGACTGTCTTTCTGTCTCTCTCTGTCCCTCTGTCTCTCTCTCTGTCTCTCTGTCTCTCTCTCTGTGTCTCTCTGTGTCTCTCGGTCTGTCTCTCTCTCCCTCTCTGTCTGTCTCTCTCTCTGTCTGTTTCTCTCTCTCTGTCTCTCTCTGTCACAAAGAGCTGGTCTCCTCTCTCCTTTCTTCTGTTTGGACGTGTGTGTGTGTGTCTGTCTGTCTGTCTCTCTGTGTCTCTCTGTCCCTCTGTCTCTCTGTATATCTCTCGGTCTGTCTCCCTTTCTGTCTCTCTCTCTCTCTCTCTGTCTCTGTCTCTCTCTCTCTCTCTCGCAAGGAGCTGCTCTCCTCTCTCCTTTTTTCTGTTCAGACCTGTGTGTGTGTTTCTGTCTGTCTCTCTGTCTCTCTCTGTCCATCTGTCTCTCTCTCTGTCTCTCTCTTTTTCTATCACAAGGAGCTTCTCTCCTCTCTTCTTTTGTTTGGACCTCTCTGCTTGTGTGTGTCTATGTGTATGTGTGTCTTCCTCTCTCTCTCTCTCTCAAGGAGCTGCTGTTCTCTCTCCTTTCATCTGTTCGGACCTCTGTGTGTGTGTCTGTGTGTGTGTGTGTGTCTCTCTCTCTGTCCCTGTGTGTGTCTGTCTCTCTGTTTCTCTCTCTGTGTCTCTCTCTGTATTTCTGTGTGTGTGTGTGTGTCTGTCTCTCTGTCTCTGTCTGTCTCTGTCTCCCTCTCTCTCTCTTTCCCTCACAAGGAGCTGCTGTCCTCTCTTTTCTCCTGTTCGGACTTCTGTGTGTGTGTTGTCTGTCTCTCTATCTCTGTCTGTCTGACGGTCTCTCTCTGTCTCTGTCTCTCTCTATCTGTCTGTCTCTGTCTCTCTCACAAGGAGCTGCTCTCCTCTCTCCTTTCTTCTGTCCATTAAACTTTTCACTCTTTAACACATCCACATCTGTCATCTGTCCCTGTCCTCAATTCTTTCTCAGTATAAGACAATGAACTCCAGGTTTTATACCACAGACAACGTAGCTGTTTCCAACACCAGGAGTCTTAGCTAGAAAAAGTGAGTGTATGTAATCGTCAGCATTTGCTACTGATGACAGAATAAAACAAATTATGCCAAGATATTTAAAGAGGCTTATTCTGAACCTATATGAGCACCTGTTCTCCAGGGTTACATGGTCTCAAGAGATCCTGAGAAGGTATGTTGAGGAGGTCTTGTTACAGTTCCATTTTTATTTATTTATTTACTTATTTTTTAATTGAGATGGAGTCTCACTCTGTCATCCAGGCTGGAGTGCAATGGCATGATCTCGGCTCACTGCAACGTCTGCCTCCAGGGTTCAAGCGATTCCCCTGCCACAGCCTACTGAGTAGCTGGGATTACAGGCCCCCGCCACCACATCTGGGCATTTTTATATTTACTAGAAACGGTCAGGCTGGTCTTGAACTGAACTCAGTTGATTTGCCAGCCTCGGCCTCCCAAAGTGCTGGGATTACAGGTGTGAGCCACTGCACCCGACCTACAGTTCTATTGTATATATTTCAGGGAGACAGGAATTGTAGGTAAAATCATAAATCAATACATAGAAGGTATATCTTGTTTTGGCCCTAAAAATGAAACATCTCAAAGCGGGTTCCTATGAGTCATAGGTGGGCTTTAGGGATTCTTTAGTTGGCAATTATGTTTTATGTATAAAACATAAAAATGTAAGGCTGGGCATGGTGGCTCAAGCCTGTAATCCCGGCACTTTGGGAGGGTGAGGCGGGTGCATTATCTGAGGTCAAGAGTTTGAAACCAGCCTGGCCAATATGGTAAAACCCCGTCTCTACTAAAAATACAGAAATTAGCTGGGCCTGTAATCTCAGCTACTTGGGAAGCTGGGGCAGGAGAATTACTTGAATCCAGGAGCCGGAGGTTGCAGTGAGCTGAGGTTGTGCCACTGCACTCCAGCCTGGGTGAAAGAGTGAGGAAAGAAAAGAAAGAAAGGAAGGAAGGAAGAAAAAAAGACAAAAAGGAAAGAAAGAAAGAATGAAAGAAAGAAAGAAAAAGAAAAGGAGGGAAGGAGAGGAAGGAAAAAGAGAGAAAGAAAGAGAAACAAAGGAAAGAAAGAAAAAACAAAGAGGGAAGGAAAGGAAGGGTAGGGAAGAGAAGGGAGAAGGGAAAGAAAGGAAGAAAGAAAAGAAAGAGAGAAAGACAAAAAAAGAAAGAAAAAGAAAGAAAGAAAGGAGAGGAAGGAAAAATAAAGAGAAAGGAAAGAAAGAGAGGGAAGGAAGGGAAGGGTAAGGAAGAGAAGGGAGAGGGGAAAGAAAGGAATGAAGGAAAGAGAAAGAGGGAAGGAAAGAAAGAGAGAGAGAAGGAAGGAAGGAAAGAGGAAGGAAAAGGAAGGAAAGAAGGAAATATTTTGTAGATGCCACGATATGGTTTGGCTGTATCCCCACCTAAATCTCAAATTGCAGCTCCCAAATTTCCCACGTGTCATCGCACTTACCCAGTGGGCGGTAACTGAATCACAGGGGCAGGTCTTTCCCTTGCTGTTCACATGATAGTGAAGATGTCTCACGAAATCGGATGGTTTTATAGAGGGCAGTTCCCCTGCATGCACTGCCATGATTGTGAAGCCGTCCTCAGTCATATGGAACTGTGAGTCCATTAAACCTCTTTCCTTTATCTTTTACCCAGTATCAGGCCGGGCGCGGTGACTCATGCCTGTCATCCCAGCACATTGAGAGGCCGAGGCAGGAGGATCACCTGAGGTCGGTAGCTCAAGACCACCCTGCCCAACATGGAGAAACCCTGTCTGTACTAAAAATACAAAATTAGCTGGGCGTGGGGGCACGTGCCTGTAATCCCAGCTGCTCAGGAGGCTGAGGCAGGAGAATCACTTGAACCCGGGAGGCGGAGGTTGCAGTGAGCAGCGATGGCAGCATTGCACTCCAGCTTGGGTGACAAGAGCAAAACTCCGTCTCAATCAATCAATCAATCAATAACCTAGTTTCAGGTATGTCTTTGTTAGCAGCCTGAGAACAGAGTTATATATACAGAGTCTTGCTATGTTGTCCGGGCTGGTCTCAAACTTCTGGGCTAAGTGATGCTATCACCTCAACCTCTGAAAGTGGTGGGATTACAGGCGTGAACCACTACGCCCAGCCTCCATGAGTCTGATTTTAACCCATCTCTTTTGTATTTCTCAGTCCTTGTCCACACATCTCATCACACACGTGCGCAGCAAACAGACACGCCGTGTGAACCTAAGCACAGCTCTCCAAGAGAACTCTAGTCAACTTGTCGTACGTGGGACATTGGCTGTATTTCTGTTCCTTTCCTTCTTTTCTGTCTCTTTCTCCTATTTCCCAAAACTCCGTTGTGTTTCTGATTTGTTTACTTCGATTTCGGCAAAAGGAAAACACACTGGTAAGTGGGGTTTATAAATCTATCTTCGTTATCAAGGGAAGATTGAAACGGCATGGAGGCAAATGAAATTAACCGTGCATGGGACACGCCATCGATAAAATGCTGATAAGTGCAGAAAGACTGTTTAGAAGGAAACATATGTCCAAAAAAAAAAAGAAAAAAAAAGGATCTTAATCATGGTTTAAGCTTATCTGATGGATTTCAACAGAAACACATCAAGTCTAATTGATTGTTTACATGCACTTTTGATGGTTTCTGCATTCTGTGTGATGAGATAACGTTTAAAAAAACGTTGAAACGCAAAGAACTCAAGGATTCTTCTAAAGGGAGAGTGGAGTTTACTACATTCGACATGGACGGCTTCTCTTCTGTATTTCAACAGGGTTATCATCTGCGAATTTGGAGATTCTCTGAGAGCTTCACGGCATCCTGGGTGTCAAACTCTTTCAAAATTCATACTTTAAACTATCTGACAACATGGGATTGGGTTTTGGCATTCTCTAGGTCTACTGAGAGAGGTTCTGGAATGCAATTTAACTTTAAATGCCTGCCTATCATCTATCTATCTATCTAACATCTATCTGTCTTTCAATCATCTATCCATTCCTCTCATCTATCTACCTACCTATCTATCTATTCATCCATCTCATCTATCTATCCATCCATCCATCCATTCATCCTTCCATGTATCCATCTATGTATCTATCTGTGTATCTATCTATATATCTATCTATCTATGTATCTATCTATCATCTATATCTATCTATCTATCTACCTATCTATGTATCTATCTATCTAGTCATTCGTCTCATCTATCTTCCTATCTATCTATGTATCATCTATCTACTTACCTATTTTCTATCATCTGTCAATCAATCTATCTATAGATCCAGCATCTATCTACCTTATCTGTTATCTATCTATCGTGTGTCCATCTATCTACTATCACCTATCAATCTGTCATCTACCATCTCTTTATCTACCCATCTCATCATCTGTCTATCAACTACCCATCCATCTTGATCTATCTATCTATCTATCTATCTATCTATCTATCTATCATTTTTTGTTTTTTTTTTTTTTAGACAGAGTCTCGCTCTGTCGCCCAGGCTGGAGTGCAATGGCACAATCTTGGCTCACTACAAGCTCCACCTCCCGGGTTCACGCCATTCTCCAGCCTCAGCCTCCCGAGTAGCTGGGACTACAGGCGCCCACCACCGTGCCCAGCTAATTTTTTGTATTTTTAGTAGAGACGGGGTTTCACTGTGGTCTCAATCTCCTGACATTGTGATCCGCCCGCCTTGGCCTCCCAAAGTGCTAGGATTACAGGCGTGAGCCACCGCGCCCGGCCCTATCTATCTATCTGTCTATCTATCATCTATCTGTCCATCACATCTCTTTTTCTACCCATTCATCTTATCTATTTGTCTATTTATCTATAATCAGTCTATCCATTTCATCTATCTATCTATCTATCTATCTATCTATCTATCTATCTACCAACCTATCATCTATCTATCCATTCATCTATGTATATCTATCTATCTATCCAACTATGTGTCTATCTATGTATCTATTATCTATCTATCCACTATCACTAATCTATCATCTATATATCCACCTATATCATCTATCATCTCTCCAGTCATGTCATCTATCATCCATCTATCTATGTATCTATGTATGTATGTGTCTATCTATCTATCTATCTATCTATCTATCTATCTATCTATCTATCATGTATCTATCTATCATGAACCCAAAATATCTGAGGCAGGTGTCAATGAATTTAGCAAGTTTATTTTGCCAAGGTTAAAGACACACCCATGAGACGGCCTCAGGAGGTCCTGACCAGAGTTGTTCAAGGTGGTTGGGGCACGGCTTGGTTTTATACATTTTAGAGAGACATGAGACATCAACCAATATGTGATATTGTAAGCTGTGCATTGGTTTGGTCCGGAAAGGTGAGACAGCTCAAAGTGAGGAGGGGGCTTATAGGTGATAGGTAGGAATTCCCTTGTGGACAGATTGTGAGGGACATATGTGATCTTTGTATCTCTGTAGCGATCTTATTTATGAATAAAATAGGAGGCAGGTTTGCCTGATGCAGTTTCCATATTGACTTTTTCCTTTGGCTTAGTGATTTCGGGGTCCTAAGATTTATTTTTCTTCCTATCAATCAATCTATCTATCCATCCATCCATCTATTCATCCTTCCATCTATCCGATTATGTATGTATGTATGTATGTATGTATATATGTATGTATCTATCTATGTATCTGTCTGTCCATCCATCCATCTATTCATGGATGTATGTATGTATGTATCTATCTATCATCAATCTATCTATCTATCTATCTATCTGTCTGTCTGTCTGTCTGTCTGTCTCTCTATCCATCCATCCTTCTATTCATGTATGTGTGCATGTATCCATCCATCCATCTATTCATCTATGTATGTATGTATGTATGTATCTATCCATCCATCCATCCATCCATCCATGTATGTATGTATGTATCTATCTATCCATCCAGCTATCCATCTATGTATCTATGTATGTGTCAGTCCATCCATCCATCCATCCATCTATTCTTGTATGTATATATCTATCCATCCATCCATCCATCCATCCATCCATCTATCCATCTATGTATGTATGTGTGCATCTATCTATCTATCTATCCATCCATCTATCCATCTATGTATGTATGTATGTATGTATGTGTCTGTCCATCCATCCATCCATCTATTCATGCTTGTATGTATCTATCCATCCATCCATTTATTCATCTATGTATGTATGTATGTATCCATCCAGCCATCCATCTATCCATGTATGTATATATGTATCCATCCATCTATCCATCTGTGTATGTATGTATGTATCCATCCATCCACCCATCCATCTATCCATGTATGTATATGCGTATGTATGTATGTATGTATCCATCCATCCATCCATCCATCTATCCATGTATGTATATGCGTATGTATGTATGTATCTATCCATCTATGTATGTATGTATGTGTCTCTTTATCCATCCATCCGTCCATCCATCTATCCGTGTATGTATAAGCGTATGTATGTATGTATCTATTCATCTATGTATGTATGTATGTGTCAGTCTATCCATCCATCCATCCATCCATCCATCTATCCATGTATTCATGTATCTATCCTTCCATCCATCTATGTATGTATGTATCTATCCATCTATTTATGTATGTATGTGTCTGTCTATCCATCCATCCATCCATCTATCCAAGTATTTATGTATCTATACTTCCATCCATCTATGTATGTATGTATATATTTATCTATCCATCATCTACCATCTATTTATCTGTCTCATCTATCTTTCTATTTATTGTGTATCTATCAATCATCTATCCACCCATCTCTTGCCCCTTCCCCTGTGTATGTACTTGCGTACTTACCTATCTACGGCAACCAGAGATATTTTACCACCAGGAGATATATTGCAAATATCTGGTGACAATTTTGGTTGTCACAACTGGGGAGGGGGTGGTCCTGGCACCTGGTGGGTGAAGCCCAGGGTCTCTGCTCAAAACCATACAGTGCCCAGGACAGCCCCACCACAGAGAATCCTCCATCCCCAAATGTCAGCAGAGCCTGGGCTGAGAGACCCTGAAATAGACAAGCATTAACTTCTCTCAGCTCTAGATTTGATAACTCTACAAAATGTCTGTTTCCTGACACCTTCTCTGATTTTTCACTATTACAGTTCCCCCAAATAGAACGCTGTAACTAACCACAATCACAAATACACTCAGAGCTAAAGCCACTTGGCCCCTATTGGAGGAAAAACAGGACCCAAGAAACAATTCCTGGCATCCAGCTGACCATTACAGGTTTTGCTAGGACATTCAGAAGTCACTGTGGCTGTCCCCAGGGGCCCAGAGTCATTGTGAGAAGCTCAGAGAAGCTGGAGAACCCGCGGATGGCAGCTGGGCATGGAGTCCTGCCTTTGTGCAAAAGTCTTTTAAATTCAAATCTCCCTCCATCCCCTGGGCTGTAAAATCCCTCCTCCTGCCAGTAACACAGCTCTCCCTGGATTTACAGCTGCAATGTTTACCACCAGCCTGCTGAGCTCAGAACTTAGAGCCAGGCTTACCTTTTCAGAGCGAGTTTTCTTTTTTATTTTATTTTATTGTATTATTTTATTTTATTATTATTACGCTTTAAATTCTAGGGTACATGTGCACAATGTGCAGGTTAGTTACATATGTATACATGTGCCATGCTGGTGTGCTGCACCCATTAACTCATCATTTAGCATTAGGTATATCTCCTAAAGCTATCCCTCCCCCCTCCTCCCACCCCTCAACCGTCCCTGGTGTGATATTCCCCTTCCTGTGTCCATGTGTTCTCATTGTTCAATTCCCACCTATGAGTGAGAACATGCGGTGTTTGGTTTTTTGTTCTTGCGATAGTTTACTGAGAATGATGATTTCCAATTTCATCCATGTCCCTACAAAGGACATGAACTCATCATTTTTTATGGCTGCATAGTATTCTATGGTGTGTATGTGCCACCGAGTTTTCACGAGGCCAGTCTACTTTCCAAGCAGAGACTCTAAGAATGTCTTCTAAGCTGTGCCGTAACTGTCCAAGTGGTTCTTCCTGCCTGCTGAATAAAGACTCACAGCAATGCTGTAGACAAGGAATTTAAGAGACACAAGGCTGGCCATGCCATGCAGGAGGTGGAGTACCTACTCAAAGCTCAGAGATAGGGGTTTTTCAAACGCAGTGTTGTTACCAGAAAGGGGTCTTGATCCAGACCTCAAGAGAGGTTCCTGGTTCTTGCACAAGAAACATTCAGGGTGAGGTCATAGAGTAAAGTGAGAGCAAGTTTATGAAGAAAGTAGAGGGGCCAGGCGCGGTGGTTTGAGCCTGTAATCCCAGCACTTTGGCAGGCTGAGGCAGGTGGATCACCTTAGGTCAGGAGTTCGAGACCAGCCTGGCCAACATGGTGAAACCCTGTCTCTACTAAAAATACAAAAATTAGCTGGTCGTGGTGGGCGCCTGTCATCCCAGCTACTTGGGAGGCTGAGGCAGGAGAATCGCTTGGATCAGAAAGGTGGAGGTTGCAGTGAGCGGAGACATTGTCACTGTACTCCAGCCCGGGTGACAGAGCAAGACTGTGCCCCAAAAAAAAGAAAAAAGGAAGAGAAATAATGAAAATTTTAAAAAATAGCCAAAAATGGAAATGTGAAATTTAAAACATATAAATATGAATACATATAAATACAAATAATATAACACAAATACATATAACAATACATATAATATAAATATAATTTAATTATACTTTAATTTTATTTATATTTTATTTTAACTGTGTGTTAAACTTATAAAACATAATGTAATAAATACATAGAAATATAGATACGTATATACATATAATGTACATATAATAAATACAATTTTAAGTTTATATTTTAATTATAAAATATAGTAAATACATATAAATACATAGAAATACAAATACATGTATACATATAATATAATGTAAATACATATAACAAATATAATTTTAATTTTATTTATATTTTATTTTAATTATATTTTAATTATCTCATCAAATATAATATCATAAATACCTATAATATATACATATAAATATGAATACATATATACATATCATATAATGTAAATACATGTAATAAATATAATTTTAATTTTATTTATTTTTTATTTTAATTATATTTTAATTATCTCATCAAATATAATATAATAAATACCAATAATATGTACATAGAAGTATAAATACATATATACATATAGTATAATGTAAATACATATAATGAATGTAATTTTAATTTTATTTATATTTTATTTTAATTATATTTTAATTATCTTATAAAACAATAAACACATATAATATAAATACAGAAATATAAATACATGTATACACAAAATATAATGTGAATACATATAATTTTAATTTTATTTATATTTTATTTTAATTATATTTTAATTATCTTATAATATATAATAAATAAATATAGACATAAATATATATACATATATAATAATGTAAATACATATAAGCATATAATTTACTTTTAATTTTATTTGTATTTTATTTTAGTTATGTTTTAATTATCTTATAAAAAATAAATACATGTAATATAAATACGTATATAAATACATATATACATATAATATAATGTAAATACATAATAAATACAATTTAATTTTAATGTTATTTATATTTTACTTTGTATTTCAATTATTTTATAAAATATAATACATATGCATATAAATATAAGTACATATCAGTATAAAAATGGCTGTGATCATCACAAGGAAATATCAAATGCCCAGGAGTAAAGTCAATAATAAACACCCTGAGTGACTAGAGAGGCAACTGCCGATCTTGCAGGCACGTGAAAGAATCCTTTGAGTAGAGAAGGCGGGAAATGCAGAAGAGAAACATCTTGAGGTCCCCAAAATCACAAAACTAAAGGGAAAATGGAAGCTGGAAACCGAGGAGGGTAAAGCTGCCTCCCGTTCTATTCAAAGTCACCTCTGACCTGGAGGCCCCCTCCCTGCTTTCAGTTGTCTCTACCTCTCTTGACAGAACTAATATACCTCTTCTATATATATTGATGGAGACCTTATGTCTCCCTAAAGTTTATGAAGCCAAGCTGTGCCCCGTCCACTTTGGCCCCATGTCACTAGGACCTCCTGAGTCTGTGTTATGGGTGCACGTCCTCAACTTTGGCAAAATAAACTTTCTAAATGAGCTGAGACCTGTCTCGGATGTGGTGAAACCCCGTCTGTACTAAAAATTCAAAAATTAGCTTGTTGTGGTGGGTGCCTGTCATCCCAGCTACTCGGGAGGCTGAGGCAGCAGAATCGCCTGGATCAGATAGGCGGAGGTTGCAGTAAGCCGAGACCTTGTCATTATACTCCAGTCTCGGTGACAGAGCTGTCACCTGTGGTGTAACTGTACAAGTGGTTCTCTCTGCCTGCTCAGGAAGCTCAGGAAGGGTACTCAGGAAGCAAATGAAAGAAGGCTTTGGCCAGGTGCGGTGGCTCATGCCTGTAATCCCATCACTTTGGGAGGCTGAAGCAGGCGGATCACCAGAGGTCAGGAGTTCGAGACCAGCCTGGCCAACATGGCGAAACCCTGTCTCTACTAAAAATACAAAAATTAGCCAGGCATGGTGGCGGGCGCCTATAATCCCAGCACTTTGGGAGGCCAAGGCAGACGGATCATCTGAGGTCAGGAGTTCGAGACCAGCCTGGCCAACATGGCAAAATCCCATCTCTAATAAGAATACAAAAATTAGCCAGGCATGGTGGCTCACACCTGTAATCCCAGCACTTTGGGAGGCTGAGGAGGGCAGATCACCTGAAGTCAAGAGTTTGAGACCAGCCTGGCCAACGTGGTGAAACCCCATCTCTACTAAAAATACAAATATTAGCTGAGAGCAGTGGTGGACATATGTAGTCACAGCTACTCGGGAGACTGAGAGAGGAGAATCGCTTGAATCCTGGAGGCAGAGGTTGCAGTGAGCTGAGATGACGCCATTCATTGCACTCCAGTCTGGGCCACAGAGCGAGACTCTGTCAAAACAAAATGGAAAAAAAAGAATGCTTTAAGAAGTGTGTGGCTCACAAGGTCCAGAGATTGAGACCATCCTGGCTAACACAGTGAAACTCCATCTCTACTAAAAATACAAAAAATTAGCCGGGTGTGATGGCAGGAACCTGTAGTCCCAGCTACTTGGGAGGCTGAGGCAGGAGAATGGTGTGAACCCAGGAGGTGGGCAGTGAGCTGAGATCATGCCACTGCAGTCCAGCCTGCGCAACACAGCAAGACCCCGTCTCAAAAAAAAAAAAAAAAGAAAAAATAGTAGAGAAGCCTGTGGTCCCTTGGGATGTATAGATTTCATTTTGTAAATATATCAGTATTTCCCAAATTAAAATACAGCCTTAATCCCTGCAGAAAGTTTCTTTTTCAGGTCTGCAAATCAGTACACTGATTTCCAAATGTTTCTGTAGAAACATTAGCCTGGCTAACATGGTGAAACCCCATCTCTACCAACAATACAAAATATTGGTTGGGCGTGGTGGCAGGTGCTTGTAATCACAGCTACTCGGGAGGCTGAGGCAGGGGAATCACTGGAACCCGGGAGGCGGAGGTTGCAGTGAGCTGAGATCACGCCACTGCACTCCAGCCTGGGCGACAGACCTAGACTCTGTCTCAAAAAAATAAACAAATAAATAAATAAATAAATAAATAAATAAATAAAATAAAATAAGAATCCCCTGTCCCTTCCTTTTGTGGTTCAAGACACCGGGTGTGACGTTTGCAATGCAACAGAACAAGGTATAACCGGTGATTCTTTCCACATCCTGGTCATGGAGGTCTTCATACCTCAGAAGGAAAAGTTATCTTTATTTATTTATTTCCTAAAGTTCTCTTTATTTATTTATTTAATTTCCAAAGTTCTCTTGATTTATTTCTTTATTTGCTAAAAACCAGCGAAAATCAGGTCTCAGCAAGAACAGACAAGAAACTCCTTTATAAAGATAATAATCAATGAAAACTGTAAGGCAGCATCCCGTAAACAGACAGACAGATCAGTAACGAGAAGTAACACAAAGGGCCGGGCATGGTAGCTCCCGCCTGTAATCCCAGCACTTTGGGAGGCTGAGGCGGGAGGATCACGAGGTCAAGAGATCGAGACCATCCTGGCTAATGTGGTGAAACCCCGTGTCTACTAAAAATACAAAAAATTAGCTGGGCGTGCTGGCGTGCACCTGTCATCCCAGCTACTCAGGAGGCTGAGGCAGGAGATTTCCTTGTACCCGGGAGGTGGAGGTTGCAGTGAACTGAGATTGCACCACTGCACTCCAGCCTGGGCCACAGAGCGAGACTCCGTCTCAGAAAAAAAATAAAATAATAATAATAAGTAACACACTGAGAGTTTATGACGTGACAGAGGTGGTTTTTCAAATTTATTCCATTAAAAAAAACAAGATTTCTGTGTGTCACAAAATATATACAAAATTAAAGGGAAGTTCAGAGACCACATGGAAATTACATTCTAAACCAAAGCATCATTAGTACACATGGGGCTGTTTCAAATCAAACATGAAGTTTCCCCCAGTGAAAAAGTCAAACGGTACAAGACAAATGGCCGGAATCAAAAGAACACGTTCGATTTCAATAAAGATTACAGAAATACTTCCTTTAAAACAAGGAGACCTCACTTGAATTTTCTACATTGCATAATGCTTTTGTGCCCTGAAGGTCCTCCAGAGGCCACACACAACAAGAACATTTTTTGCTGGCAGAGGATTTTGTTGAAAACTCAGAAGCTTTGAAAATGCCCATTCTCTTGCCTGGGCGTGGTGGCTCACACCTGTCATCCCAGCACTTTGGGAGGCCGAGGTGGGCGGATCTCCTGAGGTCAGGAGTTCGAGACCAGCCTGGCCAACATGGTGAAACCCCGTCTCTACTAACAATACAAAAATTAGCTGGGTGTGGTGTCAGGCGCCTGTAGTCCCAGCTACTCAGGAGGCTGAGGCAGGAGAATCTTTTAGAACCCGGGAGGTGGAGGTTGCACTGAGCCAAGATCGGGCCATTGCACTCCAGCCTGGGTGAGAAGAGGGAGACTGTCTCAAAAATATATATATAATAAAAATAAATAAATAATAAAAATAAAATAGGCTGGGTGCAGTAGCTCACGCCTGTAATCCCAGCACTTTGGGAGGCCGAGGCAGGTGCATCACCTGAGGTCAGAAGTTTGAGACAAGCCTGGCCAACATGGTGAAACCTCGTCTCTACTAACAATACAAAAATTAGCTGGGTGTGGTGTCAGACGCTTGTAATCCCAGCTACTCAGACGGCTGAGGCAGGAGAATCTATTTGATTCTCCAACCGGGAGGTGGAGGTTGCGGTGAGCAGAGATCAAGCCACTGCACTCCAGCCTGGGTGTGAAGAAGGAGACTGTCTCAAGAAAAAATAATATAATAAAATAAACAAATAAAAAATAAAATAGGCCAGGCGCAGTAGCTCACACCTGTAATCCCAGCAATTTGGGAGGCCGAGGTGGGCAGATCACCTGAGGTCAGGAGTTTGAGAGCAGCCTGGCCAAAACAGTGAAACCTTGTCTCTACTAAAAATACAAAAATTAGCTGGGCGTGGTGGTGCACACTGTAATCTCAACTACTGGGGAGGCTGAAGCAGAAGAATAGCTTGAAGCCGGAAAGCGGAGGTTGCAGCGGGCCGACATTGCACCACTGCACTCCAGCCTGGGCGACAAGAGTGAAAAAACAGAAAGAAAAGAAAAGAAAAGAAAATGCCCATCCCATTGGATCCAGGCATTGCATTTTTTTACTAAGTGTTACAAAGTCAAAACGAGCAAGGAGAAATCACAGCAAAAAGAAAATTACACAGTGCAAACATGCCGAAAATGAGAAGCTTGTCTGTGTGGAAGGAGAGAAGAAAACATTTGTGGGGAAGAATTTTGTCTTTTTTATTGTGTACTTTAGAGATTTTCTACATGTATCGGTGAAAAATAGATATATGTAAAAATAGAATATGTGAAAAATGGAATAAAATCACATATATGAAAAATAGAATTAAAAATGACGGGCTGAGTGTGGTGGTTCGCGCTGGTAATCCCAGCACTTTGGGAGACTGAGGCGGGGAGATAGCTTGAGCCTAGGAGTTTGAGGCCAGCCTTGGCAACAAATAATACAAAATAATAATATCTACCAATAATACAAAAAAATCCATCCTCCTGCCTCAGCCTCCAAAGTAGCTGGGACTACAGGAGTGTGGAGTCCCAGCTACTTGGGTGTGGTGGCCCACACCAATGGTCCTGGCTAATTGGGAGGCTGAGGCAGGAGGATTGTTTGAGCCCAGGAGGTGGAGGCTGCAGTGAGCTGTGGTCATGTCACTGCACTCCAGCCTGGGTGACAGAGCGAGACTCTGTCTTTAAAATAAAACAGCAGGCCAGGCGCGGTGGCTCATGCCTGTAATCCCAGCAATTTGGGAGGCCAAGGCAGGTGGATCATTCGAGGTCAGGAGTTCGAGACCAGCCTGGCCAACATGGCGAAACCCCATCTCTACTAAAAATACAAAATTAGCCATGCGTGGTGTCACACACCTGTAATCCCAGCTACTCAGGAGGCTGAGGCAGGAGAATTGGTTGAACCTGGGAGGCGGAGGTTGCAGTGAGGCAAGATCATGCCACTGCACTCCTGCCTGGTCTCCAGAGCGAGACTCCCTCTCAAAAAAAGTTGCAGCGAGAGAGAAGGGAGAGACAGAGGAGCCAGGAGAACACATGAGGAATAGAGAATGGAAGAAAGAGGCTCAAGCTCACACCCTGGAGAAGGAGAGGAGCAGGCTTGGCCACCCAGTACCGTATCCACAGTGCAGAGAATGCTGTAGTTACAAGATACGAATAGGAATGTCTTGATCTCCTTACCTCAGTGAACATGGCAATGCATAGTTATCCTATTTATTTATTAATTATTATCATTATTATTTTGAGACAGTGTCTTACCCTATCACCCAGGCTCGAGTGCAGTGGTGCCATCTCTGCTCACTGCAACCTCCGCCTCCCAGGTTTAAGCGATTCTCCTGCCTCAGCCTCCGGAGCAGCTGGGACTACAGGTGCGTGCTACTGCGTCCGGCTAATTTTTATATTTTTAGTAGAGGTAGGTTTCAATATGTTGGCCAGGCTGGTCTCAAACTCCTGACCTCAGGGGATCCGCCCGCCTCGGCCTCCCAAAGTGCTGGGATGACAGGTGTGAGCCACCACACCCGGCCAGTTATCCCATTTAGATAAACAATTAAGTGTGCAGCAGTGGATGACTTCAGCAATGAGTTAGAAGAGGACCGAGAGACCAAGAGGAGGTGAAGGAGATTTCATTCCAATTCTTCGTCCACGCTGGCTGTCCAGCCTCCCCGCGTCCCTCAGAAGACGATGCTGAAATCCCGTTGTGTCTATGGTGATGGCAGATGGGGAACAGCCAGATTCTCAAGGCGTCGCCGGCCACATCTGTTCCCGTTTTCTCCTCATCCAGGCCATACCAGCGAGAGCGGAAATGCAGTTTTAATAAGACGGTCCCCCCAAACTATTTCTGAAGGCATTTTGCAGGGTGACCTCAGTGTGGATTGTAAATATAGAATTCATATGTGCTGGGCTTCCTGACTGTAATTACCTATCAAAAGTTTCAGGGTTTCAATGAAATTCTTTATGAAGCATCAAATGGTCTCAAAGCGGAATCTCACCCCCACCTCTCCATCTCTATACATTCCTGGGACAGAGAATTGATTCTCACGTTTCATACACAGGACAGACAAGCATATTTGGTATTTTAATCCCATCCCAAGATGTTTGTGTGGAATTAATTTTCCTCATGGAATATTTCTTTTCTCCTCATGTGCTGGAGAACAGCTACCCACTACTCTCCAGGCAGTGTGGCAGGAGGAGAGAGAAGGGCTGGCTCTGCAGAATCCTTCATCTTGGCTGGGTGCGGGGGCTCACACCTGTCATCCCAGCACTTTGGGAGGGTGAGGTGGGCGGATCACCCGAGGTCAGGAGTTCGAGAGCAGCCTGGCCAACATGGTGAAACCCCATGTTGGGTGAAACCCCAATTTGTTAAAAATAGAAAAAATTAGTCGGGCGTGGTGGCAGGTGCCTGTAATCACAGCTACTCGGGAGGCTGAGGCAGGAAAATCACTGGAACCCGAGAGGAGGAGGTTGCAGTGAGATGAGATCATGCCACTGCACTCCAGCCTGGGAGACAGGGCGAGACTCTGTCTCAAAAAATGAAATAAAGTAAAATAAAATAAAATAAAGTAAAATAAAGTAAAATAAAATAAAATAAAATAAAATAAAATAAAAAGAATCTACTGTCCCTTCCTTTTGTGGTTCAAGACACTGGGTGTGACGTTTGCAATGCAACAGAAGCAGGTAGAACTGGTGATTCTTTGTACGTTGTAGTCATGCAGGTCTTCATACCTCAGAAGGAAAAGTTCTCCTTATTTATTTATTTTGAGAAGGAGTCTCGCTCTGTCAACCAGGCTGGAGTGCAGTGGCGCGATCTTGGCTCACTGCAAGCTCTTCCTCCCGGGTTGATGCCATTCTCCTGCCTCAGCCTCCGGAGAAGCTGAGACCACAGGTGCCCGCCACCACGCCCAGCTAATTTTTGCATTTTTAGTAGACACACGGTTTCACCATGTTGATCAGGCTGGTCTCGAAGTCCTGACCTCAGGCGATCTGCCTGCCTCAGCCTCCCAAAGTGCTGGGATGACAGGCGTGAGCCACCTTGCCTGGCCGGACGTCAACTCTTAAATACAGGTGGACTTTCCAGGTTGACCCTTCTGGCTGGTGGACTTACAGGTGCAGCAAATCCCATTATTTCATTCCTTTCCTTGCTTAACTCTCCTACTGACTTATCAGAGTCCATTATATCATTCTCATGCCTTTGCGTCCTCATAGCGTAGCTCCTACTTATAAGTGAGAACATAGTGATGACTGATTTTCCATTCCTGAGTTACTGCACTTAGAATCATGGCCTCCAGCTCCATCCAGGTTGCTGCAAATGCCATCATTTCATTTCTCCTTATGGCTGAGTAGTATTTGGGGTAGATACCAAACTTCCAAGTATCTTAGTCACTTTCAGGGCTGGGACTAGAGTGAGGCATTCATCTAGGGCAATAGATTTATTTCATTATTATTATTATTATTATTATTATCTGAGACGGAGTCTCGCTCTTGTTCCCCAGGCTGGAGTGCAGTGGTGTGATCTCAGCTCACTGCTACCTTCGCCTCCTGGTTCAAGAAATTTTCCTGCCTCAGCCTCCTGAGTAGCTGGGACTATAGGCACCTGCCACCAACCCCAGCTAATTTTTGTATTTTTAATACAGATGGGGTTTCACCTTGTCGGCCAGGATGGTCTCGAACTCCTGACCTCTGGTGATCCACCGTCCTTGGCCTCCCAATGTGTTGAGATTACAGGCGTGAGCCCGTGACTGGCTGGGCACCAGATTCAAAACCTGAGTCACTAGACAAGTAATAATTTATGGCAATGATTTTGAAAAATCCAGAAGAATGCCACGAGTCTGCAAAGAACACAGTAGCCACATCTTAAAGAAACAGGTGCAGGTAAAGACAGGTAGAAGTGGCTGGCTGCAGTGGCTCACACCTGTTATCCCAGCACTTTGGGAGGCCAAGGCAAGGCACGAGGATCGCTTGAGCCCAGGAGTTTGAGACCAGCCTGGCCAACATAGCAAGACCCCATCTCTACAAAAACTGTGACACATTAAGTGGGCATGAAGGCATGACCCTGTAATCGGAGCTACTTGGGAGGTTGAGGTGGGAGGAGGGCTTGAGTCACAGTGAACTGTGACTGAGCCTCTGCACTCCAGCCTGGGTAACAGGGACCCTGTTGTCTAAAAACAAAAATCAAGAGAAATCCAACAACGGTGTGATGAACACAATGGCAACATTTTATAAGTAGATGGATGGGTGTACATAAAGATAGGGTAACTTACTGAGACCTACGTGAGCTTAAAGAGCGAAAAATAGGCCGGGTGCGGAGGCTTACACCTGTCATCCCAGCACTTTGGGAGGCTGAGGCGGGCGGATCAGGAGGTCAGGAGTTCGAGACCATCCTGGGTAACACGGTGAAACCCCGTCTCTACTAAAAATACAAAAAAATTAGCCGGGCGTGGTGTCGGGTGCCTGTAGTCCCAGCTACTCGGGGGGCTGAGGCAGGAGAATGGCGTGAACCTGGGAGGTAGAGCTTGCAGTGAGCCGAGATTGCACCACTGCACTCCAGCCTGGACGACAGAGCGAGACTCTGTCCAAAAAAAGACAGAAAGAAAGAAAGAAAAGAGAGAAAGAAAGAAAGAAAGAAAGAAAGAAAGAAAGAAAGAAAGAAAGAAGAAAGGAAGGAAGGAAGGAAGGAAGGAAGGAAGGAAGGAAGGAAGGAAAGAAAGAGAAAAAAAGAAAGAAAGAGAGAGGGAAAAATACCGTGATCCTCCTTTTTTTTTTGTCTTTTGAGATGGAGTCTTGCTCTGTCCCCCAGGCTGGAATACAGTGGCGTGATCTCGATTCACTGCAACCTCCACCTCCCAGGTTCAAGCAATTCTCCTGCGTCAGCCTCCTGAGTAGCTGGGATTACAGGCACCTGCCACCACACCCGGCTAATTTTTGTATTTGTAGTAGAGGCGAGGTTTCACCATGTTGGCCAGGCTGGTCTCGAACTCCTGACCTCAAGTGATCCGCCCAACTTGGATTCCCATAGTGCCAGGATTACAGGCATGAGTCACTGCGCCTGGCCAGTGCTGCTTTTTATAATGACAAAACAGGTGCCTGTCCCACCTCACAACTCAGCCCTTGGGTAGGGGTTGAGCCCCAAGTAGCTTCATTCACACCTGTCAGAGTCATAACGAAATGTTTCTTATTTTAGAAGCACATTCTGTGGTTTTCTTTTCTGTTTTACTTTTTTAACACACAAACATATTTTTAATATAGTTCTAAGAGAAGAAAAAGCAGGTCGTAAAACTGTAATATGTTTTCCTAATATTTTATTTATTTTTCATTATTACTATTTTTTAGATATGCCAGCATGTCGAAAAGAACCTTTATTACTTTCTATAATTGCCTCTTATGCTTTGTTACCAGATGCCTTTGGAGCAGGAGCCTCTGTGGCAGGTGTTTCTTCTATTTTAGGACTGGAGCCTTTTTTGTTGTTGTTTTGTTTTGTTGAGAGGGAGTCTTGCTCTGTCCCCCAGGCTGGAGTGTAATGGCACGATCTTGGCTCACCGCAACCTCCGCCTCCCAGGTTCGAGCGATTCTCCTGCCTCAATCTCCCGAGTAGCTGGGATTACAGGCACCTGCCACCACGCCTGGCTGATTTTTGTATTTTTAGTAGACACGGTATTTCACCGTGTTAGCCAGGCTGGTCTTGAACTCCTGACCTCGTGATCCACCCACCTCAGCCTCCCAAAGTGCTGGGATTACAGGCATGAGCCAGTGCGCCTGGCTGGAGCTGAAGCTTTTTGACCCTTCTGAGCTTTCGGAGCAGGTGCCTCTGTGGATGTAACCATCTTCTCACTCTATTGGCAGGTGTTTCTTCTATTTTAGGAGCTGGGGTTTTTGAGTCCTCTGAACTTTTGGAGCAGGTGCTGCCTTCTGGCCTGTGGTTTTCTGGGAAAGAATCTTCTGGGCTGAATCTTCTGGGCTTTCTTACCCACAGTGGTCATCTTTTTTGCTGGAACTTTAGCAGCAGCACCTGCAGCAGCAGCAGGTGCTTTTTTGGAATAAGCTTTCAGGATAGCTGCCTTTTGAAGCTTCTTAACTTTATTCTTGATGATTCTGTTCCTCATTTTCTTTGCCTTCATAACTTTAAAATGATCCAAATCTGTCATCTTGGCTTTTTGGAGAAGATTTCAGGAGAGCTGCCTTTCGAAGCTTTTTTTTTTTTTTTTTGAAATGGAGTCTTGCTCTGTTGCCCAGGCTGGAGTGCAATGGCACAATCTCAGCTCACTGCAACCTCCACCTCCCAGGTTCAAGCGATTCTCCTGCCTCAGCCTCCTGAGTAGCTGGGATTACAGGCATGCACCACTACACCCAGCTAATTTTTGTATTTTTAGTAGAGACAGGGTTTCACTGTGTTAGCCAAGCTGGTCTCAAACTCCTGACCTCGTGGTCTGCCCACCTTGGCCTCCCAAAGTGTTGGGATTACAGGTGTGAGCCACCACACTCAGCCGGATAACTTCTTGAGTGGTGATTTCAGAGGTGTTGGCGCACATCCGAGTCGTGTGCACCATACCCAATGCATGGTCTTTTATTTCCGGTCACCCCCGGGCCTTTCCCCCAGATTCCCCAAAATCCATGTTTCATTCTTATGCCTTTGCATCCTGCTAGCTTAGCTCTCACTTATGAGTGAGAACATAGGATGTTGGTTTTCCATTCCTGAGTTACTCCACTTAGAATAATGGTCCCCTGAGGCCATTGGAACATCACAGAGCCCTCCCTCCCTGCTTCATGAATCTTGCCTCTTTCTGTTTTTTTTTTATTTTTTGTAGAGTTAGCGGAGGGGGGAATCTCACCATATTGCCCAGGCTGGTCTCGAACTTCTGGCCTCAAGCCATCCTCCTGTCTCAGCCTCACAAAGTACTCACTGGCATGAGTCGCTGCCACGTGGATGAATCGTGTGTCTTTTTACCTGCAACCATGTCCATCAACCCTCGTCGGTGTTCGTCAATATTATCAAACATTATTATTGTTATCATTAAATATGAAATAATAATTATTAAATATAAATTAAATATTTAATTTATATGTAATAATATTCTATATAATATAGATTATATATTATATATAATATTAAATATTTAATATATATTATATATAATATATAATATATAATATTATACATTATATATTATATATAATATTAAATATATAATATATATAATATTATATATTATATATTATATAGAATATTACATATAATATATTATATATAATATTCTATATAATATATAATATATAATATTCTATATAATATATTATATGTAATATTCTATATAATATATAATATATATTATATATAATATATAATATATAATATCATATATACTATATTATATAACTATTAAGTGATGTTAAATAAATTAAATATTGGTTAAATATTTAATTTATATTTAATCAATATTTAATCAATATTTCTATTGATTTATATTTCTATTTTATATTGCATATATTGCAATATGCATATAGATGCTTATCTATTGCATAGATATATATGCATAGCTATATATGCATATACAAATATATGGATATATGCAAATATATGGATATATAGATATATGCATGTTTATATTTTAATTAAATATTTAATTAATATCTAATAATAATCACAAATATTTAATATTAATAATTAAATATTAATTATTAAATATTTAATTAAAATATAGGTATATGCATATATATTAAATGTTGCTCAACATTTTCCACATCTCACAACTTTCACAGCCGATCCAGCCATATGTTGTGATGTCAGGGGACCCCCCCCCAGTATCCCTCTCTCTCATTGCCAGGTGCCCACACCGAGGTGACCCGGGGACCCCTGCTTTCACAGGCCTGGATTGTGAGGGAGTCTGAAGCATTCACCATTGGTGGGGCACGCTCAGGTGATCAGTGGGACGTGCGTGTGGAAGGTGGGACAGCCAGGAGACAGACGATGTCTCCTGTAACACAGCAGGAGCACAGGAGAAAAGAAAGAAAGAAAAGAAAGGAAAGAAAGAAAAGAAAGAAAGAAAGAAAAGAAAGGAAAGAAAGAAAAGAAAGAAAGAAAGATGACACCACAGCCTGGCACGGTGGCGCACGCCTGTAATCCCAGCACTTTGGGAGGCGAGGCAGGTGGCTTACCTGAGGTCAGGAGTTCAAGACCAGCCTGACCAACATGGTGAAACCCCGTCTCAACTAAAAATACAAAAATTAGCCAGGCATGGTGGAGGGTGCCTGTAATCCCAGCTACTTGGGAGGCTGAAGCAGGAGAATCGCTTGAACCCGGGAGTCGGACGTTGCAGTGAGCTAGGCATGGTGGCTGGTGCCTGTAATCCCAGCTACTCGGGAGGCTGAGGCAGGAGAATCGCTCGGACCCGGGAGGTGGAGGTTGCAGTGAGCTGAGCTCGTTCTACTGCCCTCCAGCCTGGGCGACCAGAGCAAAACTCCATCTCTAAAATATATGATCAAAAAATAATAATAATAAAATAAAATATATGATCAACACAATGTAAATTAGACAATTTATAGTCATACAGCGTCCATCGTGACCTCACCCACAGTGGGAGAGAAAAATTAAAAAAAAAAAAACAGTTTTAGGACGATCCCCATGAAACTGTCAAAACCAGCCATCTTCTAAATATCTGACTGGGGCTGTCAGAAAACAGACTTCAGAGAAGAATACAAATCATTGTTTCCAGCCGTAATAACAGAGTTCAAAGCTGAGAGGATATGAAAAATTCATCGTGTGTCTACTTGAAACGAGGGATGTAAATTATGACACTTTGTCTATATTTGTACAATATGTTATCATTGGCAAATACGGGATCCGTTCATTGTTTCGTTAAATACCTGACAACTCTGTAACAGTTGAAAAGATGGGTGCTTAAATCAGTGTTTCCCACTCTAGGACGGCAAGAAAACAAAAATAAAGAAATAAAACAGGGTCAGAGAGAATGAGAGCCGGGGGAAACTTTATCTAAATCAGTTGCTTGGACCGGGTGTGCGGTGGCTCAGGACTGTCATCCCAGCACTTTGTGAGGCTGAGACGGACGGATCACCTGAGTTTGGGAGTTCAAGACCAGCCTGGCCAACATGGTGAAACCTCGTCTCTACTAAAAATACAAAAATTAGCCAGGCGTGGTGGCAGGTGCCTGCAATCCCAGTTGCTTGGGAGACTGAGGCATGAGGATAGCTTGAACGCGGGAGGTGGAGCTTGCAGTGAGCTGAGATCGGGCCAGTGCACTCCAGCCTGGGCGAACAGAATGAGATTCTGTCTCAAAAAAAAAAAAAGAATTTCTTGAATTCATTCTCTAGGTCTGGGTATGTGATGCGAAGCTCTCCTAAATGCTGAGAAGATGCAAACAGCGTTTAGGTGCATGTCTGTTATCCCAGCTACACGGGAGGACGAGATGGGAGAATTGCTTGAGCCCAGGAGGTTGAGGCTGCAGTGAGCTGAGATTGCACCAGTGCACTCCAGCCTGGGTAACAGAGGGAGACCCTGTCTCAAAAAAAGAAAAAAGACATGGAAATAACATTTGATGAAGAAGATGAGGAAAGCCCACACTTTAGCTTTCAAACTGCTCCAATTTTTTTTTTTTTGAGACAAAGTCTTGCTCTGTTGCCCAGGCTGGAGTGCAGTGGCGTGATCTCAGCTCACTGCAACCTCTGCCTCCCGGGTTCAAGCAGTTCTTCTGCCTCAGCCTCCCGAGTAGATGGGATTACAGGCGCCTGACACCACGCCCAGCAAATTTTTGTTTTTTTGGTCGAGACCAGGTTTAGCCATGTTGGCCAGGCTGGTCTTGAACTCCTGACCTCAGGTGATCCAGCCGCCTTGGCCTCCCAAAGTGCTGGGATTACAGGCATGAGCCACCGCGCCCAGTGCAATTTTTCCAAATTCTTAAGTCACATGTACCCCAGATGCAAGTACTCATACCTCAGACAAGGCAAGAAATTATGATTTTTCCTGCTGACTAAGAAATTCTCATAGCAAAGTATCCCTTGAATAATATAGCCTGGTTATTCCAGTTTGCATATCTTTTGTTTTTTTGAGATGGTGTCTCACTCTGTCACCCAGGCTGGAGTGCCGTGGCTTGATCTCGGCTTGCTGCAAACTCCACCTCATAAATACGGTTCTCTGGCTTCAGCCTCCTGAGTAGCTGGCATTACAGGTGCCCACCACCACACCCGCCTAATTTTTTTTTTTTTTTTTTTTTTTTTTTTTAAGTACAGACCAGGTTTTACCATGCTGGCCACGTTGGTCTCAAACTCCTGACCTCAAGTAATCTGCCTGCTTCGGCCTCCCAAAGTGCTGGGATTACAGGTGTGAGCCACCATGCCCAGCCTCCAGTTTGCATATCTTGCTGATAGGTTTAATTAGCTGAATGAGCCCAATTTGATAATGCAGGTGGGCAATATTGCTTTCCTGCTGCACACAGGGTCATAGATGAAATGACATCTATCCTCGGTATTCAAAGCAGTTGAATACATTCTGGTTTGCAATTTTGACTGATTTGGTAAGAGGTGGCGGCTGAAGAATCTCAATCCAGTTTTTTAGGTTAGCGTTTTGTTTCGTTTCTTTTTGAGACTCAGTCTTGCTCTGTTGCCCAGGCTGGAGTGCAGTGGTACAATCTCAGCTCACTGCAACCTCCGCCTCCCGGGTTCAAGCGATACTCCTGCCTCAGCCTCCCAAGTAGCTGGGATTACAGGCACCTGCAACCATGCCGGGCTAATTTTTGTATTTTTAGTAGAGACGTGCTTTCACCATGATGGTCGGGTTGGTCTCGAACTTCTGACCTCTGGTGATCCGCCTGCCTCGGCTTCCCAATGTGCTGGGATTACAGGCATGTGCCACCACGCCTGGCTAATTTTTGTATTTTAGTAGACATGGGGTTTCGCCATGATGGTCAGGCTGGTCTGGAACTCCTGACCTCTGGTGATCCGCCCACCTCGGCCTCCCAAATTGCTGGGATTACAGGTACGTGCCACCACGCCCAGCTAATTTTTGTATTTTAGTAGAGACGGGCTTTCACCATGATGGTCAGGCTGGTCTCGAACTTCTGACCTCAGGTGATCCGCCCGCCTTGGCCTCCCAAAATGCTGGGATTACAGGCGTGAGCCACTGTGCCAGGCCTCTGGTTTGCAATTGTGACTGAGCTGGTAAGAGGTGGGGGCCAAGGATTCTCAATCTGTTTTTTTAGTGTTTGTGTTTTTTTTGTTTGTTTTTGAGACAATATCTTGCTCTGTTGCCCAGGCTGGAGTGCAGTGGTGCAATCTCAGCTCACTGCAGCCTCCACCTTCTGGGTTCAAGCCATCCTCCTTCCTCAACCTCCCAAGTAGCTGGGACTATAGGCATACATACCACATCCAGATAATTTTTTTTTTCTTGGTACAGACAGGGTTTCACCATGTTGCCCAGGCTGGTCTCAAATTTCTGACCTCAAGTGATCCACCCGCCTGGCCTCCCAACGTGCTGAGATTACAGGCGTGAGTCACTGCACCCGGCCACTTTTTTTCTTTTCCTTTTTTTAAATAATAGCACAATTGCACAGCTCATGAGTGCCACAGAAAACACACGTTAAATGTTTTCCACCAAATTTTGATTTTATTGCGGTTAAAAATAAACAAGTACCAGAAAATCAGATCTTTTTGTAAAATGTTAAGCACGCATTATGGTTAATGTACACAGGGTAATTGAATTTGATTCGAGTTCATTTACTCTTGCCAAATCAAGCCCCACCGAACAGGTTTTAGTTGTTGTTAGAGACTCAGCTTTGAAATGTCCATTTATCTCTTCCTTTCAACTTCTGGATGTGTTGAAGTGGGGAAAATCCTGTGAGTATAATTTCCATGTTACTGCTGCTTTCCACGCTAAGGAGTGCCTGATGAATTCTTTATATGGCGCATCTGAAAGCAAACTCTGAAATGAGGCCGGGCGCCGTGGCTCAAACTCTGAAATGAGGCCAGGCGCCATGGCTCACGCCTGTCATCCCAGCACTTTGGGAGGCCGAGGAGGGCAGATCGCCTGAGGTCAGGAGTTGGAGACCAGCCTGGCCAACATGGTGAAACTTCGTCTCTTCTAATAATACAAACACTAGCCTGGTGTGGTGGCGGGCGACTGTCATCCCTGCTACTTGGGAAGATGAGGCAGGAGAGTCGCTTGAACCCGGGAGGCCGAGGTTGCAGTGAGCTGAGATCGCGCCATTGCACTCCAGCCTGGGCAACAGCGAGACTCTGTCTCAAAAAATAAAAATAGTCACTCATGAGCATCGCCTTATTTTCCATTGTTACTGGTTATTGATAAATTCAGGGAAATACTGGTTTTATAATTTTACAGTTGCTAGAAGTTGCGTCTCACTTTATTTGATGATTTGGTGGTCTTGCATTCTTTTAATTTATTCTGGGTTAATTCTCTATGTCTATTCTTTCTTCAACTTCAAATTTTGATCTCTGCACAATTTTCTGCAATTTGTTTTTTATTTTTTGGTTTTTTTCTTCTTTCACACCCCCTATCGTCTTCTTGGGCTCTTTGCCATATTAGTCGTGTTTTATTTTGTCTTTTCTATATCATTCTTTGTTTCATTTCTATTTTTCTATCCTCTATTTCTCTCTCTCTCTTTTCTCTTTTGAAACAGCATCTCACTCTGTCACCCAGGCTGGAGTGCAGTGGCGTGATCTCGGCTCACTACAACCTCCGCCTCCTGGGTTCAAGTGATTCTCCTGCCTCAGCTTCCTGAGTAGCTGGAATTACAGGTGCCTGCCACCACGCCTGGCTAATTTTTGTAGTTTTAGTAAAGACGCAGTCTCACCATGTTGGCCAGGATGGTCTCGAACTTCTAACCTCAGGTGATCCTCCTGCCTCGGCCTCCCAAACTACGGGTATTTTGTTGCTGTTGTTTTTGAGATGGAGTCTCGCTCTGTCGCCCAGCCTGGAGTGCAGTGGCGCGATCTCGGCTCACTGCAACTTCCATCTCCCAGGTTCAACTGATTTTTCTGCCTCGGCATGCCGAGTAGCTGGGATTACAGGCATGCGCCAGCATGCCTGGCTGATTCTTCTATTTTTTAGTAGAGAGGGGTTTCACCATGTTGGCCAGGCTGACCTCGAACTCCTGATCTCTGGTGATCTGCCCACCTCAGCCTCCCAAAGTGCTGGGATTACAGCCGTAAGCCACCGCACCCAGCCAAAAAGATATCTTAAGAGATCTCAGCATCTCACCTCACTGTAACCTCCACCTCCTGGGTTCAAGTAATCCTCCTGCCTCAGCCTCCCAAGTAGCTGGGATTACAGGCGTGCGCCACCACGACCAGCTAATTTTTGTATTTTTGTAGAGACGGGGTTTCACCATGTTGGCCAGTCTGGTCTCGAACTCCTGATCTCATGTAATCCACCTTCCTCGGCTTCCCAAAATGCTGAAATTACAGGTGTGAGCCACCACGCCCAGCAAAGCTTTTTCTAACTCGATAGCTTGAGAGCTTGCTTTCCTCTTGTTTTTGTGAAGTGCTTAACCCCAGGATTACTTTCTAAAAGATTCTGCTCTTCCCTACACCATTCTTTTTCATTATGGCAAAATACGTATAATGTCATATGCACAATTTTAACTGTTTTTCTTCTTCTTGAGACCACTCTTTTGTGTCTTGCTGTGGTTGTTGTTTTCTTGTGTTTTTTAGAGACAGGGTCTTCTCTTTTTTTTTTTTTTTTTTGAGATGGAGTCTTCCTCTGTCGCCCAGGCTGGAGTGCAGTGGCGCAATCTGCACTCACTGCAAGCTCCGCCACCCAGGTTCACGCCATTCTCCTGCCTCAGCCTCCCAAGTAGCTGGGACTACAGGCACCCAACACAGCACCCGGCTAATTTTTTGTATTTTTAGTAGGGACGGAGTTTCACCGTATTAGCCAGGATGGTCTCGATCTCCTGACCTCGTGATCCGCCCGCCTCTGCCTCCCAAAATCCTGGGATGACAGGCGTGAGCCAACGCGCCTGGCCAAGACAAGATCTTGTCTTTTTGCCCAAGCTGGAGTGCAGTGGCGTGATCACACCTCACTGCAGCCTCCACTTCCTGGGCTAAACTGATCCCCCTACCTCAGCCTCTCAAGTAGCTGTGAATCCAGGTGTGAGCCACTGTACCCTGCTGAGAACAACTTTTTGCATTTTTAAAATTTAAATCTGTGCAATGTTCATTGTTGCCAACCAAATGTACCCTTTTCCACAAAAGAAAGCATTCTTTTTCCTGTGTTTAGCAATAAAATGTTTTAAGATCATGGTAGAGCACACATAATATAATCTCTGCCATTTTTGTCATTGTAAATAAGAGTACAATTTGGCTGGGCATGGTGGTTCACATCTGTAATCCCAGCACTTTGGGAGGCTGAGGCAGGCTGATCAGGAGGTCAGGAGATTGAGACCATCCTGTCCCACATTGTGAAACCCTGTCTTTACAAAAATACAAAAAATTAGCCGGGCACGGTGGTGCACACCTGTAGTCTCAGCTACTCGGAAGGCTGAGGTAGGGACATTGCTTGAACCCAGGAAGTGGAGGTTGCGGTGTGCCAAGATTGCGCCACTGCACTCCAGCCTGGGGAACAAGAGCGAGACTCCATCTCAAAAAAAAAAAAAAAGAAAAAAAATTAAATATTCTGCAATGTTCATTGTTGCCAACCGAATGTATCCCTTTCCTCGAAAGAAAGCTTCTTTTCCTGTCTATAGCAATATATACTTTTTAAAAATTGTGGTAGAGCACACATAATATAATCTCTGCAATTTTTGCCATTTTAAAGAGTATAATTTGGCCAGGTGCAGTGGCTTATGCCTGTAATCTCAGCACATTGGGAGGGCAAGGCTGGTGGATCACCTGAGGTTGGGAGTTCAAGACCAGCCTGGTCAGCATGGCAAAACCCTGCCTCTACTAATAATACAAAAATTAGCCGGGTGTGGTTGTGTGTGCCTGTAATCCCAGCACTCTTGGAGGCCAAGGTGGGTGGATCACATGAGGTCAGGAGTTCAGGATCAGCCTGGCCAAAATGGCAAAACCCCGTCTCTACTAATAATACAAAATTTAGCCAGGCGTAGTGGCACATGCCTGTAATCCCAGGTACTCGGAAGGCTGAGGCAGGAGAATCACTTGAACCCGGGAGGCAGAGTTTGCAGTAAACTGAGATTGCGCCACTGCACTCCAGCCTGGGCAAAAAGAGTGAGACTCTATCTCAAAAAAAAGAAAAAAAATTAAATATTGTGCAATGTTCATTGTTGCCAACTGAATGTACCCTTTTCCTCAAAAGAAAGCTTCTTTTCCTGTCCATAGCAATATATATTTTTTTAATTGTGGGGGAGCACACATAATATAATGTCTAACATTTTAGCCATTTTAAAGAGTACAATTCAGCGAGGCATGGTGGCTCACGCCTGTAATCCCAGCACTTTGGGAGGGCTAGGCAAGTGGATCACCTGAGGTTGGGAATTCAAGACCAGCCTGGTCAACATGGCAAAACCCCGTCTCTACTAATAATACAAAAATGAGCTGAGTGTTGTGCTGCGTGCCTGTAATCCCAGCACTTTGGGAGGCCGAGGTGTGTGGATCACCAGAGATCAGAAGTTCGAGATCAGCCTGGCCAACATGGTGAAATCCTGTCTCTACTAAAAATACAAAAAATTAGCTGGGCCTGGTGGCAGGTGCCTGTACTCCCAGCTACTCAGGAGGCTGAGGAAGGAGAATCACTTGAACACGGGAGGCGGAGGTTGCAGAGAGCTGAGATCGCGCCATTGCACTCCAGCCTGGGGAAAAAGATCAAAACTCTATACCCCTCAAAAAAAAAAACAGTACATTCAAATAATTGTGCAACAATTGTCACTAACCACCTCCAGAATGTTTTCATCATCCCAAACAGAAACTCTCTCCCCATGAAACACCAATTCCCCATTTCACCCCCCAGCCTCTGCCACCCATAGTTCTAGTTTCTGTCTCTATGAAATCTTTGCCTGTTCCAGACATTTTAGATAAGTGGAGTCATACACTATGGGGTCTCTCCAGTCTGGCTTCTCTCACTGGGCCTGATGTCCTCAAGGTTCACCCATGCCACAGCCTGCGTCTGACCCTCATTCCTTTTCCTGGCTGTATAGTATTCCACTGTGTGTCTCTTCTCCCACAGGGCCTGATTTCTTCAAGTTTCACCCATGCCGCAGCCTGCGTCTGACCCTCATCCCTTTTCCTGGCTGTTTAGTATTCCATTGTGTGTCTCTCCTCTCACTGGGCCTGAGGTCTTCAAGGTTCACCCATGCCGCAGCCTGCGTCTGACCCTCATTCCTTTTCCTGGCTGTATAGTATTCCATTGTGTGTCTCTTCTCTCACTGGGCCTGATGTCTTCAAGGTTCACCCATGCCGCAGCCTGCTTCTGACCCTCATTCCTTTTCCTGGCTGTATGGTATTCCATCGTGTGTCTCTTCCTTCACTGGGCCTGAGATCATCCAGGTTCATTCACACTGCAGCCTGAATCTGACCCTCATTCGTTTTTGCTGGCCATATACTATTCCATTGTGTGTCTCTTCTCCCACCGGGCCTGATGTCTTCAAGATTCACCCATGCCGCAGTCTGCGTCTGACCCTCATTCCTTTTCCTGGCTGTGTAGTATTCAATTTGTGTCTCTTCTCTCACTGGGCCTGATGTATTCAAGGTTCACTCACTCTGCAGCCTGCATCTGACCCTCATTACTATTCCTGGCTATATACTATTCCATTTTGTGTCTCTTCTCTCACTGGGCCTGATGTCTTCAAGGTTCATTCACACTGCAGCCTGCGTATGACCCTCATTCTTTTTCCTGGCTGTATAGTATTCCATTGTGTGTCTCTTCTCTTACTGGGCCTGATGTCTTCCAGGTTCACTCACATTGCAGCCTGTGTCTGACCCTCATTCCTTTTCCTGGCTGTGTAGTATTCCATTTTGTGTCTCTTCTCTCACTAGGCCTGAGGTCTTGAAAGTTCATCCATGCTGCAGCCTGCATCTGACCCTCATTCCTTTTCCTGGCTGTGTAGTATTCAATTGTGTGTCTCTTCTCACACTGGGTCTGATGTCTTCAAGGTTCATTCACACTGCAGCCTGCATCTGACTCTCATTCCTTTTCCTGGCCATATAGTATTCCACTGTGTGTCTCTTCTCTTACTGGGCCTGATGTCTTCCAGGTTCATTCACACTGCAGCCTGCATCTGACCCTCATTCCTTTTCCTGGCTGTATAGTATTCCACTGTGTGTCTCTTCTCTCACTGGACCTGAGATCTTCCAGGTTCATTCACACTGCAGCCTGCATCTGACCCTCATTCCTTTTCCTGGCTGTATAGTATTCCACTGTGTGTCTCTTCTCTCACTGGGCCTGAGATCTTCCAGGTTCATTCACACTGCAGCCTGCATCTGACCCTCATTCCTTTTCCTGGCTGTATGGTATTCCATTGTGTGTCTCTTCTCCCACTGGGCCTGACGCCTTCAAGGTTCACCCATGCCGCAGCCTGCATCTGACCCTCATTCCTTTTCCTGGCTGTATGGTATTCCATTGTGTGTCTCTTCTCCCACTGGGCCTGATGCCTTCAAGGTTCACCCATGCCGCAGCCTGCGTCTGACCCTCATTCCTTTTCCTGGCTGTATGGTATTCCATTGTGTGTCTCTTCTACCACTGGGCCTGATGTCTTCAAGGTTCACCCATGCCACAGCCTGCGTCTGACCCTCATTCCTTTCCCTGGCTATATGGTATTCCGTTGTGTGTCTCTTCTCCGACTGGGCCTGATGTCTTCACAGTTCACCCATGCCGCAGCCTGCGTCTGACCCTCATTCCTTTTCCTGGCTGTATAGTATTCCATTGAGTGTCTATTCTCTTACTGGGCCTGATGTCTTCAAGGTTCATTCACACTGCAGCCTGCATCTGACCCTCATTCCTTTTCCTGGCTGTATGGTATTCCATTGTGTGTCTCTTCTCCCACTGGGCCTGATGTCTTCAAGTTTCACCCATGCCGCAGCCTGCATCTGACCCTCATTCCTTTTCCTTGCTGTATGGTATTCCATTGTGTGTCTCTTCTCCCACTGGGCCTGATGTCTTCAAGGTTCACCCATGCCGCAGCTTGCGTCTGACACTCATTCCTTTTCCTAGCTATGTGGTATTCCATTGTGTGTCTCTTCTCCCACTGGGCCTGATGTCTTCACGGTTCACCCATGCCGCAGCCTGCGTCTAACCCTCATTCCTTTTCCTGGCTGTGTGGTATTCCATTGCGTGTCTCTTCCTTCACTGGGCCTGAGATCTTCCAGGTTCATTCACACTGCAGCCTGCATCTGACCCTCATTCGTTTTTGCTGGCCATATAGTATTCCATTGTGTGTCTCTCCTCCCACCGGGCCTGATGTCTTAAAGGTTCATCCATGCCGCAGCCTGCATCTGACTGTCATTCCTTTTCCTGGCTGTATAGTATTCCATTGTGTGTCTCTTCTGTCACTGGGCCTGGTGTCTTCAAGGTTCATCCACACTGCAACCTGTGTCTGACCCTCATTGCTTTTCCTGGCTGTATAGTATTCCATTTTGTGTCTCTTCTCTCACTGGGCGTGATGCCTTCAAGTTTCACCCATGCCGCAGACTGTGTCTGACCCTCATTCCTTTTCCTGGCTGTATAGTATTCCATTGTGTGTCTCTTCTCTCACTGGGCCTGAGGTCTTCAAGGTTCACCCATGCCGCAGCCTGCGTCTGACCCGTATTCCTTTTCCTGGCTGTGTAGTATTCCATTTTGTGTCTCTTCTCTCACTGGGCCTGATGTATTCAAGGTTCATTCATGCTGCAGCCTGCATCTGACCCTCATTTCTTTTCCTGGCTATATAGTATTCCATTTTGTGTCTCTTCTCTCACTGGGCCTGATGTCTTCAAGGTTCATTCACACTGCAGCTTGCGTCTGACCCTCATTCTTTTTCCTGGCTGTATAGTGTTCCATTGTGTGTCTCTTCTCTTACTGGGCCTGATGTCTTCCAGGTTCACTCACACTGCAGCCTGTGTCTGACCCTCATTCCTTTTCCTGGCTGTGTAGTATTCCATTGTGTGTCTCTTCTCTCACTGGGCCTGATGTCTTCAACTTTCATTCACACTGCAGCCTGCATCTGACTCTCATTCCTTTTCCTGGCCATATAGTATTCCATTGTGTGTCTCTTCTCTTACTGGGCCTGATGTCTCCCAGGTTCATTCACACTGCAGCCTGCATCTGACCCTCATTCCTTTTCCTGGCTGTATAGTATTCCCCTGTGTTTCTCTTCTCTCACTGGGCCTGAGATCTTCCAGGTTCATTCACACTGCAGCCTGCATCTGACCCTCATTCCTTTTCCTGGCTGTATGGTATTCCGTTGTGTGTCTCTTCTCCCACTGAGCCTGATGTCTTCAAGGTTCACCCATGCCGCAGCCTGCGTCTGACCCTCATTCCTTTTCCTGGCTGTATGGTATTCCGTTGTGTGTCTCTTCTGCCACTGGGCCTGATGTCTTCACAGTTCACCCATGCCGCAGCTTGCGTCTGACCCTCATTCCTTTTCCTGGCTGTATGGTATTCCGTTGTGTGTCTCTTCTGCTACTGGGCCTGATGTCTTCAAGGTTCACCCATGCCACAGCCTGCGTCTGACCCTCATTCCTTTTCCTGGCTGTATGGTATTCCGTTTTGTGTCTCTTCTCCCACTGGGCCTGATGCCTTCAAGTTTCACCCATGCTGCAGCCTGCGTCTAACCCTCATTCCTTTTCCTGGCTGTATAGTATTCCATTGTGTGTCTCTTCTCTTACTGGGTCTGATGTCTTCAATGTTCATCCATGCCGCAGGCTGCGTCTGACCCTCATTCCTTTTCCTGGCCGTATGGTATTCCATTGTGTGTCTCTTCTCTCACTGGGCCTGAGTTCTTCCAGCTTCATTCACACTGCAGCCTGCATCTGACTCTCATTCCTTTTCCTGGCTGTATAGTATTCCATTGTGTGTCTCTTCTCCCATTGGGCCTGATGTCTTCAAGGTTCACCCATGCTGCAGCCTACGTCTGACCCTCTTTCCTTTTCCTGGCTGTATTCCATTGTGTCTCTCTTCTCTCACTGGGCCTGAGAACTTCCATGTTCATTCACCCTGCAGCCTGCATCTGACCCTCATTCATTTTTGCTGGCCGTATAGTATTCCACTGTGTGCCTCTTCTCGCACTGGGCCTGATGTCTTCAAGGTTCACCCATGCCGCAGCCTGTATCTGACACTCATTCCTTTTCCTGGCTGTATGGTATTCCATTGTGTGTCTCTTCTCTCACTGGGCCTGAGGTCTTCGAGGTTCATTCACACTGCAGCCTGCATCTGACCCTCATTCCTTTTCCTGGCCATATGGTATTCCACTGTGTGTCCCTTCTCTCACTGTGCCTGGTGTCTTCAAGTTTCAGCCATGCTGCAGCCTGCTTCTGACCCTGATTCTTTTTCCTGGTTGTATAGTATTCCATTGTGTGTCTCTTCTGTCACTGGGACTGAGGTCTTCAAGGTTCATCCATGCTGCAGCCTGCGTCTGACCCTCATTCCTTTTCCTGGCTGTATAGTATTGCATTGTGTTCCCAGAGCAAATTCTGTTTACCTGTTCATCCACTGATGGGCGCCTCGGTTGCTTCCACGTTTGAACTGTTGTGAGTCATGCCACTATGAAGTTGGGTATAGCAGTATGCTCTGTTTTTCTCGGAAAATTGGGAGATGAAAAAAATATATTCACCCATGAGATCATGTCCTTTGCAGGGACGTCGATGGAGCTGGAAGCCATTATCCTCAGCAAACAAACACAGGATCAGAAAACCAAGTACTGCATGTTCTCTCGCATAAGTGGGAGCTGAACAATCAGAACACATGGACACAGATAGGGGAACATCACACACTGGGGCCTTCCAGGGGTGGAGGGGTGGGAGGGAGAGCAGCAGGAAAAATAACTAATGCATCGTGAGCTTAATACATAGGCGACAGTTTGACAGGTGCAGCAGACTACCATGACATGTGTTTACCTATGTAGCAAACTTGCCCACCCTTCCCCCATACCCGAGAGCTTAATTTTTTTTTCTTTTTTTTTAAGATGGAGTCTCACTCTGTTTTCCAGCCTGGAGCGCAGTGGCGCGATCTCAGCTCACTGCAAGCTCCACCTCCCAGGTTCACGCCGTTTTCCTTCCTCAGCCTCCTGAGTAGCTGGGACTACAGGTGCCTGCCACCGCACCTGGCTAATTTTTGTGTTTTTAGGAGAGATAGGGTTTCACCGTGTCAGCCAGGATGGTCTCGATCTCCTGACCTCATGATCCGCCTGCCTCGGCCTCCCAAAGTGCTGGGATAACAGGCGTGAGCTACTGTGCCTGGTACCCCAGAGCTTAAAATAACATTTTTTAAAAAGTTTATATAGTACAAAGAAAAAAAGCGTAATTGTTTTCATAGTCATTAACTAGAGAATAAGACAGAGACTAATAGAGACAAAAAAGTGTTGTGTGATTGTCACAGCTAAGTGGAAACAGGGCTGGTATAATTTGCATCTTCACCTTTTCAGGGCTGGGAGTGCGGTGGTCCACGTCTGCGATTTCAGCACTTTGGGAGGCCAGGGCAGGTGGATCACGTGGGGTCAGGAGTTCGAGACCAGCATGACCAACTTTGCAAAACCCCATCTCTACTAAAGATACAAAAATTAGCCAGTCGCAATGGCTGCTGCCTAGAAACCCAGCTCCTCGGGAGGCTGACGCAGGAGAATGGTGTGAACCCAGGAGGCGGAGCTTGCAGTGAGCTGAGAAGGCGCCATTGCACTCCAGGCTGGGAGACAGAGTGAGACTCCGTCTCAAAAATAACATAATATCCGACTCTCAATTCAACAGTCAATTAAAAACACAGTCCGTAATTTCCCTTCTATCAGAATCTGCAGCCTACGCTTTCATTTCTTTCTTGTCGGCTAGTCCTTCCATCAAGGTAGGACATTTCTCCCTTACGAACCGTGCCCTGTGTTTTGGGCACCCGTAAAATACGTCTTTAAAATCGCTTGAACTCTTTTTATTTATTTATTTATTTGTTTATTTATTTATTTATTTATTTATTCTGAGACAGAGTCTTTCTCTTGTCACCCTGGCTGGAGTTCAGTGTCACGATGTTGGCTCACTGCAACCTCTGCCTCCCGGGTTCAAGCAGTTCTCCTGCCTCAGCCTTCCGAGTAGCTGGGATTACAGGTGCCACACCGCCACACCTGGCTAATTTTTGTATTTTGTAGTAGAGACGGGGGTTTCACCACGTTGGCCAGGCTGGTCTCGAACTCCTAACCTCGTGATCCACCCGTCTCGTCCTCCCGAAGTGCTGAGATGAGAGGCGTGAGCCACCGCACCCGGCCAGAAAAAATCATCCGAACTCTTTTTAACGTTTGGAAAGAAGTCCCTGGTTGTGTTCCGTCTGTTGGAGGCACCACGATGGAAAGGGAACCATCTGTGCTAAAGGCACCCGTCCTCATTTTTCACAACAAATCCATCTGGCCTCTTGCTGTGCTCGTGAGCTCTCTGCAGAGAAAGCTTGTTCATCCCGGCTCTTTTCTACTCAGCTCGCATTCAGGTTCCTGCAGACCTGGGATAATCTCTTCTGGAGGAGGGTCTTTTCCAAACCTTTGATCTGCCCTGTTTTATTTATGTCTAGTAATTCCTGTGTCTGCAGAACCGGTGGGGAGGATCAAGCCAGCTCTGTCCTGATCCAACACGTGTGGTCCCTCGTTAGTGCACAAGCCTGTGGTCTGCTTTTTCAGGAGGCGCCTCCCACCGAGTCTGAAGCGGGCATCTAATTCTCAGGCGAAAGAACTTCCTGCTTTTATACACAGGAAAAATTGGACTCCGGGTTCTAATACAGAAATCTGTGTCTTTTCCGAGGCTGTCTTTGCGAGGGTATTACTCAGCCTATTAACCGTGTCAATATTAGGTCAATAATATCCCACACCTGTGATAACTTCAGCCTGCCAGGCAGAAATTTGCCGTGCTGATCAAAAGACATTCTCCCAAGGCAAACATTGGAAATTAATGTTTTAAAAACCGGTTCTGATTCCAGAAGGAAAGGCTGTTTTAGAAAGACAACCGGCATTCTAGGGGAAAAAGATGGTCCTCGTTGAAATGCACGGATTGTGCATGACAAATACGGAATTGGATGTTGCCAGGAAATGAAGAGAGCTGTTTGGAAAAGGCTGGTAAAGAGGAAGGTTTTCTGTACCAAGAGAAGCGACTCACACGTTTAAGAGTTTATGCAGCCAGCAGACACATGAAAGAATGCCCATCATCACTGGCCATCAGAGAAATGCAAATCAAAACCACAATTAGATACCATCTCACATCAGTTAGAATGGCAATCATTAAAAAGTCAGGAAACGACAGGTGCTGGAGAGGATGTGGAGAAATAGGAACACTTTTACACTGTTCATGGGACTGTAAACTAGTTCAACCCTTGTGGAATTCAGTGTGGCGATTCCTCAGGGATCTAGAACTAGAAATACCAGTTGACCCAGCCATCCTGTTACTGGGTATATACCCAAAGTACTATAAATCATGCTGCTATAAAGACACATGCACACATACTTTTATTGTGGCACTATTCACAATAGCAAAGACTTGGAACCAACCCAAATATCCAACAACGATAGACTAGATTAAGAAAATGTGGCACATATACACCATGGAATACTATGCAGCCATAAAAAATGATGAGTTCATGTCCTTTGTAGGGACATGGATGAAATTGGAAACCATCAGTCTCAGTAAACTATCACAAGGACAGAAAACCAAACACCGCATGTTCTCACTCATAGATGGGAATTGAACAATGAGAACACATGGACACAGGAAGGGGAACATCACACTCTGGGGACTGTTGTGGGGTGGGGGGAGGTGGGAGGGATACCATTAGGAGATATACTTAATGCTAAATGGCAACAACTCCAGCTCGGGAACGAAGATGTTCTATGTGTGTTTTTAAAAACTTTTTATTTTACATAAAATTGGCAACTAATAATTGCATATTTTTAAGGTGCACAAGATGACGTTTTGATATATGTATCACTGTGGAATAATTACATCAGGTTAATTCACGTATCTGTCACTTCAACTGCTTAATCTTTTTTTAGTAAAAACATGTAAAATCTGTTCTTTTATCAGTTTTGAATTATACATCATCTATTAACTGTTGCCACCATGCTGGGCTAGAATGTTTTCTTCTGTCACTAGAATGCAACCTTTCTGTCAGACTGAAACTTTGTATCATTTCACCAGTGTTTCCCCCTTTTTTTTCTTCTTCTTCCTCCTCCTCCACTTCCCCCTCCTCCTTCTCCCTCCCCTCCCCTCCCCTTTCCTCCCATCCCCTCTCCTCCCCTCACCTCCCCTCTCCTCCCTCCCCTCCCTTCTCCTCCCTCCCCTCCCCTCCCCTCCCTTCTTCTCCCTCTCCTCCCTTCTCCTCCCTCTCCCCTCCGATCTCCTCCCTCCCCTCCCCTACCCTCTCCTCCCTCCCCTGCCCTCTCCTCCCTCCCCTCCCCTCCCCTCTCCTCCCCTCCCCTCCCCTCTCCTCCCTCCCCTCCCCTCCCCTCTACTCCCTCCCCTCCCCTCCCCTCCCTTCTGCCCCCTCTCCTCCCTTCTCCTCCCTCTCCCCTCCCCTATCCACCCTCCCCTCCCCTCCCCTCCCTCCCCTCCGCTCTCCTCCCTCCCCTCCCCTCTGCTCCCTCCCATCCCCTACCCTCTCCTCCCTCCCCTCCCCTCCACTATCCTCCCTCCTCTCCCCTCCACTCTCCTCCCTCCCCTCCCCTCTCCTCCCTCCCCTCCCCTCCACTCTCCTCCTCTCCCCTCCATTCCCCTCCCCTCCCTCTCCTCCCCTCCACTCCCCTCCATTCCCCTCCCCTCTCTCCCCTGTCCTCCTCTCCCCTCCCCTCCCCTCTCCTCCCCTCCCCTCCCCTCTCCTCCCCTCCCCTCTCCTCCCCTCCCCTCCCCTCTCCTCCCTCCCCTCTGCCTTCCCCTCCCCTCCCCTCCCCTCCCCTCACCTCCCGTCTCCTCTCCTCTCCTCCCCTCTCCTCCCCTCTCCTCTCCTTCCCTCCCCTCCCCTCTCCTCCCCTCCCCTCACCTCTGACTTCCCCTCCCCTCCCCTCCCATCTCCTCTCCTCTCCTCTTCCTTTTCTTTTCTTTTTTCCTTTCTTTTTAGACAGAGTCTTACTCTGTCACCCAGGCTGGAGTGCAGTGGCCTGATCTCAGCTCACTGCAACCTCCACCTCCCGAGTACAACCAATTCTCTTGCCTCAGCCTCCAGAGTAGCTGGGATGACAGGCACCTGCCACCACACCTGGCTAATTTTTCTATTTTTAGTAGAGACAGTGTTTCGCTGTGTTGGCCAGGCTGGTCTCGAACGCCTGACCTCGTGATCCACCTGCCTCGGGTTACACTTTTTTACATTCCACGTAGAGGTGAGAGCACGCGGTATTTGTCTGTCTGAGCCTGGCTTATTTCCCTCAACATCACGTCCTCCAGGTTCATCTTGTTTTTTCAGGCTGAAGACTATTCTGTTGTGTGTGTCACACATCTTGTGGCCTGTGTCATAGGAAACGTTTTCCCTCCAAACCCATACCCCGACCGGGACGCTCCAAGCCCTCTCATTGTGCTTATAGGCCCCACGGGAAGGCTGTTATTGTCTCCCTTACTTTTAGTCTTAAGCAAATACAACTGTTGTTTTGCTAAATTTTCCTGTTCTTTCTTTCTCTCCTTTCTTTCTCTTTCTTTCTTCCTTTTCTCCTTCTTTCTCCCTCTTTCTCCCTCTCTTCTTTGTTCTTTTCTCTTTCTCTCTCTCTTCTTTGTTCTTTTTTCTTTCTCCCTCTCTTCTTTCTTTCTTCTTTCTCTTTTCTTTCTTTCTCTCTTTCTCTCATTTCTTTCTTTTTTCTTTCTTTCTCTCTTTTCTATTTCTCTCTCTGTCTCTTTTCTTTCTTTTCTTCTTTCTCTTTTCTTTCTTTCTGTTTCTGTTTCTTTCTCTTTCTCTCTTCTTTCTTTTTTCTTTCTTTCTCTTTTTTCTCTCTCTCCTTTCTTTGTCTTTCTCTCTTTCCTTCTCCTTTCTTTCTCTTTCTTTTACTTTCTTTATCTCTCTCCTTTCTTTCTATCTGTTTTCTTTCTTCCTCTTTCTTTCTCTCTCTTTCTTTTTTCTTTCTTTCTCTTTCTTCTTCCTTTCTTTCTCTCTCTTTTCTTTCTTTCTCCCTTCCTTCCTTTCTTTCTCTTTGTTTCTTCTTTCTTTCTTCCTCTCTCCTTCCTTCCATCTTTCCTTCCTTCTTTCCTTCCTTTCAAGACAGAGTCTGACTGTCACCCAAGCTACAGTGCACTGGTACAATCTCAGCTCACTGCAACCTCTGCCTCCTGGGTTCAAGTGATTCTCCTGCCTCAGCCTCTTGCGTAGCTGTGATTACAGGCACTCGACACCACACCCAACTAATTTTTTTATATTTTCAGTAGAGACGGGGTTTCACCATGTTGGCCAGGGTGGTCTCAAACTCCTGGCCTCAAGAGATCCACCCGCTTCGGACTCATAAAATGCTTGCATTACATGAACCACCCTGCCCAGTCCTAAATTTGCTTTTTATGGGGGATGCCTTTGCAAAGGTAGCCTGAAGCTACGTTAAGGCTGTTGTACATGAGCTGGTCACATGACAGTATGCGTAAAAGTAGAAGAAGGAAAGGAAAATTGCAATCCTCCAAAGGCTGTGATAACCAAGGGTAGAGTCATATTCCAACACGTGTGAGTGGCTGGATTCTCTATCCGTCCCAGAGAGAGGATCAGGGGTCACTGGGAACAAGGTTTATTATGAGACAACTTGAGATGTCTTCCAGCAGGAAAAGGACAAAAACACTCTGGAATAGGATTGCTTGGGGCAGAAAGGTCTTCACCAGACCACATGCTTTGTAAGCACCTGGCTGTAGGCAGAACCCTATCCGGGAAACCCTGGGTGAACAGAACACGCAGTCCAGCGGGCTTGGGAGGGCCTCATCTTGTGCCAGCTTCAGCCAATTGGAAAAAAATAAAAGATGAGCCGATTATGTAAGGCCTGACATGGTACTGAGGGCTCTCCGAGCATAAATTAACTTCCCCACACAGCCTGGCTGTGAGGTAGGTAGGAAGGTGGATGGTAAACTTTTGTGCCAGTTTTCATCTGGACCTCAGAGACCCGTGTCATCAAAGGTCACACAGTGAGCCTGATGGAGGAAGCGTAGAAACTCTCAGTCATCCGCCAGGCCCAGTCTCATACTTTGGCAGGGAAGTTTTTAGTAAAATGATTAAGGACCGACTTGGTGATCCTGGGAAAAGTTGTTGAATAATGAAAGTTTGGGCCTCTGAGTTAATGGTTTAATTATGCGTCTCAGGATTTGCAAAGAGCACCGTAACCTTATGGGTGGGGCGGTTTCTGACTTCCCTTCCAGCCTTTCATTTCTAGAGACAATCGGCCAATTTATACTTAGGGGAAAATGAAGGATGAGCTGAAAGAATGGCAGAAAGTCCATCCTCCAAGCTCTTCCTGGAAATACAGAAAAGAAAAAGGTGTCCTCAAAAAACACCAGCCCACACGTTGACGTCGGCACCTCCTGCGAGATGAGCCGGGCACATTTATTAAGCAGCCGTTTGGCTGGAAAAATGGCCAGTGCAACTCGGTCTGAATTTCTCTCCTGTGTGTCCAAGGATCAAGGCAGGCAGTGAGGTTGGCAGAATTATGAATCTCAATCAAATTTGTTCTATGACCTGATAGAAACACCAGCACACTGTATGAGTCTGTTGTCGAAGTCTAACTTCCAAAATGCAATGCACACTCCCGATCATAAACACAGAGATACAAGTATTCACGAATCGTCCCCCGGCTCCAGCCCAGGATTTCTCTAGAGGCGCTAATGGAGGCCGCTCACATTTGTGGGATAAAAAGGTTTGGGATGAACAGTCTTGCCTGTGGCGTAGAAGGTGAGGAGCTGTGTGTGGCTTTTGCATTTTCTTTCATGATGGAATGTGAGTCTTTCATGCTGGCTGGATCCACGTTTTACGAGGCGGAATTTTTAATATTGAAAGTCAGAAAGGGCTAGATGGTCTTTGGAGTCCCAGTGGGTGAAGTCAAAGTAAAGGAATGTGGTCAAAAAAAAAAAAATCACCTTGATTTTTCTTACCCAGAGGTTGCTAAACGCTGAGTCTAATTTTTTCAAATGAAATCTGAAATCAGACCAATTTGGAGTGTGGTTACCTGGGTTCTGCCTCAAACGGGCCCACATCACCAGCCCTCATGTTCGGCGCTGAATTTCCATCACTATTCTGCAAGACGAGCTCACGCCAGGAATACTTCCACCAACCCAATGTCTGACTCAAAATTTGCAGACTAGGAAAGACCCAAAAGAAAGTATGAAATCGGGGCCAGGTGTGGTGGCTCATGCCTGTCATCCCAGCACTTTGGGAGGCTGAGGTGGGTGGATCACCTGAGGTCAGGAGTTCAAGAGCAGCCTGACCAACATGGTGAAACCCCGTCTTTACTAACATACAATTAGCCAGGCACAGCTGTGGGCACCTGTAGTCCCAGCTACTCGGGAGGCTGAGGCTGGAGGATTGCCTGAACCTGGGAGGCAGAGGTTGCAGGGAGCAAATATCACGCCTCTGAACTCCAGCCTGGGCAACAGAGTGACATTTCATCTCAAAAAAAGAGAAAGAAATGGCCAGGCGTGGTGGCTCACACCTGTAATCTCAGCACTTTGGGAGGCCGAGGCGGTGGATCCCCTAAGGTCAGGACATCCAGACCAGCCTGACCAACATGGAGAAACCCCGTCTCTAATAAAAATGCAAACAAAATTGATCGGGCATGGTAGTGGGTGCCTGTAATCCCAGCTTCTCATGAGGCTGAGGCAGGAGAATTGCTTGAACCCTGGAGGCGGAGGTTGCAGTGAGCTGAGATCGCACCATTGCACTCCAGCTTGGGAACAGAGTGAGACTCCATCTCCAAAAGAAAAAAAAAAAGTTAACATTCTTTCACCCAGATTTCCTAGTCTTTATTTTAGCTGTAAATTCCCCTGTAGGAAAAACACCAGTTTCCATCTCTCTAAAGACATATTCCTGAAACCACACTTGGAGAGTTTTACAGAGCTGGAGCTGCAGAGAGAGGAATAAAAAATCCTGGCTGAGCACAATGGCTCATGCCTGTCATCCCAGCACTTTGGGAGGCCGAGGTGGGTGGATCACCTAGGGTCAGGGGTTCAAGACCAGCCTGACCAACATGGAGAAACCCTGTCTCTACTAAAAATACAAAAATTAGTCAGGCGTGGTGGTGCATGCTTGTAATCCCAGCTACTCCAGAGGTTAAGGCAGGAGCATCGCTCGAACCCGGGAGGAAGAGGTTGCCATCAGCGAACATCGTGCCAATGCACTCCAGCCTGGGCAGCAAAAGCAAAACTCCGTCTCAAAAAAAAAAAAAAGAAAGAAAGAAAGAAAAAAGAAAATCAGAGACTACCTGGCAGATCTCAGGATATGACTCCCCCAGGGTCGCCAGAGCTGACTGCATTAGCACGGCCTTGTGATCACCGGATGAATTGTCTTGGTGGGACAGGTGGCTGGCGTGAGCAAACGGTGTGTCCGCCGGTGCTGACAGGTGAGGTGCCGAGTTACCCACACGGCCCGCCTGGCCTGGTCCAACAGCAGCAGGGAAGGAGGAGCAGAGCCCAGCTCGGTGCATTTGGAGGCGGTTACCAGGGAAACCAGGGGACAAGCTCAGACGCTCGGGGACGGCCTCTCCACCCAGGCACGTGGAGCCTCATATTAATCAGCAGCCGGGCAGGAGCTGGCAGCCCCTTACCCAGTTGGAAACACGCAGAACTGGGGCTCTCGGCAGTGGCTCGTCACGGCTGATATCTGCCCCAGTGGTCGTGTTGAACCGGGACATCATGTCTGTAGGAAAGGGGGGACGGATGTCTGTCTGGACACGGTGCAAGGTACATCGCTGTCTGAACTTTCCAAAAAGTCAGCGTTTGTGGCTTGAGCTGGAGGCTTTGAAAGGCGAGGGCGTCGGAAGCTTCATCTCAGGGAGCTGTCGTGTGGTATTACCTTGTAGCAGCACCAACCGGCCCTGTCCAGACTGACTTCTCCGGGGCGGGTATTCTAGGAGGAAGAGCACAGTGACTCTGTTTCCCCAGCGGCTTCCAAGCACTCCTGGGGACCTCTGTTTGTGAGAAGGCCAACATCTGTGTCTGTTTGATGGGCTTGGTGGGATACTCTGATCCATGCACCTGCCACTGGAGCTCTCTCTGCAAACGTTCTATGATGATTTAGGGGAGGCAAAGACACAGAGTTGGAGACCAAGGCTGGTTTGTTCTTCAGCCTTTTGACTCTTCATCTGTGGCATCATTGCATCTGTTTGAATATTTTTCAAAAAGTTTATCAAAAACACAGCTGCACTCTGATGAAGATCCCCACACTATTCACAAGGGGAAACATACAGAATCGACCGATGTGTGTTTCATTTGATTTTCCTTGATGATTATTGATTGTCTTAGTCTGTTTTCATGCTGCTGGTAAAGATACAACCGAGGCTTGGGATGGTGGCTCACGCCTGTCATCCCAGCACTTTGGGCGGCCGAGGCGGGTGGATCACCTGAGGTCACGAGTTCGAGACCATCCTGGCTAACATGGGGAAACCCGTCTCTACTAAAAATACAAAAATTAGCTGGACATGGTGGTGAGCGCCCGTAGTCCCAGCTACTCGGGAGGCTGAGTCAGGAGAATGGCGTGAACCTGGGTGGCGGAAGTTGTAGTGAGCTGAGATCGCACCACTGCCCTCCAGCCTGGGCAACAGAGTGAGACTCCGTCTTAAAAAAAAAAAAAAAGAGACATACCCGATAGTGGGTAATTTATAAAAAAGAAAGAAAAAGAGGTTGAATGGACTCACCGTTCCTTCCCAAAAGCTCACTGCAAAAACACAACGTGGGGACCACTGCAGCAGTACAAATTTTTTGTTTGTTTGTTTTGAGACAAGTTCTTACTCCATCACCCAGGCTGGAGTGCAGCGGCACCATCTTGGCTCACTGCACCCTCCGCCGCCCAGCTTCAAGCGATTCTCCTGCCTCAGACTCCCGAGTAGCCGGGACGACAGGTGCCTGCCACCACGCCTGGCTAATTTCTTGTGTTTTTAACAGAGATGGGGTTTCACTATGTTGACCAGGCTCGTCTCGATCTCCTGACCTCATGATCTGCCAGCCTCGGCCTCCCAAAGTGCTGGGATTATACGCGTGAGCCACTGCGCCCTGCCTAAATGTTTTTGGTCGGATGGATGGTTGGTAAATCTAGGCTCTTAGTGCACCTGTGCACTGGGTAGTGTACATTGAACCCCAGAGGTAATTTTTCATGCCTCAGTCCGCTCCTGTCTTCCCATCTTCTGAGTCTCCCATGTCCACTAGTCTATACTATATGTCCCTGGGTACCCAGAGCGTAGCATCTTATAAATGAAAACGTGGTATTTTTTTTTCTGTTCCTGAGCTACTCTAGTTGGGAAAGTCAACTCCAGCTCCATCCAAGTTGCTGCAAATGACATTATTTTGTTCTTTTTCATGACTGAGTAGTATTCCATGGTGTATATACACATTTTTTTTTTTTTTCAGATGGAGTCTCACTCTGTTGCCCAGGCTGGAGTGCACTGGTGCAATCTCGGCTCAGTGCAACCTCCGCCTCTCAGGTTCAAACGTTTCTCCTGCCTCAGCCTCCCGAGTAGCTGGGATGACAGGTGCCCGCCACCATGCCCAGCTCAATTTTTTCTTTTTTTTTTGTATTTTTAGTAGAGACGGGGTTTCACCATGTTGGCCAGGCTGGTCTTGAACTCCTGACCTCAGGTAATCCGCCCGCCTCGGCCTCTCACAGTGCTGAGATGACAAATGTGAGCCATCTCACACCCGTTTCTTTTCCTTCTTAATGGGCATGTTAAATTGTTCTGCAACAATCCTGACTCTTCTATAGAAGTGTGATGTCCACAAGAAGGAATTTAGGGAGAGCAAGCTTGCTTCTGCACTCTCCGGGAAAGGCAGGTCTGCACAGCTAGGGGGGTCAAGCTCTTGTAGGAAGGAATGAATGCTCCAAGAAGTGTTCTGAACCCAGGAAGAATGCAAGCTTCGGCTCCGAAGCATTCCGAGGAGGCCAAGCTGCCACTAATCACCCCGAATTATCCGTAAGGGGAAGCGTTGGGGAGCTGGTAATCCGTGGGGATGGAAGGTAATTACTTCATCACTCGCATTTGTAAATCGCATTATTGGAAAAGAAATTACTCTGGTGATCGAATTACAGATATTTATCTGCTAATAGCCCTGATTAACTGGCGATGCTAATCTGTCATTTTGAAAGCTAATATTAACAGCATCCATCTCGCCGAGAAAATAAACAGTTTATGAGAAATAAAACCGGGTGTAATGGAAACTACTGCGTGTTGGAAGTGCCAGATCTAGGGTGCTGCTGAGTGGAGTGGCCGGGGTCCCCATTAGCCCTTTATGAGCTGCAAAATAACCTCTGGCTGGGAATGGTTCAGACAGGGCTGACTCTAACAGGCTCAGAGAAGCTGAGGAAAAACACCCAGGGAAAATGCATTTTGAGAAAAATCCCTAAGATTCTAGACAGAGGTCCCCCAGGGAACACCCTGCACGTGTAGTTACGCACTTCACGCTCCATAAAAAGGATCCCCTGGAATTCCAAGCAAGGAAGGATTGAGTTATCCAGCAGACACCCGGTGGGTGTGTTTTACGTCCACTTTAGCCAAATCGATAATCTCAGAGTGAGACTCCGTCTCAAAGAAAAAAAAAATTACCAAATAGTGTCAAAAGATTAGCTATGTGTTTTTCAGACAACGATTTGATGCTTCTTTTTGGAAAAGTAGCAAGATTTGAGGATGGGGTTTGGATTTGCTCAAGAAAAGTATTATGGCAGGATCTGGAGCTTTAGCAACTCCCTCTCTACTAAAAAAAAAAAAATTAGCCAGGAGTGGTGGCGGGTGCCTGGAATTCCAGCTACTAGGGAGGCTGAGGCAGGAGAATCACTTGAAAGGGAGTCAATAGGCTGTAAATGTAAAGGAATCCTCCACAATCTGAAAACCGTGGGCTGAACGGTGTCTACCCTGGAAAGCGTGTTGAAATCCAGACTCTGGTGAACGTAACCTGATTTGCAACATGGTCTTTTATTTGGAAAGTTAACATGATATCCGCAGGGTGGGCCCTGATGCAATAGGACTGGTGTCTTTCTAAGAAGAGGAGATGAGCTGGGCACGGTGCCTCATGCCTGTAATCCCAGCAGTTTGGGATGCTGAGACTGGGGGATCACTTGTGGTAGGGAGTTCAAGACCAGCCTGACCAACATACAGAAACCTCGTCTCTACTAAAAATGTAAAGTTAGCCGGGCGTGGTGGGGCGTGCCTGTAATCCCAGCTACTCAGGAGGCTGAGGTAGGAGAATCGCTTGAACCCAGAAGGCAGAGGTTGTGGTGAGCCAAGATCACGTGATTGCGCTCCAGCCTGAGCGACAACAGTGAAACTCCATCTTAAAAAACAAAAACAAACAAAACAAAGAAACAAACAAACAAAAAAAAAACAGAAGGGAGGTGAGGACACAGACACACACACAGAGGGACGACCCTGTGAGCACACAGGGAGAAGACGGTGTCTCCAAGCCCAGGAGAGAGGCCTCAGGAAGAACCAGCAGTGCCCATACCCTGATCTCAGATGTCCAGCCTCCAGGACTGTGGGAGAATGAATGTCTGTTGTTTCTAAGCCACCCAGCCTATGATATTCTGTGATAGCAGCCTGAAATGGACTAAGACTTCTCATAAGAAGAGGAGAGGAGGACACAGACACGCACAGAGGGATGACGCTGTGAGGACACAGGGAGAAGACGGCGTCTCCAAGCCCAGGAGAGAGGCCTCAGGAGGAACAAGCCCTGCCCACACCTGGATCTCAGACTTCCAGACTCCAGGACTATGGAAGAATCAATGTCTGTTGTTTACAATCCACCCAGTCTATGGTATTGTGTGACAGCAGCCTCAAACGGAGTAAGACATCTCATCAGAAGAGGAGATGAGGACACAGACACACACAGAGGGATGACCCTGTGAGGACACAGGGAGAAGATGAAGTCTCCAAGCCCAGGAGAGAGGCCTCAGGAGGAACCAGCCCTGCCCATACCTGGATCTCGGACCTCCAGCCTCCAGGACTGTGGGAGAATCAATGTCTGTTGTTTACAATCCACCCAGTCTATGGTATTCTGTGATAGCATCCTGAGACGGACTAAGATATCCCATAAGAAGAGGAGATGAGGACACAGACACACACAGAGGGGCGAACCTGTGAGGACACAGGAAGAAGACGGCATCTCCAAGCCCAGGAGAGGGGCCTCAGCAGGATCCAGCCCTGCCAGCATCTTCGCTGGAGGCTTCTGTTCTCTGAAAGTGTGAGAGGAAAGTATTATATCTTTCAAAGCCCCCCAGTGTGTGATAGTTGGTGATGGCCACCCCGGGGAACCAGTGCAACAATCTCCCTGCATTTTGCTTTTTGAATTTTCTCAGCCGACTCTCAGAAACGGAATCAAGGAGATGCACAAGGAGACACACACCAGCCCTTTTTTTTTTTTTTTTTTGAGAAGGAGTCTCGCTCTGTCGCTCAGGCTGCAGTGCAGTGGTGCAATCTGGGCTCACTGCAGGCTCCGCCCTCCGGATTCAAGCCATTCTCCTGCCTCAGCCTCCCAAGTAGCTGGGACTACAGGCACCCACCACCACGCCCAGCCCATTTTTTTGTATTTTTAGTAGAGACGGGGTTTCACTGTGTTAGCCAGGAGGGTCTCGAACTCCTGACACCGTGATCCGCCCGCCTTGACCTCCCAAAGAGCTGCGATGACAGACGTGAGCCGCCGCACGTGGCCCCACCAGCCCATCTTAAACTGCATCCTTTGTCTGCCCTGGCTGGCCGGGAGTTGTGTTTGGAGAGGTCCCTGGCAAAGGCCGTCGTTGCCATGATCTGCCTACCCGCACTCCCACACCCAAGAGAGGAATGAATGGATAATGTCACCCTGTGCACAGAGCACCCGACATTATCTGTTGGGGAGAAGAGATGGTGTTTCCTTCCTTCCTCTTTAATTTTTTAATTTTTTAAATGTCACCGTGTGCACAGAGCACCCAGCATTATCTGTTGGGGAGAAGAGACATTGCTTCCTTCTTCCCCTTTTAAAATTAAAGATACTGGCAGGGCGTGAGGACGGAGTGACGTCTATCTGAGTTAGCGTTACAAAAATGTGCATCTTCCAAAACTCTGTTCATCCTTCTCACAGCCTGTTTCTCCTGTGCTGGATGCTTCCTGCCTTCAAACATCAGATTACAAGTTCTTCAGTTTTGAAACTAGGACTGGCTGTCCTTCCTTCTCAGCCAGCAGACGGCCTATGGTGGGACCTTGAGATCATGTCAGTTCATACTTAGTAAACTCCCCTTTATTTATATATGTATATATGTAAGTATTCCATTAAGAATACCATATATAGGCTGGGCACGGTGGCTCACGCCTGTCATCCCAGTGCTTTGGGAGGCCCAGGTGGGCGGATCATTTGTGGTCAGTAGTTTGACGCCAGTCTGGCCAACATGCTGAAGCCCCTTCTCTACTAAAAATACAAAAATTAGCAAAGTGTGATGGTGGGTGCCTGTAAACCCAGCTACTGGGGAGGCTGAGGCAGGAGAATTGCTTGAACCCAGGAGGCGGAGATTGCAGTGAGACTCCGTCTCAAAAAATAAATACATTAAAAACAATGCAGCACCATGAGACGCCTGCCAATGAGAAAGAAATAGATAATCAGGCACGCTGCATGGAGAACACATTAAAACAGTGAGTCACATTCTCTCTGACTCATGCAGCTATGACAACCTGTTCTGGATTGAATCGTGTCCCATACTCGTGGGTATAAATTTATTTGGAAATAGGAGCTTCAGAGGTATAATCAAGTAAAGACGAATTCATAAGCATGAACCCCCATGCAATAGCTCTGAGCTTCTTATGAAAAGAGGAGTTGTTTATTGCAGCACTATTTACAACAGCAAAGACTTGGAACCAACCCAAATGCCCATCAATGCTAGACTGGATAAAGAAAATGTGGCACATAGATGCCATGGAATACTATGCAGCCATGAAAAAGGATGAGTTCATGTCCTTTGTAGGGATGTGGATGAAGCTGGAAACCATCATCCTCAGTAAACTCACACAGGAACAGAAAAGCAAACACCGCATGTTCTCACTCGTAAGTGGGAGTTGAACAGTGAGAACACATGGACACAGGGAGGGGAACATTTCACACCGGGGCCTGTCAGGGCCTGGGGGGCAAGGGGAGGAAGAGAATTAGGACAAATACCTAATGCATGCAGGGCTTAAAACCTACATGACAGGGTGACAGGTGCAGCAAACCACCCTGGCACATGTATACCTGTGTAACAAACCTGCACGTTCTGCACATGTATCCCAGAACTTAAAGTAAAATAAAAATAAATAAATAAAAAGGAGGTGAAACTTTGAGGAGACATTCTCCAGAGTCTCGTTCTGTCGCCCAGGCTGGAATGCAGTGGCACGAACTCAGCTCACTGCAACCTCCACCTCCCAGGTTCAAGTGATTCTCCTGCCTCAGCCTCCTCAGTAGCTGGAATTACAGGTGCCCACCACCACGCCTGGCTAATTTTTATATTTTTTAGTAGAGAAGGGTTTGCACCATGTTGACTAGGCTGGTTTTCAAACTCCTGACCTCAGGTGATCCACCCACCTTGGCCTCCCAAAGTGCTGGGATGACAGGCGTGAGCCACTGCACCTGGCCCTGGTTTTCCTTTTTTAAATTAATTTTTATTCATTTATTTATTTTTCTTTAGAGATGGGGTCTCACTGTTTTGCCCAGGCAGGTCTCGAATTCCTGGGTTCAGGTTATCTTCCTGCCTGAGCCTCCCAAAATACTATATTTCTTGTTTGCACATTCCCTTCCACAAATTTTCCTTTCTTCCTTCTATTCACATCAATATTCTTGGTAGGTCCATGGGAACCTCTTTCAATTGAAATGTCCAGAACCTTCCATAATATTATTCTTGAGCAAATCTAAACCCCATATTCAAATCTTGCTAATTTTCCGAAAAGAAGCATTATCAAATAATTGTCTGAAAAAGGCACAGTTATTCTTTTGACAGTATTTGGTAATTTTTTTTTTTTTTTTTGAGATGGAGTCTCACTCTGTCGCCCAGGCTGCAGTGCAATGGTGCCGTCTCAGCTCACTGCAACCTGTGTCTGCCAGGTTGAAGCAGTTATCTGCCTCAGCCTCCCAAGTAGCTGGGACTACAGGCGCCCGCCACCACGCATGGCTAATTTTTGTGTTTTTAGTAGAGACGGGGTTTCACCATGTTGGCCAGACTGGTCTGGAACTCCTGACCTCAGGTGGTCCACCCACCTCAGACTCCCAAAGTGTTGGGATGACAGGCGTGAGCCACCGTGCCCGGCCAGGATGGTTTTTTGTTTGTTTGTTTGTTTGTGTGTTTGTTTTCTGGTTTTGTAAACTGGAATGAGAGCAATGTGGATATTCATTGACTTCATCTGTCCAATAATTGGCTAATTGTTCCTTTTAGTCCAAAACATCCATTCAGACTCAGATGAATTGCACCCACAAGGCATATTAAATATACAATGTTTTCACCTTAAATAATTTCATTTCAACTCCCTTTACCTTGTGGGTTTTTGTTTTTTTCTTTTCCTGGAGGTTTCAGAAACGGTGAGGTGCTAGCTAGCCTGTTCCACATTATGTGCTTAAGAGAATCTTTGTTCCCATCACCCAAAAATGTTTTGACATCTCAGGTCTAGACAGATGAATCTTTGCCGTTCTCCCCTGGTGTTTCGTAGATTTGTTAACTCGTTTTCACTAATAACCTTGACTTTCTATTCTATCTTGAGAGTTTCTAAGTGGGTCCCATAGCATCCCTGGTGTCTCCTCAGAAAAACTAATTTCACTTGGATTAAGTTGTACCTTTTCATCTATCTTCTCTTTCTAAGTGCCTGACACCCTGAAGCACGTTTTTCATCTGTTTCTGTAACCTGCCCAAAGTGGTCACCAACATTTTTTGATCAATGAATTCTAACATTCCACCCTGTGTAAAAAAAAAAAAGTGTTATATGTAATAAATATATTCACTTTTATATATAAATATTCCATTAGAAATATTTATATTCTATGTTATATAATATTATATATGGAATAGCTATAAATATTCCATTACAAATATTTTGTATTATATATATTATATATTGTATATATATATGTATTTCCATTAAGAATGTTTTATATTTTATATATATATTATTGTATTATATATTGAATATATATGTATTTCCATTAGGAATATTTTATATTTTATATATATATATCACATATTGTATTATATATTGTGCATATATATGTATTTCCATTAGGAATATTTTATATCTTTTATATATATCATATATTGTATTATATATTGTATATATATGTATTTCCATTAGGAATATTTTATATTTTATATATATATATCATATATTGTATCATATATTGTTTATATGTGTATTTCCATTAGGAATATTTTATATTATATATATATTATATATTGTATTATATATTGTTTATATATGTATTTCCATTAGGAATATTTTATATTTTATGTATATCTTATATTGTATTATATATTATATATATATGTATTTCCATTAGGAATATTTTATAGTTTATATATATATATCATATATTGTATTATATATTGTATATGTATGTATTTCCATTAGGAATATTTTATATTTTATATATATATCATATATATATATAAATAAACATTTTACATATAACAGGGAGTGAGTCATTTGTCGCCTACCAGATTTTGGTGTGGAATCTTACAGGGTGGTGGTTTTTCTCCTACTGCAGAATTATTGCTGGCAGAGAGGTTGGAGTCCTGGTCATTTATAATGATCCCCTGGGTCCAGTCTCTGATCACATGAAGACGTGGGCCCTGGTGAGCCACAGGCCCTGGCAGGAAAGGCAGTTCTTGAAGGCACAAAAACAGGGGTTTGTCTGCACCAAAGAAGAGCCATCATTGAGGGCCTGGGCCGAGGAGGAGGCTTGGAGGACACACCCATGAAGAGGAATTCAAGGTGTTTATTCCAAGCGTGGATGGAAGCAAGCCTGTGTCCACAACACCTCAAGTTACCCCAAAGGGAACAAAGACATGTCATTACCTGTGTTCTGGGCACAGTTGCCTGGGACCTCCCTGAGACTATCTGAAATCTTCGCTAAGAAAATGTCATCAAGGAGATGGGGGAAGCCAGCCTTCTTTCCTGTAAGCCAGAGAGGGTTGTTATCACAGAAGCATGACCTGCAGTTACTCAAAGGAACACAAAACAGGAATTTCCCCCTGCCTATGATGTACGAGAACTTCCCACATCTACAAAACACGAGGATGCTCTCTGTCCTACCTTTTGGGCTAGAAAAAATGTTGCAGAATGTGGCCGGGTGTGGTGGCTCACACCTGTAATCCTAGCACTTTGGGAGGCCAAGGCAAGCTGATCATAAGGTCAGGTGACCGAGACCGTCCTGGCTAACACGGTCTCTAATAAAAATACAAAAAAAAAATTAGCTGGGAGTGGTGGCACACACCTGTAGTCCCAGCTACTTCGGAGGCTAAGGCAGGAGAATCACTAGAACCCAGTAGGCAGAGGTTGCAGTGAGCCAAGATTGTGCCACTGCACTCCAGGCTGGGTGACAGTGTGAGACCCCGTCTCAAACAAACAAACAAAATTTTGCAGAATGTTAAATATAAAGAAATTATGAAATCAATCTCCATAGAGCACTCCTTTGAATATCTCATTGGACAGATCCAGAAATTGCAAGAAGTAGCAATAAAATAGAGTCTTTTACAGAAAAAAAAAAAAATCCAGCCGCAAGGACAATGTCACAAATGTAATTCAAAATATATAGACACATTATGTCCTAGAGTGATTGATATGGTTTGGCTGCGTCCGCACCCAAATCTCATCTTGAATTGTAGCTGCCATAATTTCCACGTGTTGTGGGAGGGACCTAGTGACAGATAATCAAATAATGGGGGCAGTTTCCCCCATACTGTTCCCATGATAGTGAATTACTCTTGGCCAGGTGCAGTGGCTCACGCCTGTAATCCCAGCACTTTGGGAGGCCGAGGCAAGTGGATCACCTGAGGTCAGGAGTTCGAGACCAGCCTGACCAACATGGCCAAACCCCGTCTCTACTAAAAACACAAAAATTAGCTGGGTACGGTGGCGGGCGCCTGTAATCCCAGCTACTCGGGAGGCTGAGGCATGAGAATCACTTGAACTGGGAGGTGGAGGTTGCATTGAGCCGAGATCACGCACTGCACTCCAGCCTGGGTGACAGAGTGAGACTCCGTCTCAAAACAAAGAAACGAAACCTCTTCCCTTTATTAACTACCCAGTCTGCAGCATGACTTTATCAGCAGTATGAAAACAGACTAGTACAGTAATGAATATCCTTAAATAGTGATGGAGACATGTCAGTGAGAACTATCAAGAAAACCGGTCCTGTGATTTCTCTCTAGACTGTCCAAAGCAAACCCAGCCATCTCTCCTTACAACCCAAAGTTAGTTTTAGTTGACATCAGAGGCTTCTTTTGTTCGCTACCACAAAACAGCACTTTTCAAGTCCAATTTGCCATTCACAAAAATCGAGTAATAGAGCCATAATGCTTTCCTGACCTGCATTCACATATAGAGTCATCCCCAAAACAGGTGTCCTTTCTTAACAGATCTCCCCAGAAAGACTCAGATTTCTCCACAGGTTTTCGTTTTTGCTCTAAAACTGCATTTTGTACAGACTCTATTAGATGCATGGCACTGAAAAAATATTTTGCTTTACGTGCCGAGCACTCTTTCTGGTGTTGTACACATTTCAGCCAAATTGCTCTAACATGTGTTACTGGTGACTTTCGATTCTTTCTCACAGCTTCTTTGGTGAACAATTGGGGGTTTGGGGTTGTGCCCGTCTGTGGAGGAAAAGTTAAACATTAAATTTGAACTCGGCCGGGCACAGTGGCTCACACACCTCTCATCTCAGCATTTTGGGAGGCCGACGCGGATGGATCACCTGAGGTCGGGAGTTCGAGACCAGCCTGACGAACATGAAGAAAACCCGTCTCTCCTAAAAATACAAAATTAGCCAAGCGTGGTGGTGGCAGGTGCCTGTCATCCCACCTACTCTTGAGGCTGAGACAGGAGAATCACTTGAACCCGAGAGGTGGAGATTGAGCCATTGCACTCCAGCCTGGACGACAAGAGCAAAACTCCACCTCAATAAATAAATAAATAAATAAATAGATTCAAACTCAGTTGAACGTGGACACAAACAATGGTCACCAAGTCCCGGAACAGGTTGTGTGAGCCCCCTTGAGGCGTTCATCCAGCGCTATTTGGGAGAAATCTCTATTTCACTCTATTCCTATACATCAGTTATTGAAAAACAACAGACAATCACAAAAACAATTTGACCTTCTTCTGTTCCTTGAGCCCAGTCGAGAGGGGCCCTCATGACTGGGCCTCATGCCAAACAACTAGTTACAAAAAGAGCTAGGGTCCCACACCATGCCAAAGCTTCATGAGACCTCTCCTCATCTGTGCATGGATGACTGGCCGAATCTGGAGCTGTTGCTTCCCAGTCTGGTGGTGAATCCTCCATAGTCTGGTGAGTGTAGCTATCTTTTCCCTTCTCCCTTCTCATTACAATTTGCTTATTATATCAATCTGCTTATTGTGTCCATCTATTTATTATATCATTTGCTTATTATTCTATCATTTGCTTAATTATTTTCTTATTGTTGTTATTACTATTATTATTATTTTCTTGAGACAGAGTCTTGCTCTCTTGCCCAGGCTTGAGTGCAGTGGTGCAATCTCAGCTCACTGCAAGCTCCATCTCCTGGATTCACGCCATTTTCCTGCCTCAGCCTCCCGAGTAGCTGGGACTACAGGCACCTGCCACCATGCCCCGATAATTTTTTGTATTTTTAGCAGAGACGGCGTTTCACCGTGTTAGCCAGGATTGTCTCGATTTCCTGACCTCATGATCCACCCGCCTCGGCCCTGCAAAGTGCTGGGATTACAGGTGTGAGCCACTGCGCCCGGCCTATTATTTGCTTATTATATCTGCCTTGCTATTGACATGGGATAAATGTTGTTTACCCCTTCAAGGTATTGCGTGTGTCTTTTCTTCTCCCCTCACACGTTTCTTGCAGAGAACACAGTCTTGTGTGGTGGTTAATGTCATCCACAACCTTAACACTTGCAGTTAGCCTGTGAGTTCTTTGGGGATTAAAATTCTCTCTTGTTCTTGTCTTTGGTTCTTAAAGTTATTTTCTCATCTCTTTGCATTACAGCAAGTAAAACAAAAAATAAAAATGGGTGGCCGGGCACGGTGGCTTACGCCTGTCATCCCAGCACCTTAGGAGGCCGAGGCGGATGGATCACGAGGTCAGGAGATTGAGACCATCCTGGCTAATGTGGTGAAAACCCGTCTCAACTAAAAATACAAAAAATTAGCCGGGCGTAGTGGCGGGCGCCTGTAGTCCCAGCTACTTGGGAGGCTGAGGTAGGAGAATGGTGTGAACCCGGGAGGAGGAGCTTGCAGTGAGCTAAGATTACACCACTGCACTCAAGCCTGGGTGACAAAGCGAGACTCCATCTCAAAAAAAAAAATGGGTATAAGTTTGATAATTAGGAAACAGATAAATCAATTTATTCAGAAAGTGTTGAAGAGTTTCATAACTAGGAACTCTGTGCACATTGCATAAAACTAAGAGATACATTCCTTGCCTTCATGGAGCCCATGGTCTTTACAGGGTGTTGGACAATACACAGGTAACCACACAGAAGGGCATGTGACTCTAGCTTGTGCTAAAGTGGACACAGGGGTGGATGTCAGTTGCCACCACAAAGATCCATCTTTGGATCTGATATGGTTTGGCTGTGTCCCCCCCCAAATCTCACCTTGAATTGTAGCTCCCATAATTCCCACATGTTGTGGGAGGGACATAGTGGGAGATCATTGAATCACGGGCTTGAGTCTTCTCCGTGTTGTTCTTGTGATAGTGAATAAGTCTCACAAGGTTTGATGCTTTGATAAGGGGAACCTCTTTCTCTTGGCTCTCCTTCTCTTCTCTTGTTTGCAACCATGGAAGACATGTTTTTCCCCTTCTGCCATGATGGTGAGGCTTCCCCAGCCACTTGGAACTGTGAGTCCACTACAAGCTTTTCTTTTTTTTTTTTTCTTTTGAGACAGAGTCTCACTCTGTCGCCTGGGATGGAGTACAGTGGCGTGATCTCAGCTCACTGCAACCTCCACTTCCCGGGTTCAAGCGATTCTTCTGCCTCAACCTCCCGAGTAGCTGGGATTAGAGGTGCCCGCCACTACGCCCAGCTAATTTTTTGTATTTTTAGTAGAGATGGGGTTTCACCGTGTTGGCCAGGCTGGTCTCAAACTCCTGACCTTATGATTCGCCCGCCTCAGCCTCCCAAAGTGCTGGGATTACAAGCATGAGCCACCATGCCCGGCCATTACATGCCTTTCTTTTGTAAATTTCCCAGTGTTGAGCTTGTCTTTATCAACAGCATGAAAACGAATTAATACATGGTCACACCCACATGGGGTTGCAAGATAATCTGAAAAACATCTTTTCCCATTCTTCCCATTGAGTAGATCTCTTCCCAGACTTTCTTCCTCTCGTCCTCTTTGCTCCTGTCCTTCCCCTACCTATACCCAATGGCTGTGAGATCAGGAGGTCTTCAACTTGGAGAACATTTGATTTATTCCAGCCACAGAAAATGGCACCACAGAGTCTTCTGCCACTGGGAGGATGGCTTTCATGTTTGCTGATTTCTTAGACGTCCACATCACCAAAGCGAACACACCTTTTTTTTTTTTTGTAATATTAGCTCTGTCCGTGCAGTTCAGTAGGTCTTCAAGGTCACCTACAGGCCTAAAAATGTGCTAGAGAGACTCGCAGAGCTCAGAACAGCTGTTAGACTCATGGTTGTGGTTTATTACAACAAACGAATACAGGCTAAAGTCAGCAAAGACTAAAGCCTTACAAGGTGGAGTCCAGGAGACTCCAGGTATGAGATTCCCAGTGTCCCCTCTTGGTGAAAGCATGCAGATGGTGATTAGTTCTTCTAAGACTCTCCTAGGTTCTTCTAATACACTCCTGGAGTATTTCCAATCAGGGAGGCTCCCATGAGTTTGATATCCAGTTTTCATTGAAGGTCAGTCACAGGTATGGCTGATCACCAGTGTGACTAATTTGTCTCCAGCCTCTCCAGAGGTCAACCTGATATAGGAGGGTGCAGGTCCCCCACCATCAATTACATTCTGTTTTTATTTTGTTTTTGTTTGAGATGGAGTTTTGCTCTTGTTGCCCAGGCTGGAGTGCAACAGCACAATCTCGGCTCACTGCAACCTCCGCCTCCCGGGTTCAAGTGATTCTCCTGCCTCAGCTTCCCAAGTAGCTTGGATTACAGGCACACACCACCATGCAAGGCTAATTTTTGTATTTTTAGTAGAGACAGGGTTTCACCATGTTGGCCAGGCTGGTCTCGAACTGCTGACCTCAGGTGATCCACCCACCTTAGCCTCCCAAAGTGCTGGGATTACAGGCATGAGCCACTGCGCCCAACCAATTTCATTGTTAACATGGACTCTCTGGCATGGCCCTAAGGGATTAGGTAAGAAAAGATACTCTTATCCAACAAGGGTTTTAAAGTTACCTCTCAGAAGCCAATCAAGTGCCATATATTTCACTGGGCAAGACAAATCCTTTGTCACATGACCCTAGAAATTAATACATGTGGTAGTTTCCTTCCACAGCAATGATGCATGACCTTAACTTACTTAACTAACCTTGTAGTATAGCATTTGTGCATGAAAACACTGAAGATTGGGCTGGGCGCAGGTGCTCACGCCTGTATTCCCAGCATTTTGGGAGGCTAAGGCAGGCGGATCACGAGGTCGGGAGATTGAGGCCATGATGAAACCCCATCTCTACTAAAAATACAAAAAATCAGCTGGGCGTGGTGGCGGGCACCTGTAGTCCCAGCTACTCGGGAGGCTGAGGCAGGAGAATGGTGTGAACCCGGGAGGCGGAGCTCGCAGTGAGCCGAGATCACACCACTGCATTCCAGCCCGGGTGACAGAGCGAGACTCCATCTCAAAAAGAAAAAAAAATTAAAGATCGGATCACAAAGTCAAGAGATCGAGACCATACTGGTCAACACAGTGAAACCCCATCTCTATCTAAAATAAAAAAATTAGCTGGGCATGGTGGCCCATACATGTAGTCCCAGCTCCTCAAGAGACTGAGGCAGGAGAATGGCATGAACCTGGGAGGCAGAGCTTGCAGTGAGCCGAGATCACACCACTGCACCACAGCCTGGGTGACAGAGAGAGACTCCATCTCAAAAAAAAAAAGAAAGAAATTAAAGATCGTATCACAAGGTCAAGAGATCAAGACCGTCTTGGTCAACATAGTGAAACCCCATCTCTACTAAAAATACAAAAATTAGCTGGGCGTGGTGGCGCATACCTGTAGTCCGAGCTCTTCAGGATGCTGAGGCAGGAGAATCGCTTCAACCCGGGAAGCGGAGATTGCAGTGAGCTAAGATCGCACCACTGCACTCCAGCCTGGGTGACAGAGCGAGACTCCATCTCAGAAAAAAAAAAAAAAAATTAAAGATCTGTCTTGATAACCCCCTGGATGCCCCATGAGTGAGGGAGGGAGGGATCTCCTACCCTAAATAGTATCCGATAGCCAGATGCACCACACCCAACACTGCATAGGTGAGATTGAGATCTATCCACAGTTTACTAGTCATAGATGGTTACTGCTGGAGTAAGAGGACACCGTCTGCCATGCAGGACCCTGGGAAGGTTGCATTTGAGAGCAGAGTGAACCAGCAGAAGTTGTAGGAAGTAGACTTTGTAGTCACAAGAGGGTGTGGTGCCCCCTGGTTCCCGTGAGAAGACGTGATTGGCTCCTTGCAGCTATGAGTAGAAGAGTGTTTGTGCAGCTATAACAAAATATCCAAGACTGGGCAATTCAGAAAGAACACGCATTTATTTCTTACAGTTCTGGAGGCTGAGAAGTGGCAGATCGAGGTCCCGACAGATTCAGTTTGAGTAATTTTATGGGCTAGGTGGGAGGGAAAATCCATGAGTTTGAAAAGTTCTCATAGGGTATGCCTCCTGCTCAACAGGAATGGCTCCCCACCCGTTGAGTTCTATTTTATCTATTCTATCTATCTGTCTATCTGTCTGTCTGTCTATCTATTCTCTATCTATCTATCCTCTATCCATGTATCTATCAATCTTTCTTCCCATCATCAATTATCCATCTATCTATCCACCTATCCATTATCCATATATTCATCTATCATCTATTTATCATCTATCTAACTATCCTATATCCATGTATCTATCCATCTATCTTTCCATTATCTATCTATTATCCATCTATCTATCCATCATCTATATATTCATTTGTCTATCATCTATCTATCTATCCTCTATCCATGTATCTATACATCCATCTTTCCATTATCAATCTATTATCCATCTATCTATCTATCCATCATCTATATATTAATCTACCATCTGTCTACATATATCTATCATCTATCATCAATCTGTCTATCATCTATCTATCATCTATCTATCTATCTATATACCTATGTATCATCTATCTATGTGTCATCTATCTATCTATCTATCTATCTATCTATCTATCTATCTATCATCTAGCTAGCTAGCTAGCTATCATCTATGTATCTATCTATCATCTATCTAGTGATCTATCATCTATCTATCTGTTATCTATCTAGCTATTATCTGTCTATTTATCTATGTATCTATCATCTATCTATCTATGTATCTATCATGTATCTATCAATTACCTGTCATCTCTCTCTCTCTCTCTCTCTCTCCCTCTATCTTATCTATTCTAGCTATTCTAGTTGATGGGAGAACTCGCCACATGGGGAGCCATTTCTGTTGACTAGGGGGCATATCTTATGAGAACAGAGAAACTCATGGTTAGGATTTGGGGTCTCCTGAGGCTCTAAGACGTAAAAGCATCAGCACTTGAATCTTTCAGTCTTACAATGTAACAGCCCCTATCCTTGCAGTAATGAGTAGAACAGTGTCATTATCTGTTTGGGCTGCTGTAACAAAACAACAAAGACTGGGTAATTTTAAAAGAACAAAAATGTGTTTCTTACAGTTCTGGAGGCTGGGAAGTCCAAAAACCAAGTAGCCAAGAATCAATTGATTCTGTTGTCCAGTGAGGGCTCCTGTCTGCTTCCAAGATGAAAACTAGTCACTGTTTCCCCTGCAGGGGAGGAATGCTATGTCCTCACATAGCAGAAGGCAGATGAGCAAGAGAAAGCTAAATGCTGTATGAAGCCCCTTTATAAGGCCTTAATCCCTCCTATGAGGGAGGAGCCATCATGGTCTAATCACCTCTTTAAGGCCTGTTAATACCATCACTTTGGCCATCAAATTTCAACACTTGCATTTTGAAGGAAATACGTTCAAACCATATCAGACAGAAATTATATGGCCAGCTCTATGGTTCCTCTACTTGTGCTAACCATTATTTAAATAAGTAAAAGGCATGCTGGCTGGGTGCAGTGGCTCACATCTGTAATCCCAGCACTTTGGGAGGCTGAGGCAGGAGGATTGCTTGAGCCCAGAAGTTTGAGGCCAGCCTGGGCAACATAGCAAGACTCTGTCTCTACAAAATAAAAATTTTTAAACTAATTAGCCATGTCTGTTGGCATATGTCTGTAGAAATAGCTACTTGGAAGGCTGAAGCAGGAGGATTGTTTGAGTCTAGGAGTTTGAGGCAGCAGTGAGCTATGACCACACCACTGCACTCCAGCCTGGGAGAAAAAGCGAGACCCCCAACTCTAAAAAAAAAAAAAAAAGAGGATGGTGACCTTATATAGGAGATAGATGGTGGAAGGCATTCCAGAGAAGGCAAGCAGTGAGTAGATGTTGCAGGTCCATTCTCAGCACTGAGACAGAAGGCCCATTAAGCACTTTAGCTGGAATGCATTGTATAGAAGAGAAAAAGAAGCTGAGAGCTGCTGTGCTGTCCTTGTGGGCCTGAGCTGTAGTTTTGTCTTTCTTTCAACAGCAACAGGGAAGGTGTTGCATGGTCTTCAGCAGCTGGGCAATGTTAGCAGGAGTGCCCCCCAATTTCAAGTAGGCCTTCACCACCAAATGGCCTCCACCTCCAAGTTAGTCTCCAGCTTCTAAATTGGCTTCCACCTCCAAGTTAGCCTCCAGTTTCCCAGTTGGACTCTACCTCCTAGTTGGCCTCCACAACCAACTTGGACTCAACTTCCTAACTGGCCTCCACCTCCAAGTTAGCCTCCCACCTCCAAATTGACCTCACCTCCATGTTAGCCTCCAAGTTGAAATTAGCCTCCAATCTCCTAACTGGACTCTACCTCCTAGCTGGCCTCCAACCTACATGTTGGCCTCCACATCCAACTTGGACTCCAACCTCCAAATTGGCCTCCACCTCCAAGTTAGCCTCCCACCTCCAAATTGACCTCACCTCCATGTTAGCTTCCACCTTGAAATTAGCTTCCCATCTCCTAACTGGACTCTACCTCCTAGCTGGCCTCCAACCTACATGTTGGCCTCCACATCCAACTTGGACTGCAACCTCCAAATTGGTCTACACCTCCAAGTTAGCCTCCCACCTCCAAATTGACCTCACCTCCAAGTTAGCCTCCACCTTGAAATTAGTCTCCAATCTCCTAACTGGACTCTAGCCTCCTAGCTGGCCTCCAACCTACATGTTGGCCTCCACATCCAACTTGGACTGCATCCTCCAAATTGCCCTCCACCTCCAAGTTAGCCTCCACCTTCAAGTTAGCCTCCAGTCTCCCACCAACTGGACTGTACCTCCTAGTTGGCCTCCAACCTACATGTTGGCCTCCACTTCCAACTTGGACTCCAACCTCCAAACTGGCCTCCACCTTCAAGTTAGCCTCCAACCTCCAAACTGGCCTCCACCTCCAAGTTAGCCACCACCTGCAAGTTAGCTAATTTACCAACTGCGGGATTATCAATCTGCTTATTATATCAATCTGCTTATTATGTCTTATTATGCCTCCAAGTTGGCCTCCACCATCAAGTTCACCTTCACTTCCACATTGGCCTCCACCGCCAAGTTAAGTGGCCTCCACCGCCAAGTTGAGTGGCCTCCACCTCCAAGCTGGCCTCTACCTCCAAGCTGGCTCTAACCTCCAAGTTGGCCTTCACCTCCAAGATGACCTCCAACCATCCAAATTGACCTCCAACCTCCAAGTTGACCTCCACCTTCAAGTTGCTCTGAACATGGTTTGGAGAATATATCAATGGATGTATATGAAAGTAGTGTGACCAGTGGAGAAGTTTGTGTGGCCACTTGGACGTGATTGATGGACAGGGCTGCAGTGATTCATCAACCCGAGGCTCCTTTCCTTAGAAACCACACTGACTCAACAGACCAGAGACCACATCTAAAGTCTACAGAAGAGCTGATAGCAGGCTCTTTCTGAGATAAACCACTGTCTCAATTTCTCCCCATGTCCACCCAGTTCTGATCATGGTGCCTGGGTAAAGGTAGCCTGCCCTGTGTTTGTCTATTGTCTGAACAATTTCCAAATCACTGCCTCATCTGTAGCTCATTCTCCACGGTCACTAACCTGTGTCCTGACTGTCCACAAGGAAGGAGTGAGATTTCTGTTTCGGTCCTTGCTCCGTCCTCAAAGCTTGGGCACCTCGTCGTATGAACTTTCCCTTTGATGGTCTTTTTGTTTCTTGCACTTCAAATCTGGCAGCCCAGGAAGTGTGGGCTTTGTCCTAGGCACCGAATGTCACATGCCTTCTCCACGCTTAGTAAGGGGTTTTTGTACATTTAACCAGGTTTCTCTGATTCCTTCATTCTTTGCACCTTGGAAAAACTGCATGAACACAATATTATCTGTTCCCAATCTTAACTGTTCTTTGATTCTCTCAAGCTCCTGCATCATTACCTATCTGACCTGTGGATTTAGCTCCTTGTCTGATTGCTTTGTGTTATTTTTCTTACAGTTGCCTTTTCCATCTGCCCCAAAGACTCAACTCATGAAAGCAAGACGATGAAGAAGGAGACGGATTAGAGCAGAGGCCGGGCAGGGAGGCGGGAGACGTGGGCTTCTTCTAAACAAGGTGTGAGATCTGCTGTAGAAGCCAACTTACCAAGGGGTTTAGGCAATACAGCCAAGCCATCCAAGATCTCGGGGGCTGTCCTGGGAGTGCTCCCAAACCCGAGGTTGGACTTGGGAGGTCTAGAGAGGAACACCATAGGCTCATGCTTCACTAGCCTGTTGGGACCACGGCTAATTCCACAGCCTTTTGGCTCCTTGGGAGGATATCACACCTCTCCTGGAACCCGAACCTTTGCGGCCCTCCCGTGATCCAGCACCACCTCCCTAAGAACCTTTATAAGAAGAAGACATGAGGATCTTAGATCAGCTTCCTTCTTTTGCAGCTGAAAATATATTGAATGTCAGTAAAAGGTCTCATCTATTTTTATATATCTATCTCTGTCTGTCTATGTGTCTAGCTATCATCTATCTATCTATCTATCTATCTATCTATCTATCTATCTATCTATCTCTCTATCTACATGTCAATCTATGTACTTATCTGTTTGTCTGTCTGTCTATCTATGTATCTATCTATGTGTGTATCTATGTATCTATCTATCTATGTGTCTATTTATCTATCTGTGTATCGATCTACCTATCTGTCTGTCTGTCTATCTATGTGTCTATCTATCTATCTATCTATCTATTGGTCTATCTATCTATCTGTGTATCTATCTATATATATATCTATCATCTATCTATTTATCTACCTATTAGTCTATCTATATATCTGTCAATCTATGTGTCTATTTGTCTATCTATCTATCTATCTATGTATCTATCTATCTATTGGTCTATCTATCTATGTATCTATCAATCTATCCTTCTATCTATCCATCCATCTATCCATCTCCATCCATCTATCATATCAATTGATCTATCTATCCATCTATCCTATTGATGTATCAATCTATCCTCCATCTATCTGTCCATTTCTACGCATCTATCCTATCAACTTAATAGTCTATCCTTCTATTTATCTATCTCTCTATGTATCTCCATTCATCTATCCAATTGATCTATCAATGTATTCTTCTATCTATCAATCTATCTATCTACCTACCTACCTGCCTATCTATTTTATCTAATCTATCTATCTGTCCATCTATCTACCCATCTATTATCTTTATCTATCTCTATCTATCATCCATCTTTCTATGTCTTTATCTAGCTCTCTATCAAACTCTATCTATCTATCTCTTTCTCTATCTGTATCTATCCATCCATTCTTCTGTCCATTCATCTGTCCATCCATCTGTCTGTCAATCTATCTATCTCTATCTGTCTCTATTTTTCTATCTATCTATCTATCTATCTACCTATCTATCTATCCATTCTTCTGCCCATTCGTGTGTCTGTCAATCTGTCTATCTATCCTTCTATCTATCTATCATCTATCTGTCCATCCATCCATCCATCTATCCATCCATCCACCCATTCATCCATTCACCTATCCATCTATCAATCCATCCATCCATCCATCCATCTACCTTATGCATAACAGCCGGACCATGCAGAAGACAGAGGGCTGAGGAATGGGAGCTTCTGGTGAGGTCTGTGGGTGCAGCCATGAACCCCTCCAGTTAATGTGACTGTATTGGGGAGAACTGGCACCATTGAGAGGGAAGTTGTAGCTGTGAAGAGAACAGGACCCAGTGATTGTTGTTGAAGACCATCTGTGCACGATCTGAGGCAGAGCTGGAACACTCAGGTGACGAGTTCCTCACTGAAGGTCAATTTGGACCATCCCAAGAGTCCCCTTGGTAGCACAGAGAGATACTGATCTCCCAAAGCAGGTACAAAGAAAGTAAAAGATCAGGAACAAAGTGTGCTGGGACTGTCTGATGTCAAACCCCAGCTAACGGGCAGTATCAGGACATGATGGACACCACCTCAAGACATGGGATGGGGTGTCCTGGTATCTGTACCTTTGAGAGCTTTATTTTATTTTATTTTATTTTATTTTATTTTATTTTATATTTTATTTTATTTTATTATTTTATTTTATTTATTTATTTATTTATTTATTTTATTTATTTTATTTTATTTATTTTATTTTATTTTTTGAGACAGAGTCTCACTCTGTCACCCAGGCTGGAGTGCAGTGGTGCAACCTCAGCTCACTGCAACCTCCACCTCCTGGGTGACAGGCCCCACCGTGTAGCTGGGATGACAGGCATGAGCCACCATGCCCAGTCCCAGCTTGGGTTCTGAACCCTTCAACAGAGACTCTTTCTGAGAAAAAACAGGCCAGGCACAGTGGCTCACGCCTGTCATCCCAGCACTTTGGGAGGCTGAGGCTGGTGGATTATCTCAGGTCAGGAATTTGAGACCAGCCTGGCCAACATGGAGAAACCCCATCTCTACTAAAAATACAAAAATTAGTCAGGCATGGTGACGGGCGCTTGTAATCCCAACTACTCGGGAGGCTGAGACAGGAGAATCACTTGAACCCAGGAGGAAGAGGTTGCAGTGAGCCAAGATCACACCACTGCACTCCAGCCTGGATGACAGAGCAAGACTCTGCCTAAAAAAATTAAAAAATTAAAAGTAAATAAATAAATATGAAGTTGGCAACAAAAAAAATCAAACTTGGCCAGGCGCGGTGGCTCACGCCTGTAATCCCAGCACTTTGGGAGGCCGAGGTGGGCAGATCACAAGGTCAGGAGATCGAGACCATGGTGAAACCCCATCCCTACTAAAAATACAAAAAATTAGCCAGGCTTGGTGGCAGGCACCTGTAGTCTCAGCTACTCAGGAGGCTGAGGGAGGAGAATGGCCTGAACCCGGGAGGCGGAGCTTGCATTGAGCTGAGACCCCACACTGCACTCCAGCCTGGGCGACAGAGCGAGACTCTATCTCAAAAAAAAAAAAAAGAAAAAAATCAAACTTTACTAGATAGGAGAACTGCACAAAAAACAGAATAAAACCTACAAATCACATTTTCTAATTATAAAAATATGATCATTTACATGAAAATGCTCTGTCTTACCAATAAGAAAGCTTATTAGTTAAAAGAAAAGAAACTGCATGTCTGTATATGCACATATGTATGCGGGCACGTGTGTCTGTACGCGTGTACATATGCAGTTGCCTTCCTCCACCAAAAGGTAAACTTTTGTTTTTTTTTTTTTGAGACGGAGTCTTGCTCTGTCGCCCAGGCTGGCGTGCAGTGGCGCGATCTTGGCTCACTGCAACCTCCCCCTTCCAGGTTCATGCCATTCTCCTGCCTCAGCCTCCGGAGTAGCTGGGATTACAGGCACCCACTACCTCTGGCTAATTTTTTGCATTTTCAGTAGAGATGGGGTTTCCCCATGTTGGCCAGGCTGGTCTCAAACTACCGACCTCAGGTGATCCGCCCACTTCAGCCCCCCTAAGTGCTGAGATTACAGGTGTGAGCCACCGCACCTGGCCTAAACATTTTTTTTATTGGGATAAAATTCGCATACCATGAAATTCCCCTTAACTATCTTGCAGAGAACAGCTCAATGGTATTTAACACTTTCACCATGCTGTGAAACCATCAGTCTATTTCCTTCTAGAACACTCTCTTCAACCCAAGGAGATCCTGCACCCATTATCACTCATGCCCATTTCCTCTCCCCACAAAAAGTCTCTTGAAATTTGTGACTTTGTGTATCTTTCCTCCACAACGACCATTCTCCTTAACTTTTAAAAAGCCATTTGCCCTCTCTTCTTTCTTTTTTTTTTTTCCGAGAAAGAGTCTCGCTCTGTTGCCCAGGCTGGAGTACAGTGGTGTGATCTCAGCTCGCTGCAACCTCTGTCTCCCAGGTTCAAGCAATTCTCCTGCCTCAGCCTCCTGAGTAGCTGGGACTACAGGTGCACACAACAACGCCCAGCTAATGTTTGTATTTTTAGTAGAGACGAGGTTTCACCATGTTGGCCAGGATGGTCTTGATACCTTGACCTCATGATCCACCCTCCTCAGCCTCCCAAAGTGCTGGGATTACAGGCGTCAGCCACCATGCCCCGCCCCCTCGCTTCTTTAATAAGGCCCTAATTTCCTTTACAGGATCCTGCCCCAACCCAGGGGATGAACCAGGCAGTTCAATCTGTTCCCCACTTCTGCTGGCCAAGCTTCAGACTTGATAAAGTGTGTGGGACAAGCAAGGCAAAAGAGGAAGAGGGGAAAAACTATCTTTGCCTACGCCCTCCCTTTCTGCTAAGAATGTTGTCTTGAGGATGTGATGTCTGGAGCTTCAGCAGCCACTTTGTGACTATGAGAAAACTCTGCTGTGCCCATGCCTTTCCTTCCTACCAGGAATGCTCTCTTGAGAGTGTGATGTCCAGAGCTTCAGCAGCCACTTTGTGACTATGAGAAAACTCTGCCATGCCCATGCCCTCACTTCCTGCTAGGGATGCTTTCTTCAGGGTGTAATGTCTGGAGCTTCAGCACCCACTTTGTGAGTATGAGAAAACTCTGTTGTGCCCATGGCCTCCCTTCCTTCTAGGAATGCTCTCTTGAGCATGTGATGTCCGGAGCTTCAACAGCCACTTTGTGAGTATGAGAAAACTCTGTTGTGTGCATGCCCTTCCTTCCTGCTAGCAATGCTGTCTTGAAGGCATGATGTACGGAGCTTCAGTAGCCACTTTGTGATTGTGAGAAAAGTCTCTTGTGCCCATGGCCTCCCTTACTGCTAGGAATGCTCTCTTAATGGCATGATGTCCAGAGCTTCAGCAGTCACTTTGTAAGAATGTGAAAACCGTGTTGTGCCCATGCCTTTGCTTACTGCTAGGAATGCTCTTTTGAGGGCAGGACATTCAGAGCTCCAGCAGCTGCTTTGTGACTATGAGGCACACTATCAGACTGTGAGGCATTACCATGCAGGAGGATGTCATTACCCGTTCTTTATTTGCATTACTGTTCTTTTGTTTGCATTACCTGTTCTTTATTTGCATTACTGTTCTTTTATTTGCATTACCTGTTCTTTATTTGCATTACTGTTCTTTTATTTGCATTACCTGTTCTTTATTTGCATTACTGTTCTTTTTTTGCATTACCTGTTCTTTATTTGCATTACTGTTCTTTTATTTGCATTACCTGTTCTTTATTTGCATTACTGTTCTTTTATTTGCATTGCCTGTTCTTTATTTGCACTACTCTCTGTTCTTTACTTGCACAAACGGCCTAGATTTCTCTGCCTGCAGCACTGCAGCAAACACTCTATGAGACTTTGGCAAGAGCAAGAAATATTCTCACTTCACATCTCCTCAATGCCTCCCAGCCATTTGTGCTGCTGTGATGATAGGTCTGTGGTAACGAATATTCCTTCTCCCCAGGCTCCAGCAGGTACCTGGAACAGGCATTCCTCGTAGTACTTCTGTTTGGTACTTTTCATCTCCAGAAAAGGAGTGGGAAAATCGCCTGCCTAAGTGGAGCCATACAGAGTAGCTAATGAAGTTCATGCATGAGGGCGTATGGGTCATCAAGCCCCTTTTAAGATTTACATTCCTCCAACTTCTTCTAAAGAACAGCATACTGGCCAGGTGCAGGAGCTCACGCCTGTAATCCCAGCACTTTGGGAGGACAAGGCAGGCAGATCACCTGAGGTCAGGAGATTGAGACTAGCCTGGCCAACATGGTAAAACCCTGTCTGTACTAAAAATAGAAAAATTAGCCAGGTGTGGTGGCACGTACCTGTAGACCCAGCTACTTGGGAGGCTGAGGCAGGAGAATCGCTTGAACCTGGGAGGCAGAGGTTGCAGTGAGCCAACATCTTGCCTCTGCACCCCAGCCTGGGTGACAGAGAAAGGCTCCATCTCAAAAAAAAAAAAAAAGAAACATATAAGAAAGAAAGAATGAAAGAAAAGAAAGAAAGAAAGACAAAAGAAAGAAAGAAAGAAGAAAGAAAGAAGAAAGAAAGAAAGAAAGAAAGAAAAAAAAGAAAGAAAGAAAGAAAGAAAGAAAGAAAGAAAGAAAGAAAGAAAGAAAGAAAGAAAGAAAGAAAGAAAGAAAGAAAGAAGGAAAGAAAGAAAAGAAAAGAAAGAAAGAGAGGGAAAAAAACACACAAAATACCTCCTGCATTCATTTGTTCCAGCGCCAGGCACAATGAGTTGCTGTTAAAATCCTAAGTTATTTCTCTTCTGGCAAAGAAGAGATGCCGACTTATGTTTTATTAGGTAGCTCATAAATTACCTTTTCTTAGGCGAACACAATGCTGACATCTCGTGTGCATTCTTGTCTAGACCAGCGCCTCTTTTCCTTCCAATTTCTTTAAGGGGGTCTTTTTTTTTTTCCAATGTGCATCGGCCAGCTACTCACTTTAGCAGCTTCTCAGAAACCCTTTCAAGTTCTGAAGCGTCTGCTAATAACACAGCCTTCAATCAAGGCTGTGTCTCCAATCATTCTTTCCAACAAAACCATCTTCCTTCTGCTCCCATAACATATGTTTGTAATCATGTAACACTCTCAGCCTGTTGCAGCAGCCCATCGTCTCTGCAACCCAGAGCTGCTCTTCTGAATGCTGTCCAATGTCATTTACGCTGGATTTTAAATGCATTTTTCCTCTAGCAGTCTTGGCTCTTTTAGGATCTCTCTCTCTCTCTCTCTCTCTCTCTGTTTTTTTCACCTTGTACATGATTTCCTTTGTTTTATGCATGTTGGAAACTCAGACCTTTTTGCAAGAATTCCATTTACCAAGATGCAGACAACAATCATAAAAGATGATGCTGGCTTTCAGAATGGAAAAAAAAATTACAAAAGAATTCTTTGACATTTAGCCATGTCATGACTGATTTTTTTAAATGCAATCATTTTCCATTTGTCTTTAACGCTAGCATTTTTACAAGTGGGTTTAAATATTTGATAGATTTATATTTTAAACATTTTAGCCCAGGTGCAGTGGCTCACGTCTGTCATCCCATCACTTTGGGAGGCCGAGGTGGGTGGATCACCTGAGGTCATGAGTTCGAGACCATCCTAGCCAACATGGTGAAACCCTGTCTCTACTAAAAATACAAAAATTAGCCAGGTGTGGTGACGGGTACCTGTAATCCCAGCTACTCAGGAGGCTGAGGCTGGAGGATCACTTGAGCCTGGGAGGCAGAGGTTGCAGTGAGCCAACATCTTGCCACTGCACTCCAACCTGGGTGACAGAGAAAGACTTCATCTCAAAAAAAAAAGAAAGAGAAAGAAAGAAAGAAAAAGAAAGAAAGAAAAGAAAGGAAGGAAGGAAGGAAAAGAAAGAAAGAAAGAAAGAAAGAGAAAGAAAGAAGAAAGAAAGAAAGAAAAAGAAAGGAAGGAAAGGAAAGAAAAAAAAACCAGCATACCTCCTGCATTCATTTGTTTAAGTGCAAGGCACAATGAGGTGGTGTTCAAATCCTAAGAGCTGAGATCATGCCACCGCACCCCAGCCTGGGCAACAGAGAAAGACTCCATCTCAAAAGAAAGAAAGGAAAGAAAGGAAAGAAAGAAAGAAAGAAAGAAAGAAAGAAAGAAAGAAAGAAAGAAAGAAAGAAAGAAAAGAAAAGAAAAGAAAGAAAGAAAGAAAGGAGAAAGAGAAAGAAAGAAAGAGACAGAAAGAAAGAGAAAGAAAGAAAGAAGAAATAAAGAAAAAAACCCAGCATTTCTCATGCATTCATTTGTTCCAGCACCAGGCACTACGAGGTGCTGTTCAAATCCTAAAAGCTGAGATCATGCCACTGCACCCCAGCCTGGGCGACAGAGAAAGACTCCATCTCAAAAAAAAAAAAAAAGAGAAAGAAAGAAAGAAAGGAAAGAAGGAGAAAGAAAGAAAGAGAGAGAGAAAGAAGAAAGAAAGAGAGAGGAAGAAAGAAAGAAAGAAAGAAAGAAAGAAAGAAAGAAAGAAAGAAAGAAAGAAAGAAAGAAAAGAAACAAGAAAGGAAGAAAAAAAAAAAACCAGCATACCTCCTGCATTCATTTGTTCCAGCGCCAGGCACAGTGAGGTGCTGTTCAACTCCTAAGAGCCGAGATCATGCCACTGCATTCCACCTGGGTAACATAGAAAGACTCCATCTCAAATAAATAAATACATAAATGAATAAAATGACCTACTCTCCTATTGACTTTGACTAGTCTACGTCTTTCTGGGTAGTGCCTTCACTCCTGTCTGACCCTTAGTGAATACCTCTAGGAATCTGTAATCAATATATTTGTAATGAATCACCATCAGCTGTCCATGGTCCCAATGATTCCCAATGAATTTACCTCCAAGGGTGAAGATGCCCCTGTTTTCTGAGGGATCTCTTCCTCCTTGTGCCTTCTGCACCAAATCAAAATGTCCAATCTCAATGCTGGGGTTGGGATCATTGATGATTATCACGTGGGTTTCTCACATAGACTGTGGGTTGCATTTTTCTAAAATACATGGTCCAACAGCGTTTAAGGTCACTGTCATTGCCCCTAAACACACAGAGCGAGGCGTAGAACACAGAATCGAATGCACATACGTGCACACACACACACACATGCACTTCTTTTCCTAACTACATGAGAAAAATCATTCGGTGCTTATCAAAAATGACTCTCTGGCCGGACATTGTGGCTCATGCCTGCAATCCCAGCACATTGGGAGGCTGAGGCAGGCGGATCACCTGAGGTCAGGAGTTCGAGACCAGCCTGGTCAACAGGGTGAAACCCCCATCTCTACTAATAATACAAAAATTAGCTGGGCGTGGTGGTGGGCGCCTGTAATCTCAGCTACTTGTGAGGCTGAGGCAGGAGGATCACTTGAACCCAGAACGCGGAGGTTGCATTGAGCTGAGATGCTCAGATCTTTTAAGATATCTTTTTGGCTGGGTGCGGTGGCTCACGGCTGTAATCCCAGCACTTTGGGAGGCTGAGGCGTGTGGATCACCTGAGATCAGGAGTTTGAGACCAGCCAGGTCAACATGGTGAAACCCCTTCTCTACTAAAAATACAAAAATTAGCCAGGCGTGGTGGCTTGTGCCTATAATCCCAGCTACTTGGGATGCTGAGGCAGGAGAATCACTTGAACCCGGGAGGCCGAGGCTGCAGTGAGCTGAGATCATGCCACTGCAATCCAGCCTGGGAGACACAGCGAGACTCTATCTCAAAAAAAAAAAAAAAAAAAAAGGAAAAGAAAAACAAAGGAAGGTGTGATTATGGGAGAGCAGCCTAAACATTGAGGGGAACATCATAAATCCCAGCAGCAAGGGAAGAAAGGCCAGGTGACAGGGCTTTTTTCTTCACAGAAGTAACTGATGTCTGACTCCATTTCTATGAAACGTGCTCAACAGGCAAATCCACAGAGAGGAAGTGAATTTGTGACTCTCAGAGGTTGGGGAGGGGTATGTGGAATGACTGCTTGATGGGAATGGGGTTTTCCTTTTAAAGGGAATGAAGATTTTCTCAAACTACATAGAACTGGTGGTTGTACAGCACGGTGAAAGTACTAAATGCCCCGTTCGTATAATATAAAATAACTAAATTGATGTAATTTTTTTTTTTTGAGACAGAATCTTGCTCTGTCACCCAGGCTGGAGTGCAATGGTGCGATCTTGGCTCACTACAAGCTCCGCCTGCCGGATTCAAGCGCTTCTCCTGCCTCAGCTTCCCGAGTAGCTGGGATTACAGGCACCTGCCCCCACACCAGTATTTTTAGCAGAGATGGGGTTTCTCCATGTTGGCCAGGCTGGTCTCGAACTCCTGACCTCAATTGATCCACCCACCTCGGCCTCCCAAAGTGCTGGGATGACAGGTGTGAGCCACTGTGCCCGGCTATGTGATGTGTGCAAGTTTTTATTTGATAATTGTGAGTATTTCACACAAACGTGGGAGTACGGGGTATGCAACAAGCTTTTTAAAAAACAGAGGTATGTGATGTGAATCTTACCTCTATTTTTAAAAAAGCTTGTCACATGTCTCACACTCACAAGTTTGTGTAAAATAGTCACAATTATCAAATAAAAACTTGTACAGGGATATTCATAGCAGTGGTATTCACAGTAGCCAAAAAGTAGAAACAGCCCTACTGCCCATTTATGAATAAATGGGTAAACACAATGTGGCTCATCCATGCAATGCAATATGATAATGGAATATTATGCAGCCAAGAAAACGAAGAAGGCTCTAACAAAAGGCTGCAACATGAATGAATTTTCGCAACAGCCCTACTGACCTTCTATGAAGGAATGATAAACACGATGTGGTTCATCCATGCAATGGAATGTTATGCAGCCTTGATAAGGAACAAGGCTCTGACAAAAGCTGCAACAGGAATGAATCTTTGGAACAGCCCTACTGCCCATCTATGAAAGAATGGATAAACACAGCATGGTTCATCCATGTGATGCAATATTATAATGGGATATTATGCGGCCTGGAAAAGGAGCAAGGCTCTGACAAAAGGCTGCAACATAAATGCATTTTTAGAAACAGCACTACTGCTCATCTATGAAGGAATGATAAACACAATATGGTTCATCCATGCAATGCAATCTTATAGTGGAATATTATGCAGGCTGGAAAAGGAACAAGGCTCTGACAAAAGCAGCAACATGAATGAATTTTGGAAACAGCCCTACTGCTAATCTATGAAGGAACGGATAAACACAACATGGTTCATCAACGCAATGGAATATTATGCCACCTGGAAAAGGAATGAGGCTGTGACAAAGGCTGCAACATGAATGAATTTTGGAAACAGCCCAATGCCCATCTGTGGATGAATGGATAAACACCACGTGGTTCATCCATGCAGTGCAATATTATAATGGAATATTATGCAGTCTGGAAAAGGAACAAGGCTCTGACAAAGGCTGCAATGTGAATGAATTTTTGGAAACAGCCCTGCTGCCCATCTATGAAGGAATGACAAACACACCGTCATTTATCCATGCAATGGAATATTATGCAGTCTGGAAAAGGAACAATGTTGTGACAAAAGCAGTAACATGAATGAATTTTGGAAACAGCCCTACTGCCCATCTATGAAAGAATGATAAACACGATGTGGTTCATCCATGCAATATTATAGTGGAATATTATGCAGCCTGGAACAGGAACAAGGCTCTGACAAGACTGTATCAGGAATGAATTTTTGGAAACAGTCCTACTGCTCATCTATGAATGAATGATAAACACAATGTGGTTCATCCATGCAATGCAATATTATAATGGAATATTACGCAGCTGGAACAGGAACAAGGCTCTGACAAAGGCTGCAATGTGAATGAATTTTTGGAAATAGCCCTAATGCTCATCTATGAAGGAGTGATAAACACAGCATCCTTTATCCATGCAATGGAATATTATGCAGTCTAGAAAAGGAATAAGGCTCTGACAAAAGACTGCAATATATATGAATTTTGGAAACAGCCCTACTGCCCATCTATAAAGGAATGGATAAACACAGCATAGTTCATCTATGCAATGCAATATTATAGTGGAATATTACACAGCCTGGAACAGGAACAAGGCTCTGACAAAGGCTGCAATGTGAATGAATTTTTGGAAACAGCCCTACTGCCCATCTATGAAGGAATGATAAACACAGTGTGATTCCTCCATGCAATGGAATATTATGCAGCCTGGAAAAGGAACAAGGCTCTGACAAAAGCTGCAACATGAAAGAATTTTTGGAACAACCCGAACAACCCGACTGCCCATCTATGAATGAATGGATAGACATAGCATGGTTCATCCATGCAATGGAATATTATAATGGAATGTTATGCAGCCTTGAAAAGGAACGAGGCTCTGACAGAAGACTACAACATGAATGAATTTTGGAAGCAGCCCTACTGCCCATCTATGAAGCAATGGATAAATAAAGCATAGTTCATCCATGCAGTGGAATATTATGCAGCCAAAAAAAAGAACAAGGCTCTGACAAAGGCTGCAATGTGAATGAATTTTTGGAAACAGCCCTACTGTCCATCTTTGAATGAATGATAAACACAGTATGGTTTATCCATGCAATGGAATATTATGCAGCCTTGAAAAGGAGCAAGGCTCTGACAAAGGCAGAGACAGGTTGCAATGTGAATGAATTTTTGGAAACAGCCCTACTGCACATCTATGAATGAATGATACACACAATGTGGTTCATCCATGCAATGCCATATTATAATGGAATATTATGCAGCCTTGAAAAGGAAGGAGGCTCTGACAAAGACTGCAACCAGCATGAATTTTTGGAAACAGCCCTACTGCCCATCTATGAAGGAATGATAAACACAGTGTGATTCCTCCATGCAATGGAATATTATGCAGCCTGGAAAAGGAACAAGGCTCTGACAAAAACTGCCATGTGAATGAATTTTTGGAAACAGCCTTACTGCCCATCTATGAAATTATGATAAACACAATGCAGTTCATCCAGGCAATGCAATATTATAATGGAATATTATGCAGCCTAGAACAGGAACAAGGCTATGACAAAAGACTGTATCATGAATGAATTTTTGGAAACAGCCCTACTGCCCATCTATGAATGAATGATAAACACAATGGGGTTCATCCATGCAATGCAATATTATAATGGGATATTATGCAGCCTGGAACAGGAACAAGGCTCTGACAAAGGCTGCAACATGAATGAATTTTTGGAAATAGCCCTACTGCTCATCTATGAAGGAATGATAAATACGGCATGGTTCATCCATGCAATGGAGTATTATGCAGCCTTGAAAAGGAACAAGGCTCTGACAAAATCTGCAACATGAATGAATTTTTGGAACAGCCCTACTTTCCGTCTATGAAAGAATGATAAACACAGTATGGTTCATTCATGCAATGCAATATTATAATGGAATATTATGCAGCCTGGAAAAGGAACAAGGCTCTGACAAAAACTGCAATGTGAATGAATTTTTGGAAAGAGCCCTACTGCCCATCTATGAAAGAATGATAAACACAATATGGTTCATCCAGGCAATGGAATATTATGATGGAATATTATGCAGCCTGTAAAAGGAACAAGGCTCTGACAAAGGCGGTAACATGAATGAATTTTTGGAAATAGCCCTACTGCCCATCTATGAAGGAATGACAAACACACCATCGTTTATCCATGCAGTGGAATATTATGCAGTCTAGAAAAGGAACAATATTTTGACAAAGGCTGTAACATGAATGAATTTTGGAAACAGCCCTACTGCCCATCTATGAAAGAATGATAAACACCATGTGATTCATCCACGCAATGCAATATTATAATGGAATATTACGCAGCCTGGAAAATGAAGAAGGCTCTGACAAAAGGCTGCAATGTGAATGAATTTTTGGAAACAGCCCTACTGCCCACCTATGAATGAATGATAAACACAGTGTTTTTCATCTGTGCAATGCAATCCTATAATGGAATATTATGCAGCCTGGAAAAGGAATGAGACTATGACAAAGACTGCAATGTCAATGAATTTTGGAAACAGCCCTACTGCCCATTTGTGAATGAATGGATAAACATCACGTGATTCATTCGTGCAATGCAATATTATAATGGAATATTATGCAGCCTTGAAAAGGAACAAGGCTCTGACAAAAGGCTGCAATGTTGATGAATTTTGGAAACAGCTCTACTGTCCATCCATGAAGGAATGGAGAAACACAGCATAGTTCATCCATGCAATGGAATATTATAATGGAATATTACACAGCCTGGAAAAGGAACAAGGCTCTGACAAAGACTGCAACGTGAATGAACCTTGAGTACATCATGCTCAGGGAGAAAAGCCAGGCACAAACACAAAAGCACACGTAGTGTATGATTCCCTTTCAATGAAACGTGCTGAACAGGTAAACTCCTAGAGAAAGATAGTGGATTTGTGGGTGCCAGGGCCTGAGAAGGAGAAATGGAAGTGACTGTTTAATGCGTACAGGGTGCGCTTTTGGGGGTGATGAGAAATTTCTGGACCTAGAGATTGGTGATGGTTGTACAACATTGTGAATGCACTAAATATCACTGACTCATTGAGTTTAAAACAGGTATAATGCTGAATTTTATATATTTGTATTTTGTCATCATAAAAAGAGTGTACATTCTGAATTTTCTTTTTTAACAGGTGAGAGGTTGGGTAAAGAATCTTCCAGAATGGACGGACATGGTGACTCACCCCTGAAATCCCAGTACTTTGGGAAGTCAAGGTGGGCAGATCACCTGATGTCAGAAGTTCGAAACTAGCCTGGCCAACATGGCGAAACCGCGTCTCTGGTAAATATACCAAAAAATTAGCCGGGTGTGGTGGTGCACGGCTTAATCCCAGCTACTTGGGAGGCTAAGGCAGCAGAATCGCTTGAACCTGGGAGGCAGAGGTTGCAGTGAGCTGAGATTGCGCCACTGCACTCCAACCTGGAGGACGGAGCAAAAACTCTGTCTAAAAAAAAAAAAAAAAAAAAAAAAACTTCCAAATGCTTGCCTTCTCCACACGCTATGTCACTTTTGCTGGTTGACCTAGAATCCATCCTTTTTTTTTCTTTTTTTTTTTTTTTCTCGAATGCAATCCACACATACAAGCTGAAGCTGGCCACAGTCGCCACTTATAAAGTGTGATTGGTGTAATAGAGTTGAACTTCCATTTTTACTTACTTATTTTCATCATACCCAGAACGATTTATGTGGTTTCACACTTAGATGTCCAAAGGGTGCCGGCATTAAAGTGGTTTGTGCTGAATGCCGTTGTAATTCGGAAGGGTTGGGGGCGTCCACTGGCGTAATTGATACTCTAACCCGTAATTGGCACTCTAACTTGAAACACATTTTATTTATAATTTTTATTTATTTATTTATTTATAAAATAATATTTTATTTACACAATGTGTTTCATTCACGTGGCTGTCTTTGTCGGAAAACTGTTCCTTTTCCAGGCTGCATAATATTCCATTATGAGTCCACGGTTTCTGTGAAGGTATTGCCCAAAAAGCCATAACAAAACAAAATGAAGTTCAGAGCCGTCATCACAGCCCGGAATGCTGGTGTTCACTTTGGCCCCATCAAGAGTCTAAGATGTTTTGGTGGGGAGCCCTGATATTCATTTCTGTGCTGCTGGAGACCTTGTAGAGAAATCTCAGCTTACCAAAGGCCAGAAGAGAAATGGCGGAAACGTTTTGACATTCTCTGGCTGGGATGCCTGGAGAATTACACAATGATCCAGAATCATGTGGGTAAAGAAGGAGTTTGGGAAACTTTTGCTGTTTTTTTTGCTGTTTGTTTGTTTTTGAGATGGACTTTCACCCTGTCACCCAGGCTGGAGTGCAATGGTGTGATCTCGGCTCACTGCAAACTCCACCTCTGGGGATCAAGAAATTCTCCTGCCTTAGCCTCCCTAGTAGCTGGGATTACAGGCGCACGCCACCAAGCCCGACTAATTTTTTTTTTTTTGAGGTGGAGTCTTGCTCTGTCTCCCAGGCTGGAGTGCAATGGCATGATCTCGGCTCACTACAACCTCCGCCTCGTGTGTTCAAGCCATTCCCCTGCCTCAGCCTCTGGAGTAGCTGGGACTTCAGGCATGCGCTACTGCGCCCAGCTAATTTTTATATTTTGAGTAGAGATGGGGTTTCTCCATGTTGGCCAGGCTAATCTCGAACTCCTGACCTCAGGTGATCTGCCCGTCTCGGCCTCCTGAAGTGCTGTGATTACAGGCGTGAGCCCCTGCACCTGGCCCAGCTAATTTTTTTTTTTTTTTTGAGATAGAGTCTTTCTCTGTCGCCCAGGCTGGAGTGCAGTGGCACAATCTCGGCACACTACAACCTCCACCTCCAGGGTTCAAGCAATTCTCCTGCCTCAGCCTCCCAAGTAGCTGGGATTACAGGCACCCGCCACCACGCCTGGCTAATGTTTGTATTTTTAGTAGAAACGAGGATTCACCATGTTGGCCAGGCTGGTCTCGAACTCCCGATCTCAGATGATCCACCCACCTCAGCCTCCCAAAGTGCTGGAATGACAGGCGTGAGCCACCACGCCTGGCCGAGTCTGGGAAGGCTTTGACAAAAATATCGCTTTTTCTGGGAGTTGGTGGCACCCAATGAGTGTTGACAAATTCTGTCAGGGTGAAATTGAGCCAGTTGTCACCTTCGGTCACCAGCAAATAAGCCAGTGTGACAGTTGTCACATCTTCTGTAGGCCTTAGCTCAAAGCAAATATGGCTTGGTGTTTTCCTGGCCTGGTACAAATCTGACCATCTCCCTGTAAACTCTGCCCTCCTCTTTGGGCCTGAAGCAGACCCTGTCCCTTGTCAAACCTCATAGCAGGCTGGGCGTGGCTGCTCACGCCTACGATCAAAGCACTTTGAGAGGCTGAGGCAGGAGGATTGCTTGAGACTTGAAGTTCAAGACCAGCCTAGGCAACACAGTGAGGTCCCGTCTCTACAAAAAATGAAAAAATAGCTGGGCATGGTGGTAAGTGCCTGTGGTTCCAGCTACTCGGGAGGCTGAGGGAGGAGAATCACTGGAGCCCAGGAGGTTGAGGCTGCAGTGAGCTATGATAATGCTGCTGTACTCCAGCCTGGACAACAGAGCAAGACCCTGTTTTTCTTCCTCAAAACACACACACACACACACACACACACACACACAAACTCCTTAGGAATTATGGCTCACATATGATTTTTTTTTTTTTTGAGACAGAGTCTTGCTCTCTTCCCCAGGCTGGAGTGCAGTGGGGTGATCTCAGCTCACTGCAACCTCTGCTTCCCCAATTCAAGTGATTCGTCTGCCTCAGCCTCCCAAGTAGCTGGGATTACAGGCACCTCAGCTCACTGCAACCTCTGCTTCCCCAATTCAAGTGATTCTCCTGCCTCAGCCTCCCAAGTAGCTAGGACTAGAGGCACCTATACCACGCCCGGCTAATTTTATATTTTTAGTAGAGACGGTGTTTTGCCATGTTGGCCGGGCTGGTCTCAGACTCCCGACCTCAAATGATCCACCCACCTCAGCCTCCCAAAGTGCTGGGATTATAGGTGTGAGCCACCCCACCCGGCATTTCTTTTGTAAGTATTTTAACGCTGGTTGGACTCAAGGGCGACTAGTCCATGGAGTCAAGGACGATCAGTACTTTCCTTTGGATTTTTTTACATTTTAATTTTAATTTGTGTAGATTTACGGATTCCAGTTCCAGTTTTGCTCCACGGATATTGTGCGTGGTGAAGTCTCCGCCTTCAGCATCACCAAAGGTTTTGTTCAGTCCTCAAATCATTGATTCCAGGTACTGTTTAAAACCATTTTTGCAGGATAAATGTTAACTTGTTAAGTAAAGTAAGGCTAAGCAGGGAAAAAAAAGAAAAACACCTTTGGACTCAAAAGAGGCATGATATATTTTATATCATGTTCTGCCTGATGGAGGGAAATAAATATTTCTGTGCTTGTGCCTTGGAGGACCAGGTGAAGCCCCAGAGTGGACGCCCATCACTGTGTTAGAGGCTGTTTACTGAGGTCCTACTATGTGCAAAGCTCTTAGCGGCACGTTGTGAGGAAGAATGAATGATTTGACCTCTGAAAATTCATGTCCCTACTAGGCTAATCCAACACGGGGCAGATACAGAAAGGAGATAACGGCCGGGCACGGTAGCTCACACCTGTAATCCTAGCACTTTGGGAGGCCGAGACAGGAGGATCATGAGGTCAGGAGTTCGACAGCAGCCTGGCCAACATTGAGAAACCCCATCTCTACTAAAAATGCAAAATTAGCTTGGCATGGTGGCGGGTGCCTGTAATACGAGCTACTGTGGAGGCTGAGGCAGGAAAATCACTTGAACCCAGGAGGTGAAGGCTGCAGTGAGCTGAGATCATGCCACTGCACTCCAGCCTGGGCAACAGAGCAAAACACCATCCCCCAAACGAAAACAGAAACAAAACAAACAAACAGAAACACAGGAGGGAGAGCTCAGCCTTATTTCTGCAAGGGTGACCAATGTGAGTCACGAGGGATCAGGTAAATGGGGTTTTGCAGACTGCATAGGAGTTTGCCAGGGAGATTTAGGAGAGTTTGTGGAGAGGGATCAATACTTGCAAATGCTTAGAGGTGTGGTTGTGGGCCCCTTTAACGGGAATAGCAGAAGGGGGGTTGTATGAAGACAGAATCAAAGAGAATGTTATTATTTCTCCCAACAAAGCAGGTACCGCCCAAATCAGGGCATTTTTCTTTATCGTTGTTCTCATTTTAATTTGTCCTCCCAGGTTCTGCCGTTAGGACTCTCGGCTCTTGACCATTAATTTTTGCCTTCACTTTTATCTTAATAGTTACATATATATTTAAGATGTTAGTTAGGTATTCTTAATACCCCAACACAATTTTATAGTTGATTTTTTTCATGGGGGTTAGGTAGAGGTCCCCTTTAACACTCTAATGCAATCTGTCCAACCGTCACCAATATATAAACAGAGACATTAAGAATAACGGACACCCATCGCTTCTCCCACCCCATCCAGCCCTCTGCGACGCTACCCACAACCCAAGGTGACCCTGTGTGGAGTTTGGTATCCTTCATTTTCTGAATTTCCTTTGATACTTCACTTTATTGCATTTCTCTATTTTAATTGTCTCTAACTTTATGAAAAGTGTATATCATGCTCTATGTAATTTTTTGAGACCAGCATTTCCCACTGAAAACGTCATTTCAAAGATTCATCCATACTGGATTTCTGCTCTGTCTTCATTTTGGTGGCTCCATAATATCCCCGTGGGTGAATATTCCACAACTTATGGATGCGTCCTTCTGCCTATGGGCATTAGGTTATTTCCTCGTAGAAACAGGAAATGGAAATAGGAATATTTCTATGGGGTATTTTGGGGCAGGGCTACTGTAAACATTTTTAGACTTGTTACCTGATGGGCAAATCAAGACTGCCGTGAGACACCCTTTTCACACCAATATTGAAAGACAGGACTAGCTGGATTTCCTAGGCCAACTCGGAATTCCTAAGTCTAGGTGGGGAAGGTGATCGCACCCACCTTGTAACTCAGCTCACACCCAACCAATCGGGTAGCAAAGAGGGAGCTCACTAAAATACAAATTAGGCTAAAAGCAGGAGGTAAAGAAATAGTCAAATCATCTATCACCTGAGAGCACAGGGGGAGGGACAATTATTGGGATATAAACCCAGGTATTTGAGCTGGGAGTGGGCAACCCCCTTTGGGTCCCCTCCCATTGTATGACAGCTCTGTTTTCAAGCTGTTAAATCTTGCAACTGCACACTCTTTTGGTGAATGTTTGTTCCGGCTCGAGCTGAGCTTTCGCTCGCCGTCCACCACTGCTGAACGCCGCCGTTGCAGACCCACCATTGACTTCCACCCCTCTGGATAGGGCAGGGTATCTGCTGTGCTTCTGATCCAGCAAGGCACCCCCTGCCACTCACAATCATTTTTCCTGCGTGGCTAAGTGCCCTGGTTTGTCCTAATGGAGCTGAACACCAGTCGCTGGGTTCCAGGGTTCTCTTCCGTGACCCATGGCTTCTAATAGAACTACAACACTCACTGCATGGCCCAAGGTTCCATTCCTTGGAATCCATGAGGCCAAGAACCCCAGCTCAGAGAACAAAAGACTTGCTGCCATCTTGGGAGTGGCCGGCTGCCATCTTGGGAGTGGCCCACCCCCATCTTGGGAGTGGCCTGCCCCCATCTTGGGAGCTCTAAGACCAAAGACCTGCCCGTAACGATATGATTGGCAAAAATGTTAAAAATGAAGCATTCTGAAGGTTGCAGATGTTGCCGTAGGTGCCAGAGATTGGCTTTCCTCAACATTGTAGGGCGAAATGTCTGTCTCGATCACCATTTTGGAAAGGGGTTTGGCCTCATCTTAAAGTTGAGAAACACGGGTTCCCCAGCCCAGCAATTGTACTCTGGATGTGTCCCCAAGATGAACTCCAGCCTTTGGGTATTGTCAGAGGCACTGGAACCGGAACAACTTTGGCTTGAATAGGGGCTGGGTAAAATGAGGCTGAGACGTACTGGGCTTCATCCCCAGATGGATAAGTCATCCTAAGCTACAGGATGAGTTAGGAGGTTTGCACAAGAACACAGGTCACAAAAACCTTGCTGATGAAACAGGTTGCAGTAAAGAAGCTGAATGAAACCCACCGAAACCAAGATGGCAAAGAGAGTGACCTCTGGTGGTCCTCACTGCTACACTCCCACCAGCGCTAAGACAGTTTACAAATGCAATGGCAACGTCAGGAAGTTACCCTATATGGTCTAAAAAGGGGAGCCATGAATTATCCACCCCTTGTTTAGCATAAATTCTTTCCTGGGGGCTCCAGGACTCCTCCCTCTCTGGGGGGTCTGGAATGGCATCCTTGGGCTTGTGGCCTCATCAGTCCAGTCTCTACCTCCTCTCAAAGGTTTTTGGGTTAGAATATGAAACATATCTTTTTTGGGATACACAGTTCAATCCACTTCAAATGTATCAAGTTCTCTCTGGAGGCTCTAGGAAGGATCCTTCCTGCCTCTCCCAGCTCCTAGAGGATCCAGAGTCCCTGAGCTTGTGGCTGCATCACTCCAGTCTCTGCCTCCGTCTCCAGGTGGCCTTCTCCTGTGTGTCTGTGTCTCCTCTTCTGTCTCTTGAAAAGACACTTGTCATTGCATTTAGGGCTTACCCTACTCTACTCCAGGATGATCTCATCTCAAGGCCCTTCACTTTATCACATCTACAGAGACCCTATTTCGAAATAAGTTCTCACTCCAGGTTCTGGGCTTTCAGATGTGGACAGATCTTTCTGGGGGCCACTGTTCAATCCAGTACAATTGTATCCAGTTCCCTCTGGAGGCTCTAGGGGAGGATCCTTCCTGCCTCTCCCAGCTCCTGGGGGATCCAGCATCCCTGGCCTTGTGGTCCCATCACTCCAGTCTCGGCCTCCATCTCCATGTGACCTTCTCCTCTGTGTCTGTGTCTTCTCTTCTGTCTCTTATGGGGACAGCTGTCATTGGATTCAGAGTCCACCATAATCCAATATGACCTCATCATAACTTGACTAAAACTGTGAAGAGCGTATTTCCAAAGAAGGTGATGATGAGAGATTCTGAGTGGATGCGAATTTTGGAGAGAACGCAGTTCCATCCTCTGCAGAGTGTCTTGTGCTGTCTCCAACGTCCTTATCTGCTGGAGACCCTGTGGGCGTTGAGCAAGGTGGTCCTCCTGCGTCACCACCTCTGGGGTCTTACCTTTCGCCAGGTGTGCCCACCTGGTGGCCGAATGGTGCAATGTGAAATGATCTTTGCTCTCTGCTCCCTCATCTCTCTCTCTCTCTGTGTCCCTCTCTCTCTCTCTCTCTCTCTGTTTCTCCAGCATGCTGGTCCTGTCCACACCACCTCATCCAGCCAGGTGGAACCCATTCTCATCCACTCAGCAAGGGAGGAAAGTGCTCACGTGAAAACAGGTAAGGATGTGCAGAGGGGCTTCGGAACATGGAGTCAGGGCAAGAGGGTGGGTAACACTGGGATGGAGCCCACAGCATTCTGTGCTCATCCCTGCAGCTGCCTGGGGGCTTTGTCTGCATTCGCTCCTCTCCACCATCCACAGCTTCTCACTCTTCCTCCATGTGGTACACATTTTCCTGCCCAGGAGCTGCTCCGTGAGCTCGGGATGCTCTCCCTCTAGATCCCTGCATGGCTGTCACCTTCCTGTCCACACTTAGCAAGACCCACAGTTGTTTCGTTCAGTCTTTGGGGGCAGCTGTCTCCTGAGCAAGACCACCTCTCTCAAGCCTAGAATGTGAGTCAAGGAAGCAGCCAGGAGCTGAACCAGCAGCACTAAAGCTACATCCGCCTCTTCCCAGGAAACAATGGTTTAGAATCATCCTTGTGCACCTGCCAGGATTGTTAGACTCAAAACATAAGGAAAGAAAAATAATAAGTGGGCTGGACACAGTGGCTCACGCCTGTAATCCCAGCACTTTGGGAGGACAAGGCGGGCGGATCACCTGAGGTCAGGAGTTCGAGACCAGCCTGACCAACATGGAGAAACCCCGTCTCTAGTAGAAATACAAAACTAGCCGGGCGTGGTGGTGCACACCTGTAATCCCAGCTACTTGGGAGCCTGAGGCTGGAGAATCGCTGGAACCTGGGAGGAGGAGATTGAGGTGAGCCGAGATCGGGCCACTGCACTCCAGCCTGGGCGACAGAGCGAGACTCCATTTCAAAAAAAAAAGAGGAACCGTATTTGCAAACCATGCCTCTCTGAAATGCATTAATTTTAATATATAAGACAGTTAGGTCCGGACACACTGGCTCACGCCTGTAATCCCAGCACTTTGTGGGGCTGAGGTGGGCAGATCACGAGGTTAGGAGATTGAGACCATCCTGGCTAACACGGTGAAACCCCGTCTCTACTAAAAATATTTAAAAAATCAGCCAGACGTGGTGGCGGGCACCTGTAGTCCCAGCTGCTGGGAATCCCGAGGCAGGAGAATGTCATGAACCCGAGAGGCGGAGGTTGCAGTGAGCTGAGATCGCACCATTGCACTGCAGCCTGGCTGACAGAATGAGACTCCAGCTCAAAACAAAACAAACAAACAAACAAAAATTCACAAATGAGTGAGATGGCTTGGACCCTGTGCGCAGACAGTCCCTTGCAGAGGAAGCTTTCATGGGATTTTCAGAACCGGTCAGCTGCTCAGGAAGCTCCTCCTGCAGCAGGAAGATAGGGAGGATATAGAAGTAAGACGTGTCCACTGGGAATAGGCCATCAATGCATGCACTTCCATTCCAAGTTCCTTTCCACGTTCCATTCCACGTTCCATTCCGCGTTCCATTCCACATTCCACGCCATTCAATTCCACATTCCATTCCATTCCATTCCCCATTCCATTCCACATTCCATTCCATTCCATTCCAAACTCCATTCCATTCCATTCCACATTCCATTCCATTCCATTCCCTTCCACATTCCGTTCCAGATTCCATTCCATTCCATTTCACATTCCATTCCATGTCATTCCACATTCCATTCCACATTCCTCTCCAATATATTCCATATTTCGTTCCATTCCATTCCTCATTCAATTCCATTCCATTCCATTCCACATTCCATTCCATTCCATTCCACATTAAACATTCCATTCCACGTTCCATTCCATGTTCCATTCCACATTCCATTCAATTCCATTCTACGTTGTATCCCACGTTCCATTCCATTCCATTCCACATTCCATTCCACATTTCATTGCATTCCATTCCACTTTCCTTTGTATTCCATTATACATTCCATTCCACATTCCATTCCGTTCCTTTCCACATTCCATTCCACATTCCATTCCATTCCATGTTCCATCCCACATTAGATTCCATTCTATTCCACATTCCATTCCAGATTACATTTCACAGTGCACTCCACATTGCATTCCATTCCACGTTCCATTCCACATTCCATTCAATTCCATTCTACGTTGTATCCCACGTTCCATTCCATTCCATTCCTCATTTCAATGCATTCCATTCCACTTTCCTTTGTATTCCATTATACATTCCATTCCACATTCCATTCCGTTCCTTTCCACATTCCATTCCACATTCCATTCCATTCCATTCCACGTTCCATTCCACATTCCATTCCATTCTATTCCACATTCCATTCCAGATTACATTCCACAGTGCATTCCACATTGCATTCCATTCCACGTTCCATTCCACATTCCATTCCACATTCCATTCCATGTTCCATTCCACATTCCATTCAACATTCCATTCAACATTCCATTCCACGTTCATTTCCAATTTCCATTCCACATTCAATTTCATTCCATTCCACATTCCACTCAATTCCATTCCACTCCTTTGCAGGTTCCATTCCTCATTGCATTCCATTCAATTCCACTTTGAATACCACATTCCATTCCATTGCATTCCACTTTCCATTACACATTCCATTCCATTGCATTCCACATTCCATTTTACATTCCATTCCATTCCATTCCACATTCAATAAGACATTCCATTCCATTCTATTTCACATTCCATTCCACTGCATTCCATTCTATTCCATTCCACATTCCAATCCTTTACATTCCACATTCCATTCCTTTCCACATTCCATTCCATTCCATTCCATTCCGGCTTCCATTCCAGCTTCCACTCTACTTTCTCTTCTGTTCCATTAAACATTCCATTCCACATTCCATTCCATTCAATTCCAGTCCATATTCCATTTCATTCCATTCCATACCACATTCCATTCCATTCCACTTTGCATTCCATTCCATTCCACATCCCATTCCATTATACATTCCATTCCATTCCATTCCACTCCATTCCACAATCCATTCCAATCCACATTCCATTCCACATTCCACTATTTTCCACTCCACATTCCCTTCCACATTCCATTGCATTCCTTTCCATTCCACATTCCATTCCATTCCATTCCACATTCCAATCAACTCCATTCCACATTCCATTCCACATTATATTCCATTCAATTCCACGTTGCCTTCAACATTCCATTCCATTCCACTCCACTTTCTATTCCATTACACATTCCATTTCATTCAATTCCACATTCCATTGCATTCCATTCCACGTTCCATTCCATTCCATTTCACATTCCATTCCATTCAGCATTCCATTCCACATTCCATTGCATTCCATTCCATTCTATGTTCCATTCCAGATTCCATTCCATTCAATTCCACATTCCTTTCCATTCCATTCCATGTTCGATTCCATTCCATTCCACATTCCATTCCATTCCATTCCACATAACATTCCATTCCTTTCAAAATTAATTCGATTCCATTCCATTCCACATTCCTTTCCATTCTAGTCCACATTCCATTCCATTCTTTGCCACATTCAACTCCATTCCATTCCACATTCCATTCCATTCCAATCCAATTTCCGCATTCCATCCCACTTTCCATTTTGCGTTCCATTCCACGTTCCATTCCAATCCATTCCACGTTCCATTCCATGTTCCATTCCTTTCCATTCCATGTTCCATACCACATTCCATTCCATTCGATTTCACGTTCCGTTTCACTTACCAATCCATTCCAATCCAATCCACATTCCATTCAAATCCATTCCACATTCCATTCCAGTCGACATTCCATTCCACTCTTTATTCCATTCAACATTCCATTCCAATCCGTTCCATTCCACATTCCATTCCATTCCATTAACCATGACATACCATTCCATTCCACGTTACTATCCATTCCATTCCACCTTCCATTCCATTTCATTCCACGTTCCATTCCATTCTATTTCACCTTCCATTCCATTCCATTCTACTTTCCATTCAATTCCATTCCACGTTCCATTCCACATTCCATTCCATTTAAATCCAAGTTGCATTCCATTCCATTCCACTTTCCAATCCATTCCATTCCACATTCCATTCCACTGCACATTCCATTCCATTCCATTCCACTCCATATTCTATTCCATTCCACGTTCCATTCCATTCAATTCCATTCCACTTTCCATTCCATTCCATTCCACATTCCATTCCATTCCATTCCACTTTCAATTCCATGTTCCATTCCACGTTGCATTCCACAATCCATTCCACTCCATTCCACGTTCCATTCCACGTTCTATTTCACGTTGCATTCCATTAAATTCCACGTTACATTCCACTTTCTGTTCCATGTTACATTCCATTACATTCCACGTTCCATTGTACTTTCCATTCTACGTTTCATTCCATTCTATTCCACCATCCTTTCTACGTTCCATTCCACATTCCATTCCATTCCACTCCACATTCCATTGCACATTCCATTCCATTCCATTCCACATTCCATTCCACATTCCAATCCATTACATTCCACATTCCACTCCATTCCATTCCACATTCTGTTCCATTCCATTCCACATTCCATTGCTCTTTCCATTATATTCCATTCCACATTCCCTTCTACATTCCATTCCATTCCATTAAACATTCGATAACACATTCCATTCCACAATCCATACCACATTCCATTCCATTCCAAGATCCATTCCACATTCCATTCCTTTCTATGTTCCGTTCCACATTCCATTACACGTTCAATTCCACATTCCATTCCATTCCATTCCAAGTTCCATTCCACAACCCATCTCATTCCATTCCATACACCATTTCATCTCATTCCACATTCCGTTCTACATTCCATTCCATTAGATTCCACATTCCATTTCACATTACCTTCCACAATCCATTCTACATTCAATTCCATTCCAAGTTTGATTCCACTTTCCATTCCACTTTCCATTCCACGTTCCATTCCATTCCATTCCATTCCACATTCTTTTCCAGTCCATTCCACATTCCATTCCACATTCCTTTCCATTCCATAACACATTCCATTCCACATTCCATTCCACATTCCAATTCACATTCTATTCAATTAGATTCAATTCCATTCCACATACCATTCCATTCCATTCCATATTCCATTCCACTGCATTCCATTCCATTACACATTCCATTAGACATTCCATTCCATTCCATTTCATTCCATTGCATTCCATTACATTTCATTCCGCTGCATTCCATTCCATTTCATTCCATTTCATTCCATTCCACATTCCACTCATTTCCATTCCGCTCCACATTCCATTCCATTCCATTCCACATACCATTCCTTTTCACATTTCATTCTATTTCATTCCATTCCTTTCCTCATTCCATTTCAGATTCCATTCCACTATCCTTGCCACATTCCATTCCATTCCATTCCATTCCATTTCAGTCCATTCCATTCCTTTACACATTAAATTACAGAGTTCATTCCATTCCATTCCATTCCATTCCATTCCACATTCCATTCTTTCCACTCCACTTTCAATTGCATTCCACATTCCATTTCATTAAATTCCACATTCCATTGCAGATTCCATACCGCATTCCATTCCACATTCCATTCCATTCCATTCCATTGCACATTCCTTTCCACATCCCACTCCATTCCATTCCATTCCATTCCACATTCCATTCCATTCCACATTCCATTCAATATTTCATTCCACATTCAATAACATTTCATTCTACATTCCTTTTCATTCCATTCCATTCCATTCCACATCCCTTTCCATTCAATGTCATTCCATTCCATTCCACATTCCTTCCCATTCCATTCCACACTACATTCCGCATTCCATTCCACTACATTCAACATTCCATTCATTAACACATTCCATTCCAATCCATTCCATTCCACATTCCGTTCAACATTCAATTCCACATTCAATTCCATTCCTTTCCACATTCCATTCCATTACTTTGCATTCCACATTTCATTCCATTCAATTCCATTCCACATTCCATTGCATTCTACATTCCGTTACATTACTATCCAATCCATTCCACATTCCATTCCACATTCCATTCCATCCCATTCTATCTTCCATTCCATTCCATTTAACATTGCATTCCATTCCATTTCACATTCCATTTCATTCCACATTCCATTCCATTCAAATCCATTCCATTCTACATTCCATTCCACTTTCCATTCCATTCCATTCTGCATTCCAATTAACCCTCGATTCCATTCCGTTCCACATTACTATCCACATTCCATTCCACATTCAATTTGTTTCCATTCCATTCCACATTCAATTCCATTCCATTCCACATTCCAATCCATTCCGTTCCACATTCCATTCCCTTCCACATTCCATTCCACATTCCATTCCATTCCTTTCCACTTTCCACTCCACTGCATTCCACATTCCATTCCACATTCCATTCCATTCCATTGCACCTCCCATTCCTTTCCATTCCACATTCCTTTCCATTCCATTCCACATTCCATTCCATTCATTACACATTCCATTCCATTCCATACCTCATTCCATTTCATTACATATTCTATTCCATTCCACTTTCCATTCCATTCCATTCAACTTTCCATTCAACGTTCCATTCCATTCCATTCCTGGTTCCATTCCACATTCCATTCCTTTCCATTCCACGTTCCATTCCATTCCATTCCACATTCCATTGCACATTCCATTCAATTTGATTCCTTTCAACATTCTTCATTCCATTCCATTCCTTTCAACATTCCGTTCCACTTTCCATTGCATTTCACATTCCATTTTGTGTTTCATTCCGTTCCATTCCACATTCCATTCCACGTTCCATTCCATTCCATTTCACATTCCATTTAAGATTCCATTCCACATTCCGTTCCATTCCATTCCCTTCCACATTCCATTTCATTCTCTTCCACATTCCATTAAATTCCATTAAACATTCCATTCCATTCCATTCCTTTACATATTCGATTCAACTTTCCATTCATTTCCATTCCACATTCCATTCCATTCGCTTTCCATTCCATTCCATTCCACATTCCATTCCGTTCCATTCCACATTCCATTCCATTCCATTCCACATTCCATTCCATACCATTATCCATTCTTTCCACTTTCCATTCAATTCCATCCCTCATTCCACTCCTTTCCAATACATTGCATTCCATTCCATATTCCGCTCCTCTCCATTCCATTCCACATTCCTTTTCATTCCATTCCGCATTCCATTCCACATTCCATTCCATTCCATTCCACATTGCATTCGCATCCACTCCATTCCAATCCACATTCCATTCCATTCAATTTCACATTTGATTCCACATTCCATTGCATTCCATTCCACGCTCCATTCCATATTCCTTTCCACATTCCATTCCACATTCCATTCCACATTCCAAGGCATTACATTCCACATGCATTCCATTCCAGATTCCATTCCTTTCCATTCCACGATTCATTTCATTGCATTCCACTTTCCATTCCGCATTCCATTCCATTCCATTCCACATTCCATTCTATTCCATTCCACCTTCCATTCCACCTTTCATTCCATTGTATTCCACATTCTATTCAATTCCATTCCATTCCACATTCCATTCCATTCCGTTCAACGTTCTATTCCCTTCCAATTCACGTTCCATTCCGTTCCATTCCACGTTCCATTCCACATTCCATTCCATTCCATTCCATATCATTCCATCCCTTTCCAGATTCCATTCCATATTCCATTGCATTCAGATTCCATTCCACATTCCATTCCATTCCATTCCATACTCCATTCCACATTCCATTCCCCATTCCATTGTACATTCCATTCCATCCCATTCCACGTTCCAATCCATTCCAGTCCATTTTCTATTCCATTCATTCCACATTCCATTCCACATTCCATTCCACTTTCAATCCCACGATCCATTCTACGTTCCATTCCACTTTTCATTTCATTCCATTTCACGTTCTATTAAACGTTCCATTCCATGTTCCATTCCATATTTCATTCCATTCCATTTCATACTCCATTCCACATTTCATTCCAATTCATTTCATACTCCATTCCACATTCCATTCCATTCCATTCCATTCCTTTCCACATTCCATTCTATTCCATTCCATGTTCCATTCCATTCCATTACATATTCCTTTCCTTCCCATTCCACGTTCCATTCCACATTGCATTCCATTCAATTCCATTCCACTATGCATTCCATTCCATTCTACATTCCATTCCACATTCCTTTCCACTTTCCATTCCATTCCATATTCCATTCTACATTCCATTCCATTCCATTCCATTCCACATTTCAATCCATTGTATTCCACATTCCATTCCATTTAGTTCCACATTCCATTCTACATTTCATCCCATTTCATTGCACATTCCATTCAATTGCGTACCACTTTCCATTCCATTCCGTTTCACATTTAATTACATTCCATTCCATTCTTGTCCAGATTCCATTCCATTCCATACAACATTCCATTCCATTCCATTCCACCTTCCATTCCACTTTCCACTCCACATTCCATTCTACCCCATTCCACATTCCATTCCCTATTTCATTCCACATTCCATTCCATTCCATTCCACTTTCCATTTTATTCCATTCCACTTTCCATTCCATTCCATTCCACGTTCTATTCCATTCCATTCCACGTTCCATTCAACATTCCATTCCATTACATATTCCATTCCATTACATTACTCTTTCCATTCCACATTCCTTTCCATTGCATTCCAAATTGTATTCCATTTCACATTCCATTCTGTTCCATTCCACATTCCATTGCATTCCACATTCCATTCCATTCAATTCCACTTTCCATTCCATTCCACTTTCCATTCCATTCCATACACCTTCCAATCCATTCCATTCCATTCCACTTTCCATTCCATTCCACTTTCCGTTCCATTCCATACACCTTCCAATCCATTCCATTCCATTCCACTCCATTCCACATTCCGTTCCATTCCATTCCGTATTCTAATCCAGTTTCCATTCCTTTTCATTCCACGTTCTATTCCATTTAATTCCACGTTTGATTCCATTCAATTCTCCATTTCATTGCACTCCATTCCATTCAAGTCCTCATTCTATTCAATTCCATTCCATTCCAAACTATGTTCCATTCCATTCCAGTCCACATTCCTCTCCATTCCATCCCATTCCATTCCACATTCCATTTCAGTACATTCCACATTCCATTCCATCCCTTTCCACACTCCATTCCATATTAAATTCCATTCCATATTCCATTCCATTCCATTCCATTCCACATTCCATTCCATTCCATTCTACCTTCCATTCCGTTCCATTTAATATTGCATTCCATTCCATTTCTCATTCCATTCCATTCCACATTCCATTCCTTTCAAATCCATTCCATTCTACCTTCCATTGCATTCCAGTTTCCATTCCATTCCATTGCACATTCCAATTCACCCTCGATTCCATTCTGTTCCATATTCCTATCCACATTCCATTCCACATTCGATTTGTTTCCATTCCATTCCACATTCCATTCCACATTCCAATCCATTCCATTCCCCATTCCTTTCCATTCTACATTCCATTCCAAATTCCATTCCATTCCTTTCCACATTCCACTCCATTGCATTCCACATTCCATTCCACATTCCGTTCCATTCCATTGCATCTTCCATTCCATTCCATTTCACGTTCCATTCCATTCCATTCCATATTCCATTCCATTCATTACACATTTCATTCCATTCCATGCCTCATTCCATTTCATTACATATTCTATTCCATTCCAATTTCATTCCATTCCATTCAACGTTCCATTCCATTCCATTCCTGGTTCCATTCCACATTCCTTTCCTTTCCATTCCACGTTACATTCCATTCCATTCCACATTCCGTTGCACATTCCATTCCATTCGATTCCTTTCAACATTCCACATTCCATTCCACTTTCCATTTCATTTCACATTCCATTCCATGTTCCATTCCATTCCATTCCACATTCCTTTCCACGTTCCATTCCATTCCATTCCACATTCCATTTAAGACTGCATTCCACATTCCATTCCATTTGATTCCATTCCACATTCTATTGCATTCTCTTCCACTTTCCATTAAATTCCATTTAACATTCCATTACATTCTCTTCCATTACACTTTCGATTCAACTTTCCATTCCATTCCATTCCACATTCCATTCCACATTCCACTCTATTCCATTACATATTCCATTCCATTCCATTCCACATTCCATTCAATTCCATTCCACATTGCATTCCATTCCATTGCATTCCACATTCAATTGCACATTCCATTTCACATTCCATTCCTTTCCATTCCATTTTCCATTCCAATCCATTCCAATTTCCTTTCCACTTTCCATTCCATTCCATTCCACATTCTACTCCAATCCAATGCATTCCAGTCCACACTCCATTCCAATCCATTCCATTCCACATTACATTCCATTTCAATCCATGCCATTCCACATTCCTTTCCATTTCACATTCCATCCCACATTCCATTCAATTCCATTCCACATTACGTTCCATTCCATACCACATTCAATTCCATTCCCATCCACATTCCATTCCTTTCCATTCCACATTATTTTCCTTTCCATTCCACATTCCACATTCCATTCCACGTTCCATTCCATGTTCCATTCCACGTTCCATCCCGAGATCCATTGCACGTTCCATTCTTTCCATTCAACATTCCATTCCATGTTCCATTCTATTCCATTCCATGTTCCATCCACATTCGTTCCATTCCATTCCACATTCCATTCCAGTTTCCATTCCATTTCAATTTCCATTTCACATTCCGGTCCATTCCATTCCACATTCCATTCCGTGTCATTCCACATTCCATTCCACTTTCCATTATATTCCAATCCACATTTCATTCCATTCCATTCTATTCCAGTCCATATTCTATTCCATTACACATTCCATTCCATTCCATACCAAATTAAATTCGATTCCATTGCACATTCCATTCCGTTTCTTTCCACGTTCAATTCCATTACATTCAACGTTCCATTCCATTCCATTCCATTCCATGTTTCATTCCACGTTCCATTCCACTTTCCATTCCACATTCCATTCCACGTTCCATTTCATTACACTCCATGTTCCATTCCACGTTCCATTCCACATACAATTCCATTCAATTCCACGATACATTCCATTTTCCATTCCACGTTTCATTCCCGTTTCCATTCCATTCCATTCCACATTACATTGCAAGTTCCATTCCACATTCTGTTCCATTCCATATTCCATTCTACATTCGATTCCATTCCATTCCACATTCCAATCCATTGTATTTTACATTTCATTCCATTTAGTTACACATTCTATTCTACATTTCATCCCATTTCATTGCACATTCCATTCAATTGCGTACCACTTTCCATTCCATTCCATTTCACATTTCATTGCATTCCATTCCATTTCTGTCCACATTCCATTCAATTCCATTCCACATTCCATTCCGTTTCATTCCACATTCCATTCAATTCCATTTCATTCCAAATTCCATTCCATTCCACTTCATTACACATTTTATTCCAATCCATTGCATTCCATTACACATTCCATTCCATATTCCGTTCCATTTCATTTCACATTTGATTCCACATTCCATTCCATTCAATTCCTCCTTCTATTCCACTTTCCCCTCCATATTCCTTTCTACCCCATTCCACATTCCATTCCCTATTTCATTCCACATTCCATTCAATTACATTCCACATTCCATTTTATTCCATTCCACGTTCCCTTCCATTCCATTCCACGCTCTATTCCATTCCATTCTATGTTCCATTCAACATTCCATTCCATTACATATTCCATTCCATTACATTACTCTTTCCATTCCACATTCCATTCTGTTCCATTCCACATTCCATCCATTCCACATTCCATTCCATTCCATTCCACTTTCCATTCCATACCATACACCTTTCAATCCATTCCATTCAATTCCACTACATTCCACATTCCATTACATTCCATTCCATTCCGTGTTCTAATCCAGTTTCCGTTCCATTTCTTTCCACGTTCCATTCCACTTAATTCCACATTCGATTCCATTCAATTCTACATTTCATTCCACTCCATTACATTCAAGTCCTCATTCCATTCAATTCCATTCCTTTCCAAACTATATTCCATTCCATTCCAGTCCACATTCCACCCCATTCCATCCCATTCCATTCAACATTCCATTTCAGTACATTCCACATTCCATTCCATTCCTTTCCACATTCCGTTCCACATTAAATTCCATTCCATATTCCATTCCATTCCATTCCTTTCCATTCTACCTTCCATTCCATTCCATTTAACATTGAAATCCATTCCATTTCACATTCCATTCTATTCCACGTTCGATTCCATTCAAATCCATTCCATTCTACATTCCATTCCTTTCCACTGTCCATTCCATTCCATTCCGCATTCCAATTCACCGTCGATTCCATTCTGTTCCACATTCCTGTACAAATTCCATTCCACATTCAATTTGTTTCCATTCCATTCCGCATTCCATTCCATTCCATTCCACATTCCATTCCATTCCACATTCCAATCTATTCCATTCCACATTCATTTCCATTCTACATTCCATTCCACATTCCATTCCATTCCTTTCCACATTCCACTCCATTGCATTCCACATTCCATTCCACGTTCCATTCCTTTCCATTCCGCATTCCTTTCCACATTGCATTCCATTCCATTCTACACTACATTCCCCATTCCATTCAATTGCATTCCACATTCCAATCCATTCCATTTCACATTCCATTCCACATTCCATTCCACGTTCCATTCCACTCCATTCCAGGTTCCATTCCACATTACAATCCATTCCATTCCATGTTCCATTACACTTTCCATTCCACAATCCATTCCACATTCCATTCCACGTACCATTGCATTCCATTCCACGTTCCATTCCACTTTCCATTCCTTTCCATTCCACAATCCATTCTACATTCTATTGCCCATTCCATTCCACGTTCCATTCCACATTCCATTCTTCGTTCCATTCCACATTCTTTTCGACCATTCATTCCATTCCATTCCCCGTTCCATTGCACGTTCCATTCCACTTCCTATTCCACGTTCCATTCCGTTCCACTCCCCATTCCATTCCACATTCTATTCCGTTTCATTCCGCTTTCCATTCCACATTCCATTCCACATTCCATTCCATTCCATTCCACATTTCTTACCATTCCATTCTATTCCCTTCCACAATCCATTCCATTCCTTTCCACATTCCATTCCACATTGCATTCCATTCCATTCCACATTCCATTCCATTCCATTCCACATTCCATTCCATTCCATTCCACATTCCATTCCATTCCATTCCATTCCACTTGCCCTTCAACGATACATTCCACATAGCATTCCTCGTTCCACTCCATGTTCTATTCCACGTTCCATTCCACGTTCCATGCCATTCAATTCCACGTTCCATTCCACAAGCCATTCCATTATATTCCACATTCCATTCCACATTCCATTCAACATTCCTTTCCACATTCCATTCCATTCATTTCCACATTCCATTCCACATTCCATTCCGCTTTGCATTTCACATTCTATTCCATTCCTTTCCAAATTGTATTGAACATTCCTTTCTATTCCATTTCAGCCTCCATTCCACATTCTATTCCAATCCATTCCACGTTAATTTCCACGGTCCATTCCATATTCCATTGCACACTCCATACCACATTGAATTCCATTCAATTTCACGTTCCATTCCATACTAAATTCCACATTCCATTCCACACAACATTCCACATTCCATTCCACATACCATTTCACGTTCCATTCTACGATCCATTCCACGTTCCATTTCACGTTTCATTCCATTCCATTTCACGTTCCTTTCCACATTCCATTTCACCTTCCAGTTCATATTCCGTTACACATTCCATTCCATTCCACATTCCATTCCACATTACATTCCACATTCCATTCCATTCCATTTCTCATTCCATTCCACATTCCATTCCACATTTTATTCCACATTTCATTCCGAATTCCATTCCAAACTCCATTCTATTCCATTCCACATTCCATACCACATTCCATTCCATTGCATTCTGTTCCATTCAATTCCACATTGCCCTCCATTCTGTTCCATTCCGCATTCCATTCCTTTCTATACCACATTCCATTCCATTCATTTCCACATTTCATTGCATTCCATTGCATTCCATTATAAATACTATTCCATTCCACATTCCGCTCCACATTCTATTCCACGTTCCATTCCACGTTCCGTTCCATTCCATGCCACTTTCTATTCCATTCCTTTTAGCGTTCCATTCCCTTCCATTTCACATTCCATTCCATTTAGTTCCACATTCCTATCCACATTTGATTCCATTCCATTCCACATTCCAGTCCACATTCCATTACATTCCATTTCATTCCACGTTCCATTCCACATTCCATTCCTCATTCCATTCCACATTCCATTCCACATTCCATTCTCGTTCCATTGCATTTCATTCCACATTCCTTTCCACATTCCATTGCATTCCAGTTCACATGCCATTCCACGTTCCCTTCCATTACATTCCATTCCATTCCACACTCCAATCCGCAGTGCATTCCTTTCCATTCCACATTCCATTCCATTCCAATTCACATTCCATTCCACGTTCCATTCCACTTTCCATTCCTTTCCATTCCACAATCCATTCTACATTCTATTGCCCATTCCATTCCACGTTCCATTCCACAATCCATTCCTCGTTCCATTCCACATTCTTTTCGACCATTCATTCCATTCCATTCCCCGTTCCATTGCACGTTCCATTCCACTTCCTATTCCACGTTCCATTCCGTTCCACTCCCCATTCCATTCCACGTTCTATTCCGTTTCATTCCGCTTTCCATTCCACATTCCATTCCACATTCCATTCCATTCCATTCCACATTCCTTACCAGTCCATTCTATTCCCTTCCACAATGCATTCCATTCCTTTCCACATTCCATTCCACATTGCATTCCATTCCATTCCACATTCCATTCCATTCCATTCCACATTCCATTCCATTCCATTCCACTTGCCCTTCAACGATACATTCCACGTAGCATTCCTCGTTCCACTCCATGTTCTATTCCACGTTCCATTCCACGTTCCATGCCATTCAATTCCACGTTCCATTCCACAAGCCATTCCATTATATTCCACATTCCATTCCACATTCCATTCAACATTCCTTTCCACATTCCATTCCATTCATTTCCACATTCCATTCCACATTCCATTCTGCTTTGCATTTCACATTCTATTCCATTCCTTTCCAAATTGTATTGAACATTCCTTTCTATTCCATTTCAGCCTCCATTCCACATTCTATTCCAATCCATTCCACGTTAATTTCCACGTTCCATTCCATATTCCATTGCACACTCCATACCACATTGAATTCCATTCAATTTCACGTTCCATTCCATACTAAATTCCACATTCCATTCCACACAACATTCCACATTCCATTCCACATACCATTCCACGTTCCATTCTACGATCCATTCCACGTTCCATTTCACGTTTCATTCCATTCCATTTCACGTTCCTTTCCACATTCCATTTCACCTTCCAGTTCATATTCCGTTACACATTCCATTCCATTCCACATTCCATTCCATTCCATTTCTCATTCCATTCCACATTCCATTCCACATTTTATTCCACATTTCATTCCGAATTCCATTCCAAACTCCATTCTATTCCATTCCACATTCCATACCACATTCCATTCCATTGCATTCTATTCCATTCAAATCCACATTGCCCTCCATTCTGTTCCATTCCGCATTCCATTCCTTTCCATTCCACATTGCATTCCATTCATTTCCACATTTCATTGCATTCCATTGCATTCCATTATAAATACTATTCCATTCCACATTCCACTCCACATTCTATTCCACGTTCCATTCCACGTTCCGTTCCATTCCATGCCACTTTCTATTCCATTCCATTTAGCGTTCCATTCCCTTCCATTTCACATTCCATTCCATTTAATTCCACATTCCTATCCACATTTGATTCCATTCCATTCCACATTCCAGTCCACATTCCATTACATTCCATTTCATTCCACGTTCCATTCCACATTCCTTTCCTCATTCCATTCCACATTCCATTCCACATTCCATTCTCGTTCCATTGCATTTCATTCCACATTCCTTTCCACATTCCATTGCATTCCAGTTCACATGCCATTCCACATTCCCTTCCATTACATTCCACTCCATTCCACACTCCAATCCGCAGTGCATTCCTTTCCATTCCACATTCCATTCCATTCCAATTCACATTCCATTCCACATTTCATTCCACTGCTTTCCACTTTCCATCCCACATTCCATTACATTCCATTCCACATTCCATTCCATTCCACTTTCCATTCCAATTGCCATAGAATTCCATTCCACATTCCATTCCATTCCATTCCACATTCCATTCCATTCCAATCCACATTTCATTCCACCTTTCCTTCCATTCCATTCCACATTCTGTTCCACATTCCTTTCCACAATCTATTCCACATTCATTTCCTTTCCATTCCATTCTATTCCATTCCTCATTCCATTCCAATTTCCATTACATTCCTTTCCTCTTTCCATTCCACATTCCATTCGATTACATTCCACGTTCCTTTCCACACTCAATTCCGCACTCCATTCCTCATTCCATTCCGTTCCATTCCACATTCCATTCCACATTCCATCCCACCTTCAATTCCACATTATATTACACGTTTCATTCCACGTTACATTCCACGTTCCATTCCATTCCATTTAACGTTCCATTCCCGTTACATTCCATTCCATTCCAAGTTCCATTCCAGATTCCATTCCATGTTCCATTCCATTATATTCCACTGTCCATTCCATGTTCCATTGCCCGTTCCTTTCCATTCGATTCCACATTCCATTCCACATTCCATTAATTTCCATTCCGAGTTCCATTCCATAGTCCGTTCAATTCCTTTCCACACGCCATTCCTCATTCCATTCCACATTCCATTGCATTCCGTACCACATTCCATTCTGCCTTCCATTCCACTTTCCATTCCACGTTCCATTCGATTTCATTCCATGTTCCATTCCACATTGCATTCCTTCACATTGCACTTTTCATTCCACATTACATTGCGTTACATTCCACATTCCATTCCATTCCATTCCACATTCCGTCCCATTCCATTCCACATTCAATTCCATTCCATTACACATTCCATTGCATTCATTTCCAAATTTCATTCCATTCCATTCCATTCCATTCCACATACCATTCCATTCAACATTCCATTCCACATTCCATTCCTCTTTCCATACCGTGTTCCATTCCATTCCATTCCACATTCCATTCCTTTCCATTCCACATTCCACTACACATTCTATTCCATTCCATCCCATTCCACATTTCATTCCACTCATTTATTGCATTCCATTCTATTCCACCCCACATACCATTACATTCCACATTCCACTCCACATTCCATTCCACGTTCCATTCCATGTTCCATTCCTTTCCATTCCACTTTCCATTCCATTCCATTCCACATCCCATTCCAAATCCCATTCCACATTCCACTCCATTCCTTTCCACATTCCTTTCCACATTACATTCCTATACATTACATTCCACATTCTGTTCTCCATTCCATTCCTTTCCATTTAACATTCCGTTCCATGAATTCCACATTACATTCCACATTCCATTCAATTCCATTCCATTCCACATTCCATTCCATTCGATTCCATTCCAGATTCCAATGCATTCCTTTCAACATTCCATTCCAATTTCCATTCCATTCCATTCCATTCCACTTTCCAGTCAATTACGTTCCACTTTCCATTGAATTTCATTCCACATTCCTTTCCATTCAGTTGCACGTTCCTTTCCATTCCATTTGACATTCCATTCCACATTCCATTCTACATTCCATTCCATTCCATTTAACATTCCAATCCACATTCCATTCTATTCCATTCCTTTCCGCATTCCATTCCATTCCATTCCACATTCAATTCCAGATTCCATTCCATTCCTTTTAATACCACATTCCATTACACATTCCCTTCCATTGCATTCAACATTCCATTCCACATTCCATTCCATTCCTCTCCACATGCCATTCCATATACCATTACATTCCTTTCCATTTCACTTTGCATTGCATATTCCATTCCACATTCCATTCCATTCAATTCCACATTACATTGCACGTTCCATTCCACATTCCATTCCAAAATGCATTCTATTCCATTCCACATTCCATTCCACATTCCTTTCCACATTCCATTCCATTCCATTTCACATTCCATTCTCATTCCATTGCATTCCATTCCACATTCCATTACATAATCCATTCCATTCCATTCCACATTTCATTCCACATTCCATTCCATTTCATTCCACATTCCATTCCATTTCATTCCATATTCCATTCCATTCCTTTCCACATTCCATTCCCTTCCATACCACATTCCATTCCACATTCCATTTCACTTTCTATTGCAGATTCCATTCCACAATCCAATCCACGTTCCATTCCATTCCATTCCACTTTCCATTCCATGATCCATTCCACGTTCCATTCCACGTTCCATTCGATTCAATTCCATGTTCCATTAAACTTTCCATTCCATTAAATTCCACGTTCCATTCCACATTCCATTCTAGATTCCATTCCTCCTTCCATTCCACGTGACATTCCACTTTCCAATCCACGTTTCATTCAAAGTTGCATTCCACGTTCCATTCCATTCCATTAAACTTTCCATTCTACCTTCCATTCCTCATTCCATTCTACAGTGAATTACGTTCCACTCCACATTCCATTCCGCATTCCGTTTCACTTTCCATTCCACAATCCATTACATTCCATTCTATTTTCCATTCCACATTCCATTCCACATTCCATTCCGTTCTATTCCGCATTCCATTCCACATTCATTTCCACCTTCCATTCCACATTCCTTTCCATTACATTCCATTTAACATTCCTTTCCACATTCAATTCCATTACATTCCACGTTCCATTCCACATTCCATTCCACATTCCATTCCACGTTCCTTTCCGTTCCATTCCACGTTCCGTTCCACATTCCATTGCACATTCCATTCCACGATCCTTTCCGTTCCATTCCACGTTCCATTCCACTTTCCATTCCATTCCATTTCACATTCCATTGCACATTCCATTCCATATTCCATTCAACGTTCCATTCCATGTTCCATTCCATGTTCTGTTCCATTCCATTCTATGTACCATTACACATTCCTTTCCATTCCATGTTCCATTACACATTCCTTTCCATTCCAGTCCACCATCCATTCCACATTCCATTACCAGGTTCCAATGCACATTCCATTCCCTCCATTCCACTTACCATTCCACATTCCATTCCATTCTATTTTACGTTGCATTCCAAATTCTATTCCATTCCATTCCACAATCCATTCCACATTCCATTCCACGTTCCTTTCCACATTCCATTTCATTCCATTCCATGATACATTCCACATTCCATTCCGTTCCATAACACGTTCCATTCCACATTCCATTCCATATTCCTTTCCACATTCCATTCCGTTCAATTCCACATGCCACTCCACATTCCATTCCACATTCCATTCCACATTCTATTCCTCATTCTATTCCGCTTTGCAGTCCACATTCCATTCCATTCCATTACACATTCCATTCCACATTCCATTCCATTCCATTCCACATTCTATTCCACTTTCCCTTCTACATTCTATTCCAATCCAATCCGGATTCCTTTCCACGTTCCATTCCATTCCATTTCACATTCCATTCCACTTTCCATTCCACATTCCCTTCTACATTCCATTCCATTCAATTCCACATTCCAGTCAAAATTCCATTCCCTTTCATTATACATTCTATTACACATTCAATACCAAATTCCATTCCATTGCATTCAACATTCCATTCCATTCCATTCCACATTCCATTCCATTCCATTCCACATTCCATATCATTCCATTCCACACTGCATTACACATTCCCTTGCATTCCGTTCAATAGTCCATTCCACATTAAAACCCATTCCATTCCACATTCCATTCCACATTCCATTCCACATTCCATTCCATATTCCATTCCATTCCATCCAGATTCCATTCCATTCCATTTCATTCCAATCCATTACACATTCGATTCCACATTCCATTGTATTCCACGTTCCATTCCACATTCTATTTAACGTTCCATTCCACCTTCCATTCCACGATTCCATGCCACGTTCCATTCCATTCCATTCCAAGTTCCATTCCACCTTCCATTTCACATTCCATTCCAACTTCCATTCCTTTCCATTCCGCATTCTATTCCCCATTCCATACCTTTCCAGTCAATTTCTCATTCCATTCAATTCCACATTCGTTTCCATTCCAACACATTCCATTCCACATTCAATTCCGTCCATTCCACATGGAATTCCATTCCATTCCACATTCCATTCCATTCCACTTTCTATTATGTTCCATTCCTCACTACATTCCATTCCATTATACATTCCACTCACCACCATTCCATTCCACGTTCCATGCCATTCCATTCCATTCCACATTCTATTCCATTCCATTCCACATTCCATTCCAATCCAATTCATTCCATTCCATTCCCCATTCCATTCCACCTTCCATTCTCTTCCTCTACACATTCCATTCCATTCCATTCAACACTCCATTCCACGTTCCATTCCATGTTCCATTCCAAGTTCCATTCCATTCCATTCCACATTCCATATTATTCCATTCCATTTCATTCCGGATTCCTTTCCATTCTATTCCACATTCTATTCAATATACCATTCCATTCCATTCCACATTCCTTTCCACATTCCATTCCATTCCATTCCACATTCCATTCCATTCAATTCCACATTCCGTTCCTTTCCAATCCACATTACATTCCACATTACATTCCGTGTTCCATTCCACATTCCATTCCGCGTTCCATTCCATGATCCATGCCATTACATTCCACGTTCCATTCCACATTACATTCCACTTTTCATTCCACATTCCATTACATGTTCCATTCCATTCCATTCTACTTACCATTCCACATTCCATTCCATTCCATTCTATTCCATTCCATTCCACTTTCACTTGCATTCCATTGCATTCCATTACACATTCCATTCCTGATTCCTTTCCACATTCCCTTCCAAGTTCCATTCCAAATTCTAATCCATTCCATTCCATTCCACATTCCATTCCACATTCCATTCTATTCCATTCCATTCCACATTCCATTCCCTATTCCATTCCATTTTCAATTCCACATCCCTTTCCACATTCCATTCCATTCCACATTCCATTCCACATTCCATTCCAGTTTTCTTTCCACATTCCTTTCCACATGCCATTCCATTGCCTTCCACATTCCATTCCATTCAATTCCATTCCATTTCATTTCAATCCTTTCCACATTAAATTCCACTTTCAATTCCATTCAGTTTCCCATTCCATTCCATTCCATTCCACATTCTATTCCTTTCCATTCCATTCCGCATTCCATTTCGTTCCATTCCATTTGATTCCATTCCAATTCCCATTCCACATTCCTTTCCACATTCCATTCCATAGCATTCCACATTGCATTCCCTTCCACTCCACATTCCATTCCATTCAATTCCACATTCCGATCCTTTCTAATCCACATTACATTTCACATTTCATTCCGTGTTCCATTCCACATTCCATTCCACATTCCGTTCCACGTTCCATGTCATTCCATTCCACGTTCCATTCCACGTTCCATTCCAATTTCCATTCCACTTTCCGTTACACGTTCCATTCCATTCCATTCCACATTCCACTCCACATTCCATTCCATTTCATTTTATTCCATTCCATTCCATTCCACAGTCCATGCCATTCCATTCCACCGTCACTTCCATTCCATTGCATTCCATTACACATTCCATTCCTCGTTCCATTCCGCGTTCCCTTCCACGTTCCATTCCACATTCCATTCCACATTCCATTCCTTTCCATTCCACTTTCCACTCCACATTCCATTCATTTCCTTTCCACCTTCCTTTCTATTCCATACCACATTCCATTCCATTCCATTCTATTCCATTCCACATTCCAGTCCACATTCCATTCCACATTCCATTCTATTTTCAATTCCACATTCCTTTCCACATTCCAATCCATTCCATTCCATTCCATTCCACATTCCATTCCACATTCTATTCCATTCAATTTCACATTCCATTCAACATTCCATTCCACATTCCGTTAATTTCCATTCCACATTCCATTCCACATTCCATTCCATATTCCATTCCATTCTCTTCCACATTCCATTTCTCATTCCATTTCATTCCATTCCACATTCCATTAAATTCCACTTCATATACCATTCCACATTCCATTCCATTCCGTTCCATATTAAGTTCCAAATTCCATTGAACATTCCATTCCATTCCACATTTCTTTCCACGTTCCATTCCATTCCACTCCACGTTCCATTCCACATTCCATTCCATTCTATTCCACATTCCATTCCACATTCCATTACACATGCTATTCCACATTCCATTCCCTGCCATTCCTAATCCCATTCCATTCCATTCCACATTCCCTCCACATTCCATTCCACGTTCCTTTCCATGATCCATTACACGTTCCATTGCACAATCCATTACATTGCAATCTACATTCCATTACACAATCCATTCCATTAAATTCCACATCCCCCCACATTCCATTCCACGTTCCATTCCAAGTTCCATTCCAATTTCCATTCCATTGCATTCCATGTTCCATTACATTGCATTCCACTTTCCTTCTCATTGCGTTTCACGTTCCATTCCACATTGCATTTCATATTACATTTCACATTCCATTTCACATTCCATTCCATTCCATTCCATTCCATTCCACTTTCCATTGCATTCCATTCCACATTCCATTCCACGTTCCATTCCGGGTTCTATTCCACTTTTCATTGCACTTTCCATTCGATTCCATTCCAAATTCCATTCCACATTCCATTACACATTCCATTCCACATTCCATTCCATTCCACTCATATTCCAATCCACATTCCATTCCATTCCATTACACATTCTATTCCCAATTCCATTCCACATTCCATTCCATTCCATTCCACATTCCATACCGTTCCATTCTACTCTGGTTTCCATTCTTTCCATTCCACATTCCATTCCATTCCATTCCACATTCCATTGCATTCCATTCCATTCCAAATTGCATTCCACATTGCATTCACTTCCATTGCACATTCCATTCCATTCCATTACTTTCCATTCCACGTTCTGTTGCTCTTTCCATTCCAATCTGTTAAACATTCCATTCCACATTCCATTCCATTCCATTACACTTTCCAGTCCACATTCCATTCCACATTGCATTCCGTTCCATTCCACATTGCATTCCACATTTCATTCCGCGTTGCATTCCATTCCATTCCACATTACATTCCACATTATATTCCATTGCATTCCGCATTCCATTCCATATTCCAATCCATTGCATTCCGCATTCCATTCCATTCTAATCCACATTCCATTCCATTCCACTTTCCATTCCATTCCACTGCATTCCACAATGCATTCCATTCCAATCCGCTTTCCTTTCCATTCCATTCCATTTCATTCCACATTCCTTTCCATTGCATTCTATTCCACACTGCATTTCTTTCCATTCCATTCCATTCCATTCCATTCCAAATTGCATTCCATTCCATTCCACATTCCATTTCATTCCATTCCATTCCATTCCACATTCCATAGCATTCCATTCCTTTCCACATTCGATTACTTTCCATTCTGTATTCCGTTGCATTGTATTCCACATTCCATTCCATATCCCTTTCCATTCCATTCCATTCCACATTACATTCCACATTATATTCCATTGCATTCCGCATTCCATTCCACATTCCAATCCATTGCATTCCGCATTCCATTCCATTCTAATCCACATTCCATTCCATTCCATTCCATTCCACTTTCCATTCCATTCCACTGCATTCCACAATGCATTCCATTTCAATCCGCTTTCCTTTCCATTCCATTCCATTTCATTCCACATTCCTTTCCATTCCATTCTATTCCACACTGCATTTCTTTCCATTCCATTCCGTTCCATTCCATTCCAAATTCCATTCCTTTCCATTGCACATTCCATTTCATTCCATTCCATTCCATTCCACATTCCATAGCATTCCATTCCTTTCCACATTCGATTACTTTCCATTCTGTATTCCGTTCCATTGTATTCCACATTCCATTCCATATCCCTTTCCATTCCATTCCACATTCCATTCCACGTTCCGTTACACATTCCTTTCCACGTTCCATTCTACGTTCCATTCCACATGGCATTAATTTTTACATTACATTCCTTTCCATATTCCATACCATTCCATTGCATTCCTTTCCACATTCCATTACATTACATTCCACATTCCATTCCATATTCCATTCCCTTCCATTACACATTCCATTCCAATTTCCATTCCATTCCATTCCACATTCCATTCAACATTCCTTTCCATTATATTCCACATTCCATTCCACATTCCATTGCTTTCCAATCCACATTCCATTCCATCCAAGCTTCCATTCTTTTCCGCATTCCATTCCATTCCATTCCACATTCGATTCCATTAAATTCCACATTCCATTACATTCCATTCCACATTCCATTCCACATTCCATTCCACATTCCATTCCATTCCATTCCACATTCCATTCCATTCCATTCCATTCCTTTCCATTCAGGATTCCATTCCACATTCCATTCCACATTCCATTCCACGTTGCATTCCATTCCACTCCAGAATGCATACCATTCCAATCCACATTACATTCCATTGAATTGCACATTTAATTAAATGCCATTGCATTCCACATTCAATTCCATACCATTCCGCCTTCAGTTCCATTCCATTCCCTTCTATTCCATATTCCATTCCATTCCATTCCACATGCCATTCCATTCCATTCCACATGCCATTCCATTCCATTCCACATTCGATTCAATTAGATTCCACATTCCATTACATTCCATTCCACATTGCATTCCACATTCCATTCCACATTCCATTCCATTCCATTCCACATTCCATTCCATCCCATTTCATTCAATTCTAGATTCCATACCACATTCCTTTCCACATTCCATTCCACGTTCCACTCCATTCCACTCCACGTTGCATTCCATTCCAATCCACATTCCATTCCATTGAATTCTACATTTAATTCTATTCCATTTCATTCCACATTCAATTACATACCATTCCGCGTTAAAATCCATTCCATTCCCTTCTATTCCACATTCCCTTCCATTCCATTCCATTTTTCATTCCATTCCATTCCACTTTCCATTCCCCATTGCATTCGAAATTCTATTCCAATTTCCATTCCATTTCATTCCACATTCCATTGAATTCCATTCCACATTCCATTCCACGTTCTATTCCATTCGATTCCACATTCCATTGCATTCCTTTCCACATTCTATTCCGTTCAATTGCTTATTTCTTTCCATCTCATTGCATTCCACTTTCCATTCCATTCATTTCCAATTCCATTCCATTCCATTCTATTCCAATCCACATTCCATTCCATTCCATTCCACATTCCATTCCACATTCCAATCCATATTCTATTCCACGTTCCATTCCATTTCATTACACATTCCATTACATTCCATTCCACATGCCAATCTATTCGATTCCACATTCCTTTCCACATTCCATTCCACATTCCCTTCCACATTCCATTCCATTGCATTCCACATTCCATTCCACATTCCATTCCATTGCATTCCACATTCCATTCCACATTCAATTCCATTCTATTCCACGTTCCATTCCATTCCATTCCATTCCATTCCACTTTGCATTCCATTCCATTCCACATTCCATTCCCCATTGCATTCCACATTCTTTTCCGATTTCCATTCCATTTCATTCGACATTCCATTCCATTCCTTTCCACATTCGTTTCCATTCAATTGCTTATTTCTTTCCATTCCATTGCATTCCAGTTTCCATTCCATTCCATTCCAATTCCATTCCACTCCATTCTATTCCAATCCACATTCCATTCCACATTCCATTCCACATTCTTTTCCACGTTCCATTTCATTTCATTCCATATTCCGTTACATTCCATTCCACATGCCATTCCATTTGATTCCACATTCCTTTACACATTCCATTCCACATTCCATTCCATTCCATTCTATATTTCATTCCATTCCATTCCACATTGCATTCCATTCCATTCCAATTTCCATTCTATTCCAAATACCAATCTGTTCCATTCCATTAAATTCCACTTTCCATTCCGTTCCACATTCGATTCCACATTCCAATGAATTGCATTCCACATTCCATTCCACATTCCATTAAGTTGAATTCCACAACCCTTTCCATTCCATTCCATTCCATTCCTCTCCACAATGCATTCCACTGAATTCCACATTCCATTCCACATTCCATTCAATGTTCCAATCCACGTTCAATTCCACACTCCATTCCATTCAATTGCATTTAATTCCGCATTCCATACCACATTGCATTCCAATTCTTTCCACGTTCCATTCAACATTAAATTCCACTTTCCATTCCACATTCCATTCCATTCCATTCCACATTGCATTCAATTACCTTCCAGTTCCCATTCCATTCCACTCCACATTCCATTCCATTCCACTCCAACTTACATTCCATTCCATTCCATATTCCATTCTCTTCCATTCCACAATCCATTCCACATTCCAGTGAAATGGAATGGAATGGAACGTGGAATAGAACAGAATGGAATGTGGAATCGAATGGAAGTGGAATGGAATGGAATAGATCGGAATCTGGAATGGAATGGAACGGAATGGATTGTGGAATGGAATGGAACGGAATGGAATGGAACGGAATGGAATGGAAAGTACAATGCTTTCAAATGGTATGTAGGATTGAATGGAATGGAATTGAATGGAAAGTGGAACCGAATGGAATGGAATGGAATGTGGAACGGAATGGAATGTGGAAGGAATGGAATGGAAAGAGGAATGGAACGTGGAATGAAATGAAGAATGGAATGTGGAATGTGGTGGAATGTAATGGAATCTGGAATGGAATGTTGAATGGAATGAGGAATGGAACGTGGAATGAAATGTGGAATGGACTGTGGAGTGGAGTGGAATGGAATGGAATGTGCAATGGAATGTGGAATGCAACGTAGAATGGAATGGAATGGAATGTGTAATGGAATAAGGAAAGGAATGTGGAATGGAATGGAATCGAATGGAATGTGGAATGGAATGTGGAATGGAATGCAATGGAATGTGGAAGGAAATGTGGAATGTTATGGAATGGAATGTGGAAATGAATGGAATGGAATGGGGAAAGGAATGTGGAATGGAATGGAATAGAATGTGGAATGGAATGTGGAATAGTATGTAGATTGGAATATGGAATGGAATGGAAAAGAAAGGAATGTGGAATGGAATGTGGAAAGGATTGGAATAGAATGAGTAATGGAATGTGGAATGAAATCTGGAATGGAATGGAATGCGGAATGGAATGTGGAATGTAATGAGGAATGGAATGTGGAATGGAATGTGTAACTGAATGTGGAATGGAAAGTGAAATGGAATGTGGAACAGAAAGGAATGGAATATGTAATGATGCATTGTGGAACCGAAAGTGGAAGTCATTGGAAAGGAATGTGGAATGGAACGTGGAATGGAATGGAATGGAACATGGAATGGAATGTGGAATGTAACGTGGAATTGAATGTGGAAAGGAACTTGGAATAGAATGGGTAATGTAATGTGGAATGGAACGTGGAATGGAATGGAATGTAAAGTGGAATGGAAAGTGAAATGGAATGGAATGGAAAGTGGAATGGAATGTGGAATGGAATGTGGATTGAAACGTGGAATTGAATATGCAATTTAAGAGAATGGAATGTGAAAGGGAATTGAAAGTAATGTGGTATGGAATTTGTACTGGAATGGAATGCAATATGGAATGGAAATTGGAAAGTATTGGAATGGAATTTGGACTGGAATGGAATGGAATCGGAAATGGAATGGAATGGAATGTGGAATGGAAAGTAATGGAATGTGGAATGGAATGGAATTTTATGTAATGTGCAATGGAATGAAATGGAATGGAATGGAATGTGGAACAGAATGGAATGGAATGTGGAATGGAAAGGAATGAAGGAATGGTATGTGGAATGGAATGGAAGGGTATGCAATGTGGAATGGAAAGGTATGGAATTTGGAATGGAAAGGAATGGCATGTGGAACGGAATGGAATGGCATGGAATGTGGAATGGAATGGAATGGAATGTGGAAAGGAATCGAATGGAATGTGGAATGGATTGGAATGGGGCGGAATGGAATGGAATGGAATGTGGAATGGAATGGAATGGAACATGTAATGGAATGGAATGGAAAGTGGAATGGAACGTCGAATGGAACATGTAATGGAACGTGGAATGGAAGGTGGAATGCAGTGGAATGTCGAATGGAATTCAATGGAATGTGGAATGGAATGTGCAATTAAATTGAATGGAATGTGGAATGGAAAGTTTAATGGAATGGAAAGGAAAGTGCAATGGAATGGAATGCAATGTGGAATGGAATGGAATGGAACGTGGAACAGAAAGTGGAATGGAATGAAATGGAATATGGAATGGAATGTTTAATGGAATGGAATGGAATGTGGTATGGAATATGGAATGGAATGGAATGGAATGTGGAATGGGATGTGGAATGGGATGTGGAATGGAATCTAATGGAATGTGAAATGGAGTGGAATGGAATGTGGAGTGGAATGGAATGGAATTGAATGGAATGTGGAATGGAAACAGGAATGGAACGTGGAATGGAATGAGATTGAATGGAATGTGAAATGGAAACAGGAATGGAACCTAAAATGGAATGGAATGTGGAGTGGAATGCAATGAAATGGAATGGAATGTGGAATGGAAACAGGAATGGAAAGTGGAATGCAATGGAATGGATCATGTAATGGAACGTGGAATGGAACGTGGAATGGATTGTGGAATGGAATGTGGAATGGAACGTGGAATGGAAGGTGGAATGGAGCGTGGAATGGCATGGAATGGAACGTTAAATGGAATGTAAAACTGAATGTTTAATGGAATGTAATGGAATGTGGAGTGCAATGAGGAATTAAATGGAATAGAATGTACACTGGAATGTGGAATGGAATGGAATGGAATGTGGAATGGAGTGGAATGGAATATGGAATGGAATGGAATGGAACGAGGAATTGAACTCAATGGAGTGGAATCTGGATTGGAAGGGAATGTGGACTGGAATGTGGAAAGGAATGAGATGGAATGTGGAATGGAATGAAATGGAAGGTGGAATGGAATGTGGAAAGGAATGTTGAATGCAATCTGGAATGGAATGCAATGTAATTTGTAATGGAATGTGGAATGGAATATGGAATAGAATGTAATGGAATGTAATGAAATGTGGAATGGAAAGTGGAATGGAACCTCGAATTGAATAGGGAAAGAAATGTGGAATGGAATGTGGAATGGAAAGGAATGGATTGTGGAATGGAATAGAATCGAATGGGGACAGGAAGGGAATGGAATGTGGAATGGAATGCCATGGAATAAGGAACGGAAAAGAAAGCAATGTGGAATGGAATGCAATGGAAAGTGGAATAGAATAGAATGGAATGTTGAATGGAATGAGGAATCGAATGTGGAATGGAATGGAATGGAATGTGGAATGGAATGTGGAATGGAATGGAATGGAACATGGAATGCAACGTGGAAAGGAATGGAATGGAACGCAGAGTGGAATGTGGAATGGAACGTGGAATGGAATGTGGAACGTGGAATGGAATGCAATGGAATGAGGAATGGAATGGGATGGAATATGGATTGGAATGGAAAGGAATGCGGAATGGAAGGGATTAGTATGTGGAATTCAATTGAATGGAATTTGGAATGGTATGGAAAGGAACGTGGAAAGGAATGGAATATACTGGAACGTGGAATTGAATGGAATTCAATGGGGAATGGAATGGAATGGAACGTGGAAGGAACGGAATGGAATGTTGAATGGAATGGAATGGAATGTGGAATGGAATGGAATGAAATGGAATGGAACATGGAATGGAATGAAATGTAAGGTGGAATTTAATGGAAAGGAATGTGGAATGGAATGGTATGGAACAGAATGGAAAGTGGAATGGTATAGAAGGGAACGTGGTATGGAATGGAATGGAACGTTTAATGGAATGGAATGGAACCTGGAATAGTATGGAAAGAACGTGGAATGGAATGTAATGGAATGTCGAATGAAATGGAATACAACGTGGAATGGAATGGAATGGAACGTAGAATGGAATAGAATGGAATGCGGAATGGAATGGGATGGGAGATGGAATGTATTGCAATGGAATGTGGAATGGAATATGGAATGGAGAGCTGAATGGAATGTGGAATGGAATGGAATTGAATGCAGAAAGTTAAGTGGAATGGAATGGATAGGAATGTAGAATTGAATGCAATAGAAATTGGAATGGAATGAAATGGAAGATGGAATGGAATACAATGCAACATGGAAAGGAATGGAATGGAATGGTATGGAATGGAATTGAAAGCGGAAGGGAATGGAATGTGGAATGGAACGGAAAGTTGAATGGAATGGAATGGAATGTGGAATGGAATCGAATGTAATGTGGACTGGAATCGAATGGAATTGAATGTGGAAAGGAATGTGGAATGGAATGGAATGGAAAGTGAAATGGAATGTAGAATGGAATGGAATGGTAGGTGCAATGGAATGTGGAATGGAACGTGGAATGGAATTTGGAATGGAATTGAATGGAATGTGGAATGGAATGGAATGTGGAATGGAATGGAAAGGAATTTGGAATGGAATGGAATGGAATGTGGAACGGAAAGGAATGGAATTTGGAATGAAATGGAATGGGATATGAAATGGAATGGCATTGAAGGTGAAATGGAATGCACGGGAATGTGCAATGGAATGGAATGGAATGTGCAATGGAATGGAATGTAATGTGGAATGGAATGGAATCTAATGGAATGGAATGTGGAATGGAATGGAATCTAATCGAATGGAATGTGGAATGGAATTGAATGTGAAATTGAACGGAATGCAATGTGGAATGGAATGGAATGGAAAGTAGAATGAAATGCAATGGAATGTGGAATGGAATATGGAATGGAATGGAATGTGGAATGGAACGCAGAAGGGAACAGGGAATAGAACATGGAATGGAACGTTCAATGGAACGTAGAATGTAATTGAATGGAAAGTGGAATGGAATGTGGAATGGAATCGAATGGAATGTGAAATGCAATGGAATGGAATGTGGATTGCAATGGAATGGAATGTGGAATGAAATGGAATGGAATGTTGAATGGAATCGATTGTAATAGGGAATGCAATGGAATTGAATGTGGAATGGAATGTGGAATGGAATGGAATGGAAAGGAATGTGGAATGGAATAGAATGGAATGGAATGTGGAATGGAATGTCGAATGGAATGGAATGGAATGTCGAATGGAATGTGGAATGGAATGTGGAATTGATGGAATGGAATGTGAAATGGAATGTGGAATGGAATGTGGAATGAAATAGAATGGAAAGTAATGTGGAATGGAATGTCGAAGGGAATGGAGCGGAATGTGGAAAGGAAGGTGGAATGGAACGGAATGGAATGTGGACTGGAAGGATGAATGGAATATGGAATGGAATGTGGAATGGAATGGAATGCAATGTGGAATGGAATGGAATGGAATGTGGAATGGAATGCAGAAGGGAATGGAATCAAATGTGGAATGGAATGTGGAATGGAATGGAATTGAACAGAATGTGTAATGTAATGGAATGGAACGGATAGTGGAATGGAATGGAATCGAACAGAATGTGTAATATAATGGAATGGAATGGAAAGTGGAATGGAATGGAATGGATTGTGGAATGTAATGGAATTTAATGTGGAATGGGATGTGGAAAGGATTGGAATGGAACGTGAAATAGAATGGAAAAGAATGTGCAATGGAATGTGGAATCGAACTTGGAAAGAAACGTTGACTGGAACGTGGAACGGAACGTTGAATGGAACGTGGAATGAAATGGAATGTAAAGGAAAGTGGAATGGAATGAAATGGAAAGGAATGTGGAATGGAATGGAAAGGAATGTGGAATGGTTTGGAATGGAATGTAGAATGGAACTTGGAATGGAACGTGTAATGGAAAGTGGAGCGGAATGTGGAATGCAATGTGTAATGGAACGGAATGGAACGGAATGGAACGGAGTGTGGAATGGATAGGAACGTGGAATGGAATGGAATGGAAAGTGGAATGGAATGGAATTGAGTGGAATGTGGAATGGAATGGAATGGAGTGTGGAATGGAAACGAATGTGGAATGGAATAGAATGGAAAGGGAAAGGAATGGAATAGAATGGAATGTGGAATGGAATGGAATGTTGAATGGAGTGGAATGGAGTGGAATGGAAATTGTATGGATGGAATGGAATGGAATGTGGAATGGAATGGAATGGAATGTGGAATGGAATGCAATGGAATGTGGAATGGAATGTGCAATTGAAAGGAATGGAATGGTATGGAATGTGGAATGGAAAGTGCAATTGAAAGGAGTGGAATGGTAGGAATATGGAATGGAATGGAATGTGGAATGGAATGGAATGGAATGTGGAATGGAATGGAAAGCAATATGGAATGGAATGGAATGGAATGTGGACTAGAACGTGGAATGGAATGGAATGGAACATGGAATGGAATGTGGAAAGGAACGTCTAAAGGAAGGTTGAATGGAACTTGGAATGGAATGGAATGGAATGTGGAATGCCATGTGGAATGGAATGTGGAATGTAATGGAATGGAAAGTGGGAGAGAATGGAATCAAATGTGGTATGGATTGTGGAATGTACTGGAATGGAATGTGTAATGGAATGAGGAATGTAATGTAATGGAATGTGGAAGGGAATGTGGAATGGAATGTAGAATGAAATGGAATGGAATGTTGAATGGAATGTGGAATGGAATGGAATGGAATGCGGTATGGAATGAAGAATAGAATGGAAAGGAATGTCAAATAGAAAGAAATGGATTGTGGAATGGAATATGGAAGGGAATGGAATGGAATGGAATGTGGAATAGAATGGAATGGAATGGAATGAGGAATAGAATGTGGAATGCACTGTGTAATGGAATGCAGTGGAAAGTGGTATGGAATGGAATGGAATGTGGAATGGAATGGAATGGAATGGAAGGTGAAATGGAATGTGGAATGGAATGTGAAATGGAATGTGGAATGGAATGTGGAACGAAATGAAATGGAACGTGGAATGGAATGGAATGGAAGGTGGAATCGAATGTAATGGAACGTGCAATTAATCCTGGAATGGAACATGGAATGGAAGTTGGAATGGAATGTGGAATGGAATGTGGAAAGCAATGGAATGGAATGTGGTAAGAAATGTGTAATGGAATGGAATAGAATGCTGAACAGAATGCAAACGATTGTGGAATGGAATGTGGAATGGAATGGAATGGAAGGTGGAATGAAATGGCAAGTGGAATGTAACGGAATGGATCATGCAATGGAGCATGGAATAGAACGTCTAATGGAACCTGGAATGGAACGTGGAATGGAATGTGGAATGGAGTGGAATCGAATGTGTAACGGAAGGTTAAATGGAATGGAATGAAATGTGGAATGCAATGTGGAATGGAATGGAATGTTTAATACAATGTGGAATGGAATGGAATGGAATGTGGAATGGAATGTTGAGTGTCATGTGGAATGGAAAGTGGAATGGAATGGAATGTTTAATACAATGTGGAATGGAATGGAATGGAATGTGGAATGGAATGTTGAGTGGCATGTGGAATGGAAAGTGGAATGGGGTGGAATGGAAAGTGGAATGGAATGGAATGTGGAATGGATTTTGGAATGGAATGTGGAAAGGAACAGATTGTAATGTGGAAAGGAAAGTGGAATGGGATGTGGAAAAGACAGTGGAACGGAATGGAGTTGAATGGAATGTGGAATGGAACGTGGAATTGCATGGAAAGGAACGTGGAATGGAATGTGGAATGGAATGTGGAATGGAACGAGGAATGGAATGCGGAAAGTAACGTGGAATGGAAAGTGAAATGGAATGTGGAATGCAATGGAAAGGAATGTGGAATGGAATGGAATGCAATCTGGACTGGAATGGAATGGAATGGAATGTGGAATGGATTGTGGAATGGAAAGGAATGGAATGGATTTTGGAATGGAATGGAATGGAATGGAATGGTATGGTATGTGGAAATGAATGGAATGGAATGTGGAATGGAGTGTGGAATGTAATGGAATTGAACATGGAATGGAACGTGGAATTGAATAGAATGGAATGTGGAATGGAATGGAATGGAATGTGGAATGGAATGTGGAGTGGAATGGAATGTGGAATGGAATGTGGAGTGGAATGGAATGGAATGTGGAATGGAATGGAATAGAATGTGGAATGGAACGTGGAATGGAATGTGGAATGAAATGTGGAATGCAATGCTATGTGGAATGGAATGGAATGGAATGCAATGAAATGTGGAAATAAATGGAGTGGAATGTGGAATGGAATGGAAAGGGAAGTGGAATGGAAAGGAAAGGAATGGAATGTGGAATGGAATAGAATTGAATGCAATGGAAGGGAAAGGGGAATTGAATGTATTGGAATGTGTAATGGAATAGAATGTGGAATGGAATGAAGTGGAATGGAATGTGGAATGGAATGGAATGGAATGTGGAATGGAATGGAATGGAATGGAATGAAGTTTGGAATGGAATGAAATGGAATGTGAAATGGAATAGAATGTGGAGTTGAAAGGAATGGAATGGAATGTGGAATGGAATGGAATGGAATTGAATGGAATGTGGAATGGAATGGAATGGAATGGAATGGAATGGGGAATGAAATGGAATGGAATTGAAAGGAAATTGGAATGGAATGGAACGGAATGTGGAATGGAATGGAATGGAATTGAATGGAATGTGGGATGGAATGGAATGGAATGTGGAGTGGAATGGAATGTGGAATGGTATGTGCAATGGAATGGAATGAAATGGAATAGAGTGTAATGGAATGGAATGTGGAATGGAATGGAATGGATTAGAATGTTGAATGCAACGTGGAATGCAAAGCAATGGAATATGAAATGGAATGTGGAATGGAATGGATTGGAATGCAATGAAATATGGAAGTGAATGGAATGGAATGGAATGGAATGTGGAATAGTTTGGAATGTAATGTGTAATGGAATTTAATGTAATGGAATGTGGAATGGAATGGAATGGAATGGAATGGAAGGTGGAATTGAATGGAATGGATAGTGGAATGGAATAGGGTGCGGAATGGAATGAAATGGAATGAAATGTAGAACAGAATTTAATGGAAGGTGGAGTGGAATGGAATGGAATGAAATGGAATGTGGAATGGAATGGAATGGAATGAGGAATGGAATAGATTGATGAATGCCATGGAATGGAATGGAAAGTGGAATGGAATGTAATGGAATGGATTGGAATGGAATGTGGAATGGAATGGAATGGAATGGAAAGTAATGTGGAATGGAATGAGGAATGGAATGGAATGGAATGGAATTAAATGTAGAATGGAATGGAAGGGAATGTGGACTGGAATGTGGAATGGAATGTGCACTGCAGAGTGGAATGGAAATGAATGGAATGTGGAATGGAATGGAATGGAATGTGTAATGGACCTTGGAATGGAATGGAATGGCATGTGGAATAGCACGTGGAATGGATTAGAATGGAACGTGGAATGCAATGGAATGGAATGTGGAATGGAATGGAATGGAATGTGGAATGGAATGTGGAATGGAATGTGGAATGGAAGGGAATGGAATGCGGAATGGAATGTGGAATGGAATGGAAAGGAATGTCAAATGGAAAGAAATAGATTGTGGAATGGAATGTGGAAAGGAATGGAATGGAATGGAATGTTAAATGGAATGGAAGGGAATGTGGAATGGAATGTGCAAAGGAATGGAATGGAATGGTATGTGGAATGGCATGTGCAATTGAATGGAGTGGAATGCGGAATGGAATGTGGAATGGAATGGAATGGAATGCGGAATGGAATGTGAAATGGAATGGAATGGAATTGAATGTGGAATGGAATGTGGAATGGAATGTGGAATGGAATGGAATGGAATGTGGAATGGAACGCGGAAAGGAATGTGGAATGGAATGTAGTGGAATGGAATGGAATGCAATGGAATGTGGAATGGAATGGAATGGAATGGAATGTGGAATGCAATCTGGAATTCAATTCAATGGAATATGTTATGGAATGTGAAGAGAATGGATGGAATGCTATGAAATGTGGAATAAAGGGAATGGAATGTGGAATGGAATGGAATTAAATGTGGAATAGAATTGAATGTAATATAGAATTTAATGGAATGGAATGGAATGGAATTTGGAATGGAATCAAATGGAATGGAATGGAATGTGGAATCGAATGGAATGTAATGTGGAATGCAATAGAATATGGAATGGAATGAAATGGAATGCAATGAAGAATGAAATGGAATGGAACGTGGAATGGAATGGAATGGAAGGTGTAATGGATTAGAATGTCAAATGCAATGGAATGGAATTGTTTGTAATGGAATGTGGAATGGAATGGAATGGAATGTGGAATGGAATAGAATGTGGAATGGAATGAAGTTGAACGGAATGTGAAATGGAACGGAATGGAATGTGGAATGGAATGGAATGGAATGTGGAATGGCATGGAACGGAATGTGGAATGGAATAGAATATGGAATGAAAGGAATGGAATGAAATGCGGAAAGGAATGGAATGGAATGGAATGGATTGGAATGGAATGTGTAATGGAATGGAATGGAATGTGCAATGGAATTGAATGTGGAATGGAATGAAATTGAATGGAATGTGACATGGAATGGAGTGGAATGTGGAATGTAATGGAATGGAATTTGGAATTGAATGGAATGAAATGGAATGTGGAGGGAAGGTGGAATGGAATGTGGACTGCAATGTGGAATGGAATGGAATGGAATATGGAATGGAATGGAATGGAATGTGGAATATAATAGAATGTGGAATGGAATGAAATGGAATGGAATGTAGAATGGAATGGAATGGAATGTCATGTGGAATGGAATTGAATGGAATGGAATGTGGAATGGAATGGAATGGAATGTGGAATGGAATGGAATGGAATGTGGAATGCACTCATCCCAAAGAAGTTTTTATGTGAAGATATTTTTAGACAGAAGCAGTCTCAGAATCTTGTTTGTGATTTGGGGATTGAACTCAGAGAGTTGAAACTTCCTTTTCATAGAGCAGTTCTGCAACACTGTTGTTGTGGGAACTGCAAGTGGAGATTTAGTGTGATTGCTGCATCTAGTGGAAAAGCAAATACATTCAGATGAAAACTAGATAGAACCGTTCTCTAGAAACTTCTTTCTGATGTGTGCATTCTACTCACAGAGTTGAACCTTCCTTTTGATAAAAGAGTTTTGAAACACTCTTTTAGAGGAGTCTGCAAGTGGAAGTTTGGAGCGTTTTGAAGCCTATGGTGGAAAAGGAAACATCTTCATATAAAAACTAGATAGAAGCATTCTCAGAAACTACTTTGTAATGTGCGCATTCAACTCACAGAGTTGAAACTTCCTTTTGATATAGCTGTTTTGAAACACTGTTTCAGTAGGATCTGCAAGTGGATATTTGGAATGCTAAGAGGCCAACACTGCAAAAGGAAATACCTTCACATAAAAACTAGACGGAAGCATTCTCAGAAACTTCCCTGTGCTTTATGCATTCAAGTCTCAGAGAGTAACCTTCTTTTTGAAAGCGCAGTTTTGAAACCCTCTTTTTGGAGAATTTGCTAATGGATGTTTGGAGCGATTTGAGGCCTATGCTGGAATACGAAATATCTTCCCATAAAAACTAGACAGAAGAATTCTCAGAAACTACTTTGTGATGAGCGCATTCAACTCACACACTTGAACCTATATTTTGAAAGAGCAGTTTTGAAACACTCATTTTGTAGAATCTGCAAGTGGATATTTTGAGCGTTTTGAGGCCTTTGCTGGGAAATGAAATATCTTCACCTGAAAACTACACAGAGGCATTCTCAGAAATTTCTTTGTGATGTGTGCATTCAACTCACAGAGTTGAACCTGCCTTTTGATAGAGCAGTTTGGAAACAGCCTTTTTGTGAAATCTGCAAGTGGATATTTTGAGGGTTTTGAGGCCTATGCTGCAAAAGGAAATATCTTCACAGAAACCCTAGAGAGAAGCATTCTCAGAAACTTCTGGGTGAATAGTGCATACAATTCATGGACTTGAACCTTCCTTTTGATAGAACGGTTTTGAAACACTCCTTTTGTAGAATCTGCAAGTGTTTATTTGGAGCGCTTTGAGGCCAATGATGGAAAAGGAAATATCTTCAAATAAAAACGAGACAGAAGCATTCTCAGAAACTTCTGTGTGATGAGTGCATTCAACTCACACACTTGAACTTTCCTTTTGATAGAGCAGTTTTGGAACACTCTTTTAGTAGCATCTGTAAGTGCATATTTGAAGGGACTTTATGCCAATGCTGCAAAACGAAATATCATCACATATAAAGTAGGCAGAAGCATTCTCAGAAACTACTTCGTGATAAGTGCATTCAACTCACAGAGTTGAAAGTTCCTTTTGATAGAACAGTTTTGAAACACTCCTCTTGTAGGATCTGCAACTGTTTAATTGGAGGGCTTTGAGGCCTATGTTGGAAAAGGAAATATCTTCACATAAAAACTAGACAGAAGCATTCTCAGAGACTTCCCTGTGCTTTCTGCATTCAACTCACATAGTTGAACCTTCCTTTTGATAGAACAGTTTTGAAAAACTCTTTTCGTAGAATCTGCAAGTTGACATTTGGAACGCTTTGAGGCCTATGCTGGAAAAGGAAATATCTTCACATAAAAACTAGATAGAAGCATTCCCAGAAACTTGCTTGTGATGCGCGCATTCAACTCATAGAGTTTAAGCTTCCTTTGGATATAGCTGTTTTGAAACACTCTTTTAGTAGAATCTTCAAGTGGATATTTGGAGTGTTAAGAGGTCAACACTGGAAAAGAAAATATCTTCACATAAAAACTACAGGGAAGCATTCTCAGAAACTTCCCTGTGCTTTATGCATTCAAGTCCCAGAGAGGAACCTTCCTTTTGAAAGCGCATTTTTGAAACACTCTTTTGGTAGAATTTACTAGTGGATGTTTGGAGCGATTTGAGGTCTATGCTGGAAAACGAAATATATTCCCATAAAAACTAGACAGAAGCATTCTCAGAAACTAATTTGTGATGAGTGCATTCAACTCACAGACTTGGACCTCATTTTGAAAGAGCAGTTTTGAAACACTCTTTTTGTAGAATCTGCAAGTGGATATTTGGAACGTTTTGAGGCCTTTGCTGGGAAATGAAATATCTTCACCTACAAATTACACAGAGGCATTCTCAGAAACTACTTTGCAATGTGTGCATTCAACTCACAGAGTTGAACCTGCTTTTTGATAGAGCAGTTTGGAAACAGCCTTTTTGTAAAATCTGCAAGTGGATATTTGGAGCGATTTGAGGCCTATGCTGCAAAAGGAAATATCTTCACAGAAACCCTTGACAGCAGCATTCTCAAGAATTTCTGTGTGATGAGTGCATTCAACTCACGGACTTGAACCTTGCTTTTGATAGAACAGTTTTGAAACCCTTCTTTTGTAGAATGTGCAGGTGTTTATTGGGAGCGTTTTGAGGCTTATGATGGAAAACGAAATATCTTCACATAAAAACGAGACAGAAGCATTCTCAGAACCTTCTGTGTGATGAGTGCATTCAACTCACACACTTGAACTTTCCTTTTGATAGAGCAGTTTTGAAACACCCTTTTAGTTGCATCTGTAAGTGGATATTTGAAGCGTTTTTATGGCAATGCTGGAAAAGGAATTATCATCACATAAAAACTAGGCAGAAGCATTCTCAGAAACTTCTTCATGAAGAGTGCATTCAGCTCACAGAGTTGAACGTTCCTTTTTATAGAACAGTTTTGAAACACTCTTTCAGTAGAATCTGCAAGTGGGTATTTGGAGTGCTAAGAGGCCAACGCTGGAAAAGGAAATATCTTCACATAAAAAGTAGATGGAAGCATTCTCAGACACTTCCCTGTGCTTTATGCATTCAAGTCATAGAGAGGAACCTTCCTTTTGAAAGCGCAGTTTTGAAACACTCTTTTTTTAGAATTTGCTAGTGGATGTTTGGAGCGATTTGAGGCCTACGCTGGAAAACGAAATATCTTCCCATAAAAACTAGACAGAAGCATTCTCAGAAACTTCTTTGTGCTGTGTGCATCCACCTCACAGACTTTAACATTCCTTTTGAAAGAGCAGTTTTGAAAACACTCTTTTTGTAGAATCTGCAAGTGGATATTTTAAGCGTTTTGACACCTTTGATGGGAAATGAAATATCTTCACCTGAAAATTACAGAGAAGCATTCTCAGAAACTTCTTTGTGATGTGCACATTCAACTGAAAGAGTTGAAGCTTCCTTTTGATATAGCTGTTTTGAAACACTCTTTCAGTAGGATCTGCAAGTGGATATATGGAGTGTTAAGAGGCCAACACTGGAAAAGGAAATATCTTCACATAAAAACTAGATGGAAGCATTTTCAGAAACTTCCCTGTGCTTTATGCATTCAAGTCATAGAGAGGAAGCTTCCTTTTGAAAGCGCAGTTTTGAAACACTCCTTTTCCAACATAGGCGTCAAAGAGCTCTAAATAAACACTTGCAGATTCTACGAAAACAGTGTAGAGTGGATTGGAGATTCCAATCCATTCCATTCCATTGCATTCTACTCACAGATTTGAACCTTCCTTTTGATAGAACAGTTTTGAAACACTCTTTTTGAAGAATCTGCAAGTGTTTATTTGAAGTGCTTTGAGGCCTACGTTGGAAAAGGAAAAATCTTCCCATAAATACTAGACTGAAGCATTCTCAGAAACTTCTTTGTGATGAGTGCATTCTAGTCACAGAGTTGAACCGTCCTTTGATAGAATAGTTTTGAAACACTCTTTTTGTAGAATTTGCAAGTGGATAGTTGTGGGCTTTGAGGCCTATGTTGGAGAAGGAAATTTCTTCCCATAAAAACTAGACCGAAGCATTCTCAGAAACTTCTTTGTGATGAGTGCATTCTACTCACAGAGTTGAACCTTCCTTTTGACAGAACAGTTTTGAAACACTCTTTTTGGAGATTCTGCAAGTGTTTATTTGGAGCACTTTGAGGCCTATGCTGGAAAAGAAATTATCTTCACATAAAAACCAGACAGAAGCATTCTCAGAAACTTTTTCTGATGTGCGCATTCAACTCACTGAGTTGAACCTTCCTTTTGGTAGAGCAGTTTTGAAACACTCTTTTTCTAGAATGTGCAAGTGGATATTTGGATTGTTAGGGGGCCAACACTGGAAAAGGAAATATCTTCCCATAAAAGCTAGACAGAAGCATTCTCAGAAACTTCTTTGTGATGGGTGCATTCAACTCACATACTTTAACTTTTCTTTCAAAAGAGCAGTTTTGAAACACTATTTTTGTAGAATCTGCAGGTGGATATTTTGTGTGCTTTGAGGCCTAAGCAGCAAAAGGAAATATCTTCATGTAAAAACTAGACAGAAACATTCTCCAAAACCTCTTTGTGATGTGTGCATTCAAATAACAGAGTAGAACCTTCCTTTTGATAGGGCAGTTTTGAAACACCCTTTTTGTAGAATCTGCAAGTGGATATTTGGAGAGATTTGAGGCCTATGCTGAAAAAGGGGATATCTTCACATAAAAACTAGATAGAAGCATTCTCAGAAACTTCTCTGTGCTTTATGCATTCAACTTACAGACTTGAAACTTCGTTGTGAAAGAGCAGATTTGAAACACTGTTTTTGAAGAAACTGCAAGTGGATATTTGGAGCGCTTTGAGGCCTATGCTGGAAAAGGAAATATCCTCACACAAAAACTAGACAAAAGCATTCTCTGAAACTTGTTATGATGAATGCATTCAGCTCACAGAGTTGAACCTTCCTTTTGATGGAACAGTTTTGAAACACTCTTTTTGTAGAATCTGCAAGTGGATATTAGGAGCGCTTTCAGGCCTATGCTGGAAAAGGAAATATCTTCACATAAAAACTAGACGGAAGCATTGTCAGATACTTCTCTGTGATGAGTGCATTCACCTCACAGAGTTCCACCTTCTTTTTTGTAGAACAGTTATGGAACACTCTCTTTGTAGAATCTACAAGGGATCATTTGGAGCACATTGAGGCCTATGCTGGAAAGGGAAGTATCTTCCCATAAAAAAATAAGCAGAATCATTCTGAGTTACTTTTTTGTGATGAGTGCATTTGACTGACAGACTTGAACCTTCCTTTTGATAGAACAGTTTTGAAACACTCTGTTTGTAGAATTTGCAAGTTTGTATTTGGAGCAATTTGAGGCCTATGCTGCAAAACGGGAATATCTGAACATAAGAACTAGACAGAAGCATTCTCAGAGACTTCCCTGTGCTTTATTCATTCAACTCACACTCTTGAACCTTCCTTTTGATAGAGCAGTTTTGAAACACTCTTTTTGTAGAATCTGCAATTGGATATTTGGAGTGATTTGAGGCCTATGATGAAAAAGGAAATATCTTCACCTAAAAACTAGACAGAAACATTCTCAGAAACTTCTGTGGGATGAGTGCATTCAACCAACACAGTTCATCCTTCATTTTGATAGACTAGTTTAGAAACACACTTTTTGTAGTATCTGCAAGTGGATGTTTGGAGGGCTTTGAGGCCTATGCTGGAAAAGGAAATATCTTCACCTGAAAACTAGACAGAAGCATTCTCAGAAACTACTTTGTGATGAGTGCATCCAACTCACAGGGTTGAAACTTCCTTTTGATAGAACAGTTTGGAAACAATATTTTTGTGGAATATGCAAGTGGATATTTGGAGCGCTTGAGGCCTATGCTGCATTAAGAAATAACTTCACATAAAAACTATATTGAAGCATTCTGAAAAACATCTTTGTGATGTGTGTCTTCAACTCAGAGACTTGAAACTTCGTTTTCATAAAGCAGTTTTAAAACACCATTTTGTAGAATCTGCAGGTGGATAATTTTAGCACTTTGAGGCCTAGGCTGGAAAAGGGAATATCTTCACATAAAAATTGGACAGAAGCATACTCAGAAACTTCCCTGTGCTTTAGGAATTAAACACACAGACTTGAACCTTCCTTTTGATAGAAAAGTTTTGAAACACTGTTTTTGTTGTACCTGCAAGTGGATATTTGTAGCGCTTTGAGGCCTATGCTGGAAAAGGAAATACCATCATATAAAAACAAGACAGAAGCATTCTCAGAAACTTCTTTGTGACGTGTGTATTCAACTCACAGGGTTGAACCTTCCTTTTGAAAGAGCAGTTACAAAACACGCTTTTTTTAGAATCTGCACGTGGATATTTTTGAATCTTTGAGGCCAGTGCTGGAAAAGGGAATGTCTACACATAAAAACTAGACAGAAGAATTCTCAGAAACTTCTCTCTGTTTTATGATTTCAACTCACAGAGTAGAACCTTCCTTTTGATAGAGCAGTTTTGAAACACACTTTTTATAGAATCTGCATGTGGACATTTGGAGCGATTTGAGGCCTATGCTGGAAAAAGGAATATCTTCATATAAAAACTAGACAGAAGCATTCTGAGAAACGTCCCTGCACTTTGTGCATTCAGCTCACACTCTTGAACCTTCTTTTTCAAAGATCAGATTTGAAACACTCTTTTTTGTAGAAACTGCAAGTGCATATTTGGAGCGCTTTGAGGCCTATGATGGAAAAGGAAATATCCTCACAGAAAAATTAGACAAAAGCATTCTCAGAAATTTCTTTGTGATGAGTGCATTTAACTCACCGAGTTGAACATTCCTTTTAATAGAACAGTTTTGAAACGTCTTTTTGTAGAATCTGCAAGTGGATATTTGGAGCATTTTGAGGTCTATGCTGGAAAAGGAAATATCTTCACATAAAAACTAGACGGAAGCATTCTCAGAAATTTCTTTGTGATGAGTGCATTCAACTCACAGGGTTGAACTTTCCTTTTGATAGAAGAATTTTGAAACACTCTTTTTGTAGAATCTGCAAGTGCATATTTGGAGCGATTTGAGGCCTATGTTGCAAAAAAGGAATATCTTCACATAAAAACTAGACAGAAGCATTCTCAGAAACTTCCCCATGCTTTATGCATTCAACTCACGGACTTGAGCATTCCTTTTGATTGAGCAGTTTTGAAACACTCTTTTTGTAGTATCTGCAAGTGGATATTTGAAGAGATTTGAGGCCTATGATGAAAAAGGAAATATCCTCACCTAAAAACTAGACAGAAGCATTCTCAGAGACTTCTTAGTGATGAGTGCATTGAACTCACAGAGTTGAAAATTCCTTTTGATAGAACAGTTTTGTGACACTATTTTTGTAGAATCTGCAAGTGGATATTTGGAGTGTTTTGATGCCAATGCTGGAAAAGGAAATATCTTCACATAAAAACTAGACAGAAGCATTCTCAGAAACTTCTCTGTGATGAGTGCATTCAATTCACAGAGTTGAACCTTCCTTTTGATTGAACAGTTTTGAAACACTCTCTTTATAGAATCTGAAAGTGGATACTTGGAGCGCTTTGCGGCCAATGCTGGAAATGGAAATATGTTCTCATAAAAACTAAGCAGAAGTATTCTCACAAAGTTCTTATTGATGAGTGAATTCAACTCACAAACTTAAACCTTCCTTTTGATAGAGCAGTTTTGACACACTCTTTTTGTAGAATCTGCAAGTGGATATTTGGAGCGCTATGAGGCCTACACTGGAAAAGGAAATATTTGCACCTAAAAACTATACAGAAGCATTCTCAGAAACATCTCTATGATGAGTGCATTGTACTCACACACTTGAACCTTGCCTTTGACAGAGAAGTTTTGAAACACACTTTTTATAGATCCGCAAGAGGATATTTGGTGTGCTTTGAGACCTAAGTTGGAAAAGGAAATATCTTCAGATAAAAACTAGACAGAAGCATTCTCTGAAACTTCTTTGTGATGCGTGCATTCATCTAACAGAGCAGAACTTTTCTTTTGATAGCGCATTTTTGAAACACCCTTTTTGTAGAATCTTCAAGTAGATATTTGGAGCGATTTGAGGCCTATGCTGAAAAAGGGAATATCTTCACATAAAAACTAGACGGAAGCATTCTCAGAAACTTCCCTGGGCTTTATGCATTCAACTCACAGACTTGAAGCTTCATTTTGAAAGAGCGGATTTGAAGCACTCTTTTTGTAGAAACTGCAAGTGGATATTTGGAGTGCTTTGAAAAACTGGACAGAGGCCTTCTCAGAAACTTCTTTGTGATGAATGCATTCAGCTCACAGTGTTGAACCTTCCTTTTGATAGAACAGTTGTGAAACACTATTTTTGTAGAATATGAGGGTGGATATTTGGAGCTCTTTGAGGCTTACGATGGAAAAGGAAATATCTACACATAAAATCTAAATGGAAGTGTTCTCAGAAACTTCTTTGTGATAAGTGCATTCAATTCACAGAGTTGAACCATCCTTTTGATTGAAGAGTTTTGAAACACTCTTTTTGTAGAATCTGCAAGTGGATATTTGGAAGGCTTTGAGGCCTATGCTTGAAAAGGAAATATCTTCATATAAAAACTAGATGGAAGCATCCTCAGCGACTTCTTTGTGATGACTGCATTAAACTAACAGAGTAGAAACTTCCGTTTGATAGAGCAGTTTTGAAACACCCTTTTTATAGAATCCGCAAGTGGACATTTGGAGAGATTTGAGGCCTATGCTGGAAAAAGGAGTGTCTTCACATAAAAACTAGACAGAAGCATTCTGAGAAACTTCCCTGCACTTTATGCATTCAACTCACAGGCTTGAACCTTCCTTTTGAAAGAGCAGATTTGAAACACTCTTTTTGCAGTATCTGCAAGTAGATATTTGGAGGGCTTTGAAGCCTATGCTGGAGAAGGAAATATCCTCACATAAAAACTAGACAAAAGCATTCTCAGAAACTTCTTTGTGATGAGTGCATTCAACTCACAGAATTGAACTTTCCTTTTGATAGAACAGTTTTGAAACACTCTTTTTGTAGAATCTGCAAGTGGATATTTGAGAGCTTTGAGGCCTATGCTGGAAAAGGAAATATCTTCACATAAAATCTAGATGGAAACATTCTCAGACACTTCTCTGTGATGATTGCATTCAACTCACAGAGTTCAACATACCTTTTCATAGAACAGTTTTGAAGCACTCTCCTTGTAGTGTCTATAAGAGATTATTTGGAGTGCTTTGAGGCCTGTGCTGGAAAAGGAAATATCTTCCCATAAACACTAAGCAGAACCATTCTCAGAAACATTTTGTGATGAGTGGATTCACCTCACGGACTTGAACCTTCCTTTTGAAAGAGCAGTTTTGAAACACTCTTTTTGTAGAATCTGCAAGTGGATATTTGGAGCACTTTGAGGCCTATGCGGGAAAAGGGAATATGTTCACAAAAAAAGTGACAGAAGCATTCACAGAAATTTCTTTGTGATGTGTGCATTCAACTAAAAGAGATGAACCTTCCTTTTGATAGAACAGTTTTGAAACACTCTTTTTGTAGAATCTGCAAGTGGATATTTGGAGCGATTTGAGGCCTATGCTGCAAAAAGGGAAAATCTTCACATAAAAACTAGATAGAAGCATTCTCAGAAATGTCCTTGTGATGACTGCATTAAACCCACAGAGTTGAACTTTCCTTTTGATAGAACAGTTTTGAAACACTCTTTTTGTAGAACCTGCTAGTGGATATTTTAGTTCTTTGAGGTCTATGCTGTAAAAGGAAATATCTTCACATAAATACTAGATAGAAGAATTCTCAGAAACAACTTTGTGAGGAGTGCATTCAAATCACAGACTTGAACTTTCTTTCTGATAGATCAGTTTTGAAACACTCTTTTTGTAGAATCTGCAAGTGAACATTTGGAGGGATTTGAGGCCTATGCTGGAAAAAGGAATATCTTCACATAAAAATTAGACAGAAGCATTCTGAGAAGCTTGCCTGTGCTTTATGCATTCAAATCACAGACTTGAACCTTCCTTTTGAAAGAGCAGATTTGAAACACTCTTTTTGTAGAAACTGCAAAAGGATATTTGGAGGGCTTTGAGACCTATGCTGGAAAAGGAAATATCCTCACATAAAAACTAGACAAAAGCATTCTCGGAAACTTCTTTGTGATGAGTGCATTCAACTCACAGAGTTGAACTTTCCGTTTGATACAACAGTTTTGAAACACCCGTTTTGTAGAGTCTGCAAGTGGATATTTGAGCACCTTGAGGCCTATGCTGGAAAAGGAAATAACTTCACATAAAAACTAGTCTGAAGTATTCTCATACACTTCTCTGCGATGATTGCATTTAACACACAGAGTTCAACATTCCTTTAGATAGAACAGTTTTGAAACACTCTATTGGTAGAATCTGCAAGAGATTATTTGGAGCACTTTGAGGCCTGTGCTGGAAAAGGAAATATCTTCCCATAAAACATGAGCAGAAGCATTCTCAGAAACTTTTTTGTGATGAGTGCATTCACCTCACAGACTTGAACCTTCTATCTGATAGAGCAGTTTTGAAACACTCTTTTGGCAGAATCTGAAAGTGGATATTTGGAGCGCTATGAGGCCTTTGTTGGAAAAGGAATTATCTTCACATAAAAACTGGACAGAATCATTCTCAGAAACTTCTTTGTGATGTGTGCATTCAACTCACAGTGTTGAACCTTCCTTTTGAAACAGCAGTTTGAAACACACTTTTAGTAGAATCTGCAGGTGGATATTGGGAGCGCTTTGAGGCCTTTTATGGAAAAGGAAATATCTTCACATAAAAACTAAACAGATGCATTATCAGGAACATCTTTGTGATGTGTGCACTCAACTCGGAGAGTTGAACACGACTTTTGATAGAGCAGTTTTGAAACACCCTTTTTGTAGAATCTGCAAGTGGATATTTGTAGCGCTTTGAGGCCTCTGCTGGAAAAGGAAATACCTTCACATTAAAACTACAGAGAAGTATTCTGAGAAACTTCTTTGTGATGAGTACATTCAGCTAATGCAGTTGAACCTTCCTTTTCATAGAACTGTTTTGAAACACTCTTTTGTTAGAATCTGCAAGTGGATATTTGGAGAGCTTTGAGGCCTATGATGGAAAAGAAAATATCTTCACATAAAAACTAGAGAGAACCATGCTCAGAAACTTCTCTGTGATGAGTGCATTGAAGTCAAAGAGTTGAACCTTCCTTTTGATAGAGCAGTTTTAAAACACCCTTTTTGTAGAATCTGCAAGTGAATATTTGGAGCTCATTGAGGCCTATGCTGGAAAAGGAAATACCTTCACATAAAAACTAAACAAAAGGATTCTCAGAAAATTCTTTGTGATGTGTGCATTCAATTCACAGAATTGAACAGTATTTTTGATGGAGCAGTTTTGAAACACCCTTTTTTCAGAATCAGCAAGTGGATATTTTGAGCGCTTTGAGGCCTATGCTGGAAAAGAAAATATCTTCACATAAAAACTAGACTGAAGCATTCTCAGAAACTTCTTAGTGATGAGTGCATTCAACTCACAGATTTGAACCTTCATTTTGATAAAGCGGTTTTGAAGCACACTTTTTGTAAAATATGCAGGTGGATATTTGGAGTGCTTTGAGGCCTACACTGGAAAAAGGAATATCTTCACATAAGAACTTGACAGAAGCATTCTGAGAAACTTCCTCGTGCTTTATGCATTCAAATCAAAGAGTTGAACCTTCCCTTTGATAGCGCAGGTTTGAAACACTCTTTTTGTAGAATCTACAGTTGGATATTTTGAGCGCTTTGAGGTCTATCCTGGAAAAGGAAATAACTTCACATAAAAACTAGATTGAAGCATTCTCAGAAACTTCTTTGTAATGTGAGCATTCAACTCACAGAATCGACGCTTCCTTTTGACAGAGCAGTTTTGAAACACCCTTTTTGTAGAAACTGCAAGTGGATATTTGTAGCCATTTGAGGCCTATGCTGGAAAAGGAAATATCTTCACCTAAAAACTAGACAGAAGCATTCTCAGAACCTTCTTTGTGATGATTGCATTGAACTCACTGAGTTGAAAATTTCTTTTGATAGGACAGTTTTGAAACATTCTTTTTGTAGAATCTGCAAGTGGATTTTTGGAGTGCTTTGAGGCCTACCCTGGAAAAGGAAATATCTTCACATAAAAACTAGACAGAAGAATTCTCAAAAACATCTTTGCGATGAGTGCATTCAATTCACAGAACTGAACTTTCCTTTTGATAGAGCAGTTTGAAATTCTCTTCTAGTGGAATCTGAAAGTAGATATTTGGAGTGCTATGAGGCATTTGCTGGAAAAGGAAATATCTTCACATAAAAACTAGATAGAAGCTTTCTCAGAAACTTGTTTATGATGGGCGCATTCAACTCACAGAGTTGAAACTTTCTTTTGAAACAGCAGTTTTGAAACACACTTTTAGTAGAATCTGCAAGTGGATATTTGGAATGCTTTGAGGCCTATGCTGGAAAAGGAAATGTCTTCACAGAAAAACTAAACAGAAGCAATCTCAGAAACTTCTTTATGATGTGGGCATTAAACTCTCAGAGTTGGACCTTCCTATTGATAGAACAGTTTCGCATCACTGTTTTTACAGAATCTGCAAGTGTATATTTGGAGTGCTTAGAGGCTTATGCGGTAAAAGGAAATAACTTCACATAAAAACGAAACAGAAGCATCCTCACCAACTTCTTTGTGATGTGTGCATTCAACTCACAGAGTTGAACCATACTTTTGAGAGAGCAGTTTTAAAACAACCTTTTTGTAGGCTCTGCAAGTGGATATTTGCAGTGCTTTGAGGCCTATACTGGAAAATTAAATATCTTCACATAAAAACTAGACGGAAGCATTCTCAGAAACTTCTTTGTGATGAGTGAGTTGAACTCACAGAGTTTAACTTTGCTTTTTAAGGGCAGTTTTGAAACACCCCTTTTATAAAATCTGCAAGTGGATATTTGGAGTGCTTTGATGCCAATGATGGAAAAGGAAATATCTTCACATAAAAATTAGACAGAAGCATTCTGATAAACTTCTATGTGATGAGTGCATTCAAATCTCAGAGTTGAACCTTCCTTTTGAAAGAACAGTTTTGAAACACTCTTTTTGTAGAATCTGCAGTTGGATATTTGGAGCAATTTGAGGCCTATCTTGGAAAGGGTTATATCTTTATATAAAAACTAGACAGTAGCATTCTCAGAAACTTCTTTGTGATGAGCACATTCATCTCACAGAGGTGAGACTTCCTTTAAATAGAGCAGTTGTGAAACACTCTTTTTGTAGAATCTACAAGTGTATATTTGGAGTGCTTTGAGGCCTATGCTGGTTAAGGAAATACCTTCACACAAAAATTAGACAATCATTCTCAGAAACTTCTTTGCAATGAGTGCATTCACCTCACAGAGTTAAGCCTTCCTTTTGATAGAGAAGTTTTGAAACACTCTTCTTGTCGGATCTGCAAGTGCATATTTGGGGCACTATGAGGCCTATGCTGGAAAAGGAAATATCTTCACATAAAACCAAGACAGAAGAATTCACGAAAATTTCTTTTTCATGAGTGCATTCAAGTCACCGAGTTGAACCTTCCTTTTCATAGTACAGTTTTGAAACACTCTTTTTGTAGAATCTGCAAGTGGATATTTGGAGCGTTTTGAGGCCTATGATGGAAAAGGAAATATCTTCACATAATAACTACACAGAAGTATTCTCAGAAACTTCTCTGTGATGAGTGCACTGAACATCCTGAGATGAAACTTTCTTTTTATAGAACAGTTTTGAAACACTCTTTTTGTAGAATCTACAAGTGGATATTTGGAGCCCTTGAGGCGTATGCTGGAAAAGGAAATATCTTCACATAAAAACTAGACAGAAGAATTCTCAGAAATATCTTTGTGTTGAGTGCATTCAACTCACAGACTTGAACTTTCCTTTTGATAGAGCAGTTTTGAAAAATTCTTTTGGTAGAATCTGAAAGTGGATATTTGGAGTGCTATGAGGCTTATGCTAGAAAATTGAATATCTTCACATAAAAACTAGACAGAAGCATTCTCAGAAACTTCTTTGGGATGTGTGCATTCAACTCACAGAGTTGAACCTTACTTTTGAAACAGCAGTTTTCAAACACACTTTTAGTAGAATCTGCAAGTGGATATTTGGAATGCTTTGAGGCCTATGCTCGAAAAGTAAATATCTTCTCATAAAAAATAGACAGATGCATTCTCAGAAAGTTCTCTATGATGAGTGTTTTTAACCCACAGTGTTGAGCTTTCCTTTTGATAGAACAGTTTTCAAACACACTTTTTGTAGAATCTGCAGGTGGATATTTGGAGCGATTTGAGGCCTATGATAGAAAAGGAAATATTTTCTCATGAAAACAAAACAGAAGAATTTCAGAAACTTCTTTGTTATATGTGCATTCAACTCACAGAGGTGAACCATACTTTTGATAGAGCAGTTTTGAAACACACTTTTTGTAGTATCTGCTAGTGGATATTTGGAGCGCTTGGAGGACTATACTGGAAAATTAAATATCTTCAAATAAAAACCAGACAGAAGCATTATGAGTAACTCCTTTGTGATGAGTGCATTCAACTCACAGAGTTTAAAATTTCCTTTCATAGAGCAGCTTTGAAACACCCTTTCTGTAAAATCTGCAAGTGGACATTTGGAGCTCTTTGAGGCCTATGTTGGAAATGAAAACATCTACACATAAAAACTAAACAGAAGGATTCTGGGAAACTTCTATGTGATGAGTCCATTCAACTCTCAGAGTTGAACCCTCCTTTTGATAGGACAGTGTTGAAATAATCTTCTGTTTCAATAATCTGCAAGTGGATATTTGGAGCACTTTGAGGCCTGTGCTGGAAAAGGAAATATCTTCACATTAAAACTAGACAGTAGCATTCTCAGAAACTTCTTTGTGATGAGCGCATTCAACTCACAGATTTGAGCCTTCCTTTTGATAGAGCAGTTTTGAAACCCTGTTTTTGTAGAATCTGCAAGTGGATATTTGGAGCACTTTGAGGCCTATGCTGGAAACGGAAATATCTTCACATCAAAACTAGACAGAAGAATCCTCAGAAACTTCTTTGTGATGAGCACATTCAATTCACAGAGGTGAGCGTTCCTTTTGATAGAGCAGTTTTGAAACACTCTTTTTGTAGAATCTGCAAGTGGATATTTGGAGCGCTTTGAGGCCTATTCTGGAAAAGGAAATATCTTCACATAAAAACTAGACAGCAGTATTCTCAGAAACTTCTCTGTGGTGAGTGCATTGAACTCCTTTAGTTGAACCTTTCTTTTGATACAACAGTTTTGAAACACTCTTTTTGTAGGATCTGCAAGTGGATATTTTGAGCGCTTTGAGACCTAAGCTGGAAAAGGAAATATGTTCACAAAAAGCTAGGTGGAAGAATTCACAGAAACATCTTTATGATGAATGCATTTAACTCACAGACTTGAACTTTCTTTTAATAGAGCAGTTTTGAAACACTCTTTTGGCAGAATCCGAAAGTGGATATTTGGAGCGCTATGAGGCCTATGCAAGAAAAGGAAATATCTTCACATAAAAAGTAGACAGAAGCATTCTCAGAAACTTCTTTGTGATGTGTGCATTCAACTCACAGAGTTGAAACTTCGTGTTGAGACAGCAGTTTTGAAACACACTTTTTGTAGAATCTGCAAGTGGATATTTGGAATGTTTTGAGGCCTATGCTGGAAAAGGAAATATCTTCACATAAAAACTAAACAGAAGCATTCTAAGAAACTTCTTTGTGATGTGTGCATTCAACTCACAGGGTTGAACCTTACTTTTGATAGAGCAGTTTCGAAACACCCTTTTTGTAGTATCTGCAAGTGGATATTTGGAGCGCTTTGAGGCCTATGCTGGAAAAGGAAATATCTTCACATAAAAACTAGAGAGAAGCATTCTCAGAAACTTCCCTCTGCTTTATGCATTCAACTCACAGACTTGAACTTTCCTTTTGATGCAGCAGTTTTGAAACACTCTGTTTGTAGAATCTACACGTGGATATTTGGAGCGCTTTGAGGCCTAAGATAGAAAATAAAATATCTTCACATAAAAACTCGATGGAAGCATTCTGAGAAACTTCTTTGTGATGACTGAATTCAACTGACAGACTTGAACCATCCTTTTGATAGAGGAAATTTGAAACACTCTTTTCTTAGAATCTTCAAGTGGATATTTGGAGCACTTTGAGGCTTATGATTGAAAAGGAAATATCTTCACATAAAAACTAGACAGAAGCATTTTCAGAATCTTCTCTATGATGAGTGCATTCAACTTACAGAGCTGTACTTTTCTTTTCATGCAACAATTTTGAAACACTCTTTTTATAGAATATGCACGTGGGTATTTGCAGGTTTTTGAGACCTATGCTGCAAAAGGAAATATCTTCAAATAAAGACTAGACAGAAGCCTTCTGAGAAACTTCCTTGTGATGTGCACAGTCAACTCATAGAGTTGAACCTTCCTTTTGATCGAACACTTTTGAAACATTCTTTCTGTAGAATCTCCAAGTTATTATTTGGAGCGCTTTGAGGCCTTTGCTGGAAAAGGAAACAACTTCACATAAAAACTAGATTGAAGCATTCTCAGACACTTCTTTGAGATGTGTGCATTCAACTTACAGGCTTGAACCTGCCTTTTGATAGAGCAGATTTGAAACACTCTTTTTGTAGAATCTGCAAGTCGATATTTGGAGCACTTTCAAGCCTATGCTGGAATATGAAATATCTTCACATAAAAACAAGACAGAAGCTCTATCAGAAACTTCTTTTTGATGAGTGCATTCAACACACAGAGTTGAACCTTTCTTTTGATAGAACGGTTTTGAACCACTCTTTTTGTAGAATCTGCAAGTGGATATTTGGAGTGCTTTGAGGCCTATAATGGAAAAGGAAATATCTTCACATAAAAACTAGACAGAAGCATTCTCATAAACTTCTCTGTGATGAGTGCATTGAACTCCCTCAGTTGAAATTTTCTTTTGATAGAAAAGTTTTGAAACACTCTTTTTGTAGAATCTGCAAGTGGATATTTGGTGTGCTATGGGGCCTATGCTGGAAGATGAAATGTCTTCCCATAAAAGTTATACAGAAGAATTCTCAGAAACATCTTTGTGATGAGTGCATTCAACTCACAGAGTTGAACTTTCCTTTTGATAGAGCAGTTGAAAAACTCTTTTGGTAGAATCTGAAGGTGGATATTTGGAGCGCTATGAGGCCTATGCTATAAAAGAAAATATCTTCACATAAAAACTAGACAGAAGCATTTTCAGAAACTTCTTTGTGATGTTCACATTCAACACACAGAGTTGAACCTTGCTTTTGAATCAGCAGTTTTGAAACACACTTTTAGTAGATTCTGCAAGTGGATAGATTGAAGGCTTTGAGGCCTAAGCTGGAAAAGGAAATATCTTCATATAAAAGCTAAACAGAAGCATTCTCAGAAACTTCTTTTTGATGAGTGCATTCACCTCACAAAGTTGAACCTTCCTTTTGATAGAAGAGTTTTGAAACACTCTTTTTGTGGAATCTGCAAGTGGATGTTTGGAGCCCTTTGAGGCCCATACTGGAAAAGGAAATAAATTCACATAAAAACTACATTGAAGCATTCTCAGAAACGTCTTTCTTATGTATGCATTCAACTCACAGACGTGAACCTTCCTTTTGATAGAGCAGTTTTGAAACACTCTTTTTGTAGAATTTGCAAGGGTATATGTGGAGCGCTTTGAGGCCTATGCAGGGAAATGAAATATCTTCACATAAAAACAAGACAGAAGCATTCTCAGAAACTTGTTTGTGATGTGTGCATTCAAATCACAGTGTTGAATCTTCCTTTTGATGGGGCAGTTTTGAAACACCCTTTTTGTAGAATCTGCAAGTGGATATTTGGAGCGATGTGAAGCCAATGCTGGAAAAGGGAATATCTTCACATAAAAACTAGACAGAAGCATTCTCAGAAACTTCTTTGTGATGTCTACATTCAAGTTATAGAGTTAAAACTTCATTTGATAGAGCAGTTTTGAAACACTCTTTTTTTAGAATCTGCAAGTGGATATTTGGAGCAATTTGAGGCCAAACCTGGAAAAGGAAATATCTTCACATAAAAACTAGACAGAAGCATTCTCAGAAACTTCTTTGTGATGCGTGTATTCAACTCACAGAGTTGAACCTTCCTTTTGATAGAGCAGTTTTGAAACACTCTTTTTGCAGAATTTGCAAGTATATATGTGGAATGCTTTGAGGCCTATGCTGGAAAAGGAAATAACTTCCCATAAAAAGTAGAGAGAAGCATTGTCAATAACTTGTTTTTGATGTGTGCATTCAACTCACAGAGTTGAACCTTCCTTTTGATAGAGCAGTTTTGAAACCCTCTTTTTGTAGAATCGGCAAATGAATATTTGAAGCCCTTTAAGGCCTATGCTGTAAAAGGAAACATCTTCACATAAAAAACTAGACAGAAACATTCTCAGAAACTTCTTTGTGAAATGTGCAGTCAATTCATAGAGTTGAACCCTCCTTTTGATAGAGCAGTTTTCAAACACTCTTTTTGTAGAATCTGCAAGTGGATATTTGGAGTGTTTTGAGGCCAATGCTGGAAAAGGAATTATATTAACATAAAAACTAGACAGCAGCATTCTCACAAACTTCTTTGTTCTGTGTGCATTCAACATGCAGAGTTGAATCTTCCTTTTGATAGAGCAGTTTTGAAACAATCTTTTTGCAGAATCTCCAAGTCAATATTGGGAGCGCTTGGAGGCCCATGCTGGAAAAGGAAACATCTTCTTATAAAAACTAGACAGAAGCATTCTCAGAAACTTCTTTGTTATGTGTACATTCAACTCACAGAGTTGAACCTTCCTTTTGATAGAGCAGTTTTGAAACACATTTTTTTTAGAATCTGCCAGTGGACATTTGGAGTGCTTTGAGGCCCTCGGTGGTAAGGGAAACCTCTTCACATAAAAACTACTCAGAAGCATTCTCAGAAACTTCTTTGTCATGTGTGCATTCAACTCACAGAGTTGAACCTTCCTTTTAGTAGAACAGTTTTGAAATACTCTTTTTGTACAATCTGCAAATGGATATTTTGAGCATTTTGAAGCCTTTGTTGGAAACGGGAATTTCTTCAAATAAAAACTCGACAGAAGCATTCTCAGAAACTGTTTTGTGTTGTGTGCATTCAATTCACAGTGTTGAATATTTCTTTTGACAGGGAAGTTTTGAAACACTCTTTTTGTAGAATCTGCATATAGACATTTTTAACGCTTTGAGGGCTATGGTAGAAAAGTAAATATCTTCAAATAAAAACTAGAGAGAAACATTATCTGAAACTTCTTTGTGATGTGTGTATTCAACTCACAGAGTTTAAACTTTCTTTTCCTTCTGTAGTATCTGCAGGTGTATATTTGGAGTGCTTTGAAGACTTCGTTGGAAACGGGAATATCTTCAAATAAAAACTAGACAGAAGCATTCTCAGAAACAAGTTTGTGATGTGTGTATTCAACTCACAGAGTTGAACATAACTTTTTATAGAAGAGATTTGAAAAACTCTATTTGCAGTATCTGAAAGGGGATATTTGGACCGTATTGAGGCCCTCGTTGGAAACAGGAATATATTCCCATAAAAACTAGACAAAAACATTCTCAGAAAATACTTCGTGATGTGTACATTCAACTCACACAGTTGAAGCTTCCTTTTGATAGAGCAGTTTTGAAACCGCCCTTTTGAAGAATTGGCAAGTGGATATTTGGAGCACTTTGAATCCTTCATTGGAAACGGGAATATCTTCAAATAAAAACTAGACAGAAGCATTCTCAGAAACTTCTTGTGATGGGTGCATTCAACTCACAGAATTGAACTTTCCTTTTGATAGAGCAGTTTAGAAACACTCTTTTTGTAGAATCCAAAGGTAGATATTTGAACCGATTTGAGGCCTTGGTTGGAAACGGGATTAAATTCACATAAAAACTAGACAGAAGCATTCTCAGAAACTTCTTTGTGATGAGTGGATTCATCTCACAGAGATGAAACTTCCTTTTGGTAGAGCTGTATTGAAACACTCTTTCTGTAGAATCTGCAAGTGGACATTTGGAGCGCTTTGAGGCCTTCGGCAAAAAAGGAAATATCTTCACATTAAAACAAGACAGAAACATTCTCAGAAACTTCTTTGTGATGTGTGCATTCAACTGACAGAGTTAAACCTTCCTTTTGATAGAGCAGATTTGAAACACTCTTTTTGTAGAATCTCAAAGTGGATATTTGTAGCACTTTGAAGACTTCATTGGAAACGGGAATATCTTCAAATAAAAGCTAGACAGAAACATTCTCAGAAACTACTTTGTGATGTGTGCATTCAACTGACAGCATTGAACACTTCTTTTGATAGAACAGTTTTAAAACACTCTTATTTTAGAATCTGAAAGGGACATTTGAAGCGCTTTGTGGGCTATGGTGGAAAACGAAATAACTTCAAATAAAAACTAGAGAGAAGCATTCTCAGAAAATTCTTTGTGATGTGTGCTTTCAACTCACAGAGTTGAACTTAACTTTTCATTGAGCAGTTTTGAAACACTCCTTTTGTAGAATATGTAAGTGGACATTTGAAGCGCTTTGAAGCCTTCAGTGGAAAAGGAATGATCTTCACATAAAATCTGGTCAGAAGAATTCACAGAAACTGCTTTTTGATGTGCGCATTCAACTCACAGTGTTGTAACTTTCTTTTAATGGAGTAGTTTTGAAACACTCTTTTTGTAGAAACTGCAAGTGGATATTTGGTGCTCTTTGACCTCTATGATGGAAAAGGAAATATCTTCACATAAAAACAACACAGAAGTATTCTGAGAAACTTCTTTGGGATGTGTGCATTCAACTCAAAGAATTGAGCCTATCTTTTTATTGAGCAGTTTTGAATCTCCCTTTTTGCAGAATCTGCAAATGGGTGTTTGGAGAGCTCTGAATCTTACTGTGGAAAAGGAAATATCTTCACATAAATACTACACAGAAGCATTCTGTAAACTTCTTTGTGAGCTGTGCGTTCAACTCATAGAGTTGAACTTATCTTCTCATTGAGAAGTTTTGAATCTCTCATTTTGTAGAATCTGCAAGTGGATATTTGGAGCCCTTTGCATAATATGGTGGAAAAGGAAATATCTTCAAATAAAAACTACATAGAAACAATCAGAGAAACTACTTTGTGATGTGTGCATTCAGCTCACAGTGTTGAACCTGTCTTTTGATTGAGTAGTTTTGAAACTCTCTTTTTGCAGAATCTGCAGGTGGTTATTTTGAGCCCTTTGAGGCTTATAGTGGAAAAGCAAATATCTTCACATAAAAACTACACAGAATGATTCTGAGAAACTTCTTTGTGATGCGTGCATTCAACTCCCAGGGTTGAACCCATCTTTAGATTGAGCAGTTTTTAATCTGTCTCTTCCAGAATCTGCAAGTGGATATTTTTAGCTCTTTGTGGCCTATGGTGGAAAAGGAAATATCTTCAAATAAAAACTACACAGAAACTTTCGGAGAAACTTCATTGTGATATGTGCATTCATCTCACAGGGTTGAAGCTAACTTATGCTTGAGCAGTTTTGAAACAGTCTTTTTGTACAGTCTGCAAGTGGATATTTAGAGCGCTGTGAGGCCCACCGTGGAAAAATAAATATCTTCAGACTAAAACTACACAGAAGAATTCTGAGAAACTTCTTGGGATGCGTGCATTCATCTCACAGAGTTGAAACTTTCTTTTGATTGAGCAGTTTTGGAACACTCTTTTTGTAGAAGCTGCAAGTGAATATTTGCAGTCCTTTGTTGCCTATGGTGGAAAAGGAAATCTCTTCACATGAAAACTGCACAGAAGCATTCTGAGAAAATTCTTTGTGATGTGTGCATTCATCTCACAGAATTGAAACTTTCTTTTGATTGAGCAGTTTTGACACACTCTTCGTAGAATCTGCAAGTGGATAATTGAAGCCCTTTGAGGCCTGCTGTGGAATAGGAAATATCTTCACATAAAAACTACTCAGAAGCATTTTGAGAAACTTCTTTGTGATGTTTGCATTCAACTCACAGAGTTGAATCTATCTTTTGATGGAGCAGTTTAGAATCTCTCTTTTTGTAGAATCTGCAAGTGGATATTTAGAGCACTTTGTGCCCTATGATGGAAAAGGAAATAACTTCAAATAAAAACTACACAGAAGCATTCTCAGAAACTTCTTTGAAATGTGTGCATTCAATTCACATAGTTGAACTTATCTTCTCATTGAGCAGTTTTGAACCTCTCTTTTTGAAGGATCTACAAGTGGATATTTTGAGCCCTTTGCGACCTATTGTGGAAAAGGAAATATCTTCAAATGAAAACTACTCAGAAGCATTCTAAGAAACATTTCGTGATGTGTGCATTCAACTCAATGTGTTGTTCCTACCTTTCTATTGAGCCGTTTGGATTTCTCTGTTCATAGAATCTGCAAGTGGATATCTGGCACGCTGTGACTCCTACTGTGGAAAATAAAATACTTTCCAATAAAACCACACAGAAGCATTCTGAGAAACTTCTCTTTGATGTGTGCATTCAACTCACAGAGTTGAACCAATCTTTTGATTGGGAAGTATTGAATCTCTCTTTTTGGAGAATCTGCAAGTGGATGTTTACAGAGCTTTGAGGCTTTGTGTAAAAGGAAATATATTCACATAAAAACTACACAGAAACATTCTGAGAAACTTCTTTGCAAGGTGTACATTCAAATCACACAGTTGATCTTATCTTCCCATTGAGCAGTTTTGAATCTCTCTTTTTGGAGAATCTGCAAGTGGATATTTGGAGCCCTTTGTGCCGTATGGTGGAAAAGGAAATATCTTCAAATAAAAAGTACAGAAAATCATTCAGAGAAACTTCCTTGTGATGTATGCATTGAACTCATAGAGCTGAACCTGTCTTTTGATTTAGCCATTTTGAATCACTCATTTTGCAGAATCTGCAGGTGGATATTTGGAGACATTTGAGGCCTATTGTGGAAAAGCAAATATCTTCTCATAAAAACTACACAGAAGCATTCAGAAAAACTTCTTTGGGATGTGTGCAATCAACTCACAGAGTTGAACCTTCGTTTGATTGAGCAGTTTTGAATCTCTTTTTTGCAGAATCTGCAAGAGGATATTTGGAGCCCTTTGTGGCCTATGGTGGAAATGGATATATCTTCAAATAAAAACTGCACAGAAACATTCTGAGAATCTTTTTGAGGAGTGCACTCATCTCACAGCGTTGAACTGGTCTTATCATTGAGAAGTTTTGAAACACTCTTTTGGAGAATCTTCAAGTGAATATTTGGAGCCCTTTGAGGCCTACCATGGAAAACCAAATATCTTCAGATAAAAACTACACAGAAGCATTCTGAAAAACCTCTTTGTGATGTGTGCATTCAACTCACTGAGTTGAAACTTTGTTTTGATTCAGCAGTTTTGAAACAATCTTTTTCTAGAATCTGCAAGTGGATAATTTGAGCCCTATGAGGCCTATTGTGGAAAAGGAAATATCTTCAGATAAAAACTACTGAGAAGCATTCTAAGAAACTTCTTTGTGATGTGTGCATTTAACTCACAGAGTTGAATCTATCTTTTCATTGAGCATTTTAGAATCTCTCTTTTTGCAGAATCTGCACGTGGATATTTGGAGCCCTTTGGACCCTATGGTGGAAAAGGAAATATCTTCAAATAAACGTTACACAGAAGCATGCAGAGAAACTTCTTTGTGATGTACGCATTCAACTCACAGACTTGAACCTATCTTTTGATTGAGCAGTTTTGAAACTCTTTTTTTGCACAACCTGCAGGTGGATGTTTGGAGGGCTTTGAGGACTATTGTGGAAAAGGAAATATCTTCACATAAAAACTACACAGAAGCATTCTGAGAAACTTCTTTGTGAGGTGTGCATTCAACTCACACTGTTGAACTTATCTTTTCATTGAGCAGTTTTGAATCTCTCTTTTTGCAGAATCTGCAGGTGGCTATTTGGAGCCCTTTGAGGCCTACTGTGGAAAAGCAAATACCTTCACATAAGAACTACACAGAAATATTTTGAGAAATTCTTTGGGATGTGTGCATTCAACTCGCAGAGTTGAAACTATCTTTTGATATAGTAGTTTTGAATCTCTCTTTTTGCAGAATCTGCAAGTGGATATTTTGTGCCTTTTGAGGCCTATTGTGGAAAAGTAAATATATTCACATAAAAACTACACAGAAGCATTCTGAGAAACTTCTTTGTGATGTGTGCAGTCATCTCACATAGTTGAACCTTTCTTTTGTTAGAGCAGTTTTGATTCACTCTTTTTGTAGAATCTGCAAATGGATAATTGGAGTCCTCTGAGGTGTAATGTGGAAAAAAAATCTTCACAAAAAAACTACACAGAAGGATTCTGGGAAACTTCTGTGGGATGGGTGCATTCAACACACATAGTTGAACCTATCTTTTGATTGAGCAGTTTTGAATCTCTCTTTTTGTAGAATCTGCAAGCGGATATTTGGAGTGCTGTGAGGTCTACTTTGGAAAATCAAATATGCTCACATAAAAACTACACACAAGCATTCTGAGAAACTTCTTTGTGATGTGTGCATTCATCTCAAAGAGTTGAAACTACGTTTTGATTGAGCAGCTTTGAATTTCTCTTTTTGCAGAATCTGCAAGTGGATGTTTGGAGAGCTTTGAGGCCTATTGTGGAAAAGGAAATATCTTCACGTAAAAACTACACTGAAGCATTCTGATAAACTTTTTGTGAATTGTGCATTCAACTCTCAGAGTTGAACTTATCTTCTCATTGAGCAGTTTTGAATCTCTCTTTTTGTAGAATCTGCAAGTGGTTATTTGGAGTGCTGTGATGCCTAACGTGGAAAATCAAATACGTTCACATAAAAACTACACAGAAGTATTCTGAGAAACTTCTTTGTGATGTTTGCATTCAACTCACAGAGCTGAACCTATCTTTTGATTGAGCAGTTTTGAATCTCTCTTTTTGCAGGATGTGCATATGGATATTTGGAGCCCCTTTTGACCTATGGTGGAAAAGGAAATACCTTCAAAGAAGAACTACACAGAAACATTCTGAGAAACTTCTTTGTGATGTGTGCATTCATCTCACAGAGTTGATCCTATCTTTTGATTGAGCTGTTTTGAATCTCTCTTTTTGCAGAATCTACATGTGGATATTTTGAGCCCTTTGAGGACTACTGTGGAAAAGCAAATATCTTCATATAAAAACTACACAGAAGCATTCTGAGAAACTTCTTTGGTATATTTGCATTCAACTCATAGAGTTGAACCTATCTTTTGATAGAGCTGTTTCGAATCTCTCTTTTTGCAGGATCTGTATGTGGATATTTGAAGCCCTTTGCACCCTATGGTGGAAAAGGAAATATCTTTAAATAAAAACAACACAGAAATATTCTGAGAAACTTCTTTTTGAAACTTTCTTCTGATTGAACAATTTTGCAAACGTCTTTTTGTAGAATCTACATGTGGATATTTGGAGCCCTTTGTGGCCTATTGTGGAAAAGGAAATATCTTTACATAAAAACTACACAGAAGCATTCTGAGAAACTTCTTTGTGATGTGTGAATTCATCTTATGGAGTTGAACCTTTCTTTTGATTGAGCAGTTTGGAAATACTCTTTCTGTAGAATCTACAAGTGGATATTTGAAGCACTTTGAGTCCTATAGTAGAAACGGAAATGTCTTCACATAAAAACTACACAATAGCATTCTCAGAAACTTCTTTGTGATGTTTGCATTCAACTCAAAGAGTTGAAACTATCTTTCGATTGAGCAGTTTTGAATCACTCTTTTTGTAGAATCTGCAGGTAGATATTTGTTGTCCTTTGCAGCCTATTTTGGAAAGGGAAATATCTTCACATAAAAACTACACAGAAGCATTCTCAGAAACTACTTTATGATGTATGTATTCATCTCACAGAGTTCAATCTTTCTTTTGATTTAGCAGTTTTGAAACACCCTTCTTGCAGAATCTGCAAGTGAATTTTTGGAGCACTTTGTGGCCTGTTGTGGAAAAGGAAATATTTCCACATAAAAACTGTACAGAAGCATTCTGAGAAACTTCTTTTCAATGTGTGCACTAATCTCACAGAATTGAAACTTTCTTTTGATTGAGGAGTTTGGAAACACTCTTTTTGGAGAATATGCACGTGGATATTTGGAGCGCTTTGAGGCCTATGTTGGAAAAGGAAATATCTTGACACAAAAGCTACACAGAAGCATTCTGAGAAACTTCTTTGTGATGGGCACATTCAATTGATGGGGTTGAACCTATCTTTTGAATGAACAGTTTTGAAACTCTGTTTTTTGTATAATCTGCAAGAGGATATTTGGAGCCCTTTGTGACCTATGGTGCAAAAGGAAATATCTTCATATAAAAACTACACAGAAGCATTCTGAGAAACACCTTTGTGATCTATGCCTTCATCTCACAGAGTTCAAATTTTCTTTTGATGAGCAGTTTTCAAACACTCTTTTTGTAGAATCTGCCAGTGGATATCTGCAGCCCTTTGAGGCCTATTTCCGAAAAGGAAATATCTTCCTATAAAAACTACACAGAAGCATTCTGAGAAACTTCTTTGTTATGTGTGCATTCATCTCACTGAGTTGAACCTTTCTTTTGATTAAGCAGTTTGGAAACACTATTTTACAGAATCTGCAAGTAGATATTTGGAGTTCTTTGAGGCCTACTGTGGAAAAGGAAATATCTTTCAATAAATACTACACAGTAGCATTCTGAGAAACTTCTTTGTGATGTGTGCATTCAACTCACAGAGTTGAACCTTTCTTTTGATTCAGCAGATTGGAAACACTCTTTTCGTAGAATGTGCAAGTGGATATTTGGAGCACTTTGATGCCTATTGTCTAAAAGGAAATATCTTCACATAGTAACTACACAGAATGATTCTGAGAAACTTCTTTGTGATGTGTGCAATCAACTCACATTGTTGAACCTATCTTTTGATTAAGCAGTTTTGAATCTCTCTTTTTGTAGAATCTGCAAGAGGATATTTGGAGCCCTATGTGGACTGTTTTGGAAATTGAAATATCTTCACATAAAAACCACACAGAAGCATTCTGAGAAACTCCTTTGTGATGTGTACATTCATCTCAGAGAGTTGAAATTTTCTTTTGATTGAGCAGTTTTGAAGCACTCCTTTTATAGAATCTGGAAGGAGATATTTTAAGCAATTTGAGGCCTACAGTGGAAAATGAAATATCTTCCCATAAAAGCTACATGGAAGCATTCTCAGAAACTTCTTTGTGATGTGTGCATTCGTCTCACAGAGTTAAAGCTTTCTTTTGATTGAGCAGTTTTGAAACAATCTTTTTGTAGAGTTTGCAAGTGGATATTTGGAGTGCTTTGAAGCCTATTGTAGAAAAGGAATTATCTACTCATAAAAACTACACAGAAGCATTCTGAGAAACTTGTTGTGATGTGTGCCTTCATCATACAGAATTGAAACTTTCTTTTGATTGAGCAGCTTTGAATCTCTCTTTTTGTAGAATCTGCAAGTGGATAACTAGAGCCCTTGTGGCCTATTTTGGAAGGAAATTATCTTCCATAAAAACAACACAGAAGCATTCTGAGAAACTTCTTTGTGATGTATGCATTCATCTCACAGAGTTAAACTTTCCTTTTGATTGACCATTTTGGAAACACTCTTTATGTAGAGTGTGCAAGTGGATATTTGGAGCGATTTGAGGCCTATAGGGAAAAGGAAATATATTCACATAAAAATTACACAGAAGCATTCTGAGAAACTTCTTTGTGATGTGTGCCTTCATCTAACAGGGTTGAACATTTCTTTTGATTGAGAAGTTTTGAAACACTCTTTTTGTAGAATCTGTAAGAGGATATTCGGAGCAGTTTGAGGCCTAACGGGAAAAGGTAATATCTTCACATAAAAACTACACAGAGGCATTCTGAGAAACTTCTTCATGATATCAGCATTCATCTCACAGAGTTGAACGTTTCCTTTGATTGAGGAATTTGGAAACCCTCTTTATGTAGGATCCACAATAGGATATTTGGAGTTCTTTGAGTTCTATTGTGCAAAAGGAAATATCTTCAAATAAAAACTACAGAGAGCCATTCTGAGAAAATTCTTTGTGATGTGTGCATTCATCTCACGGAGTTGAAACTTTGTTTTGATTGAGCAGTTTTGAAACATCCTTTTTATAGAATCTGCAAGTGGATATTTGAAGGGCTTTGAGGCCTACTGTGGAAAAGGAAATATCTTCACATAAAAACTACACAGAAGCATTCTGAGAAACTTCCTTGTGAGGTGTGCATTCATTCACAGAGTTGAAGTTTTCTTTTGATTGATCAGTTTTGAAACACTGTTTTTGTATAATCTGCAAGTAGATATTTGGAGCACTTTGAGGCCTATGGTGGAAACGGAAATATCTTCACATAGAAACTACACAGAAGCATTCTGAGAAACTTCTTTGTGATGTGTGTATTCTTCTCACAGAGTTGATCTTTTCTTTTGATGGAGCAGTTTTGAAACACTCTTTTTTTAGTATCTGCAAGTGGATATTTGAAGCGCTTTGAGGAATATTGTGGAACAATAAATATCTTCACATAAAAACTACAAAGAAGCATTCTGAGTAACTTCCTTGTGATGTGTGCATTCATTTCACAGAGTTGAACTTTTCTTTTGATTAAGCAGTTTTGAAACACTCTTTTTGTAGAATCTGCAAGTGGATATTTGGAGCACTTAGAGGCCTATGGTGGAAAAGGAAATTTCTTTACATAAAAGCAACACAGAAGCATTCTGAGAAACTCCTTTTTGTATGTGCATTCATCTCCAGGAGTTGAATTTTTCTTTTGATTGGGCAGTTTATAAACACTCTTTTTGTAGGATCTGCAAGTGAATATTTGGAATGCTTAAATACCTGTTGTGGAAAAGGAAATATATTCACATAAAACTACACAGAAGCATTCTGAGAGACAACTTTGTGATGTGTGCATTCATCTCACAGAGTTGAAATTTTCTTTTGATTGAGCAGTTTGGAAACACTCTTTCTGTAGAATCTGCAAGTGGATATTTGGTGCGCTTTAAGGCTTATGGTGGATAAGGAAATATCTTCACAGAATAACTACAAAGAAGCAAACTGAGAAACAGCTTTGAGATGTGTGCATTCAACTCACAGAGTTGAACTTATCTTTTGACAGAGCAGTTTTGAAACTCTCTTTTTGTAGAATCTGCAAGTGGATATTTGGAACCCTTTGCAGCCTATGGTGGAAAAGGAAATATCTTCCAATGAAAACTCTACAGAAACATTCTGAAAAACATCTTTGTGATGTGGGCATTCATCTCACGGAGTTCAGCCTTTCATTTGATTGAGCAGTTTTGAAACATTATGTTGGAGAATCCAGAAGTGGATATTTGGACCTCTTTGAGGCACATTGTGGAAGAGGAAATATCTTCACATGAAAACTACACAGAAGCATTATAAGAAATTCCTTTGTGATGTGTGCATTCATCTCACAGAGTGGAACTTTTCTTTTGATTGAGCACCTTTGAAACACTCTTTTTGTAGAATCTGCGAGTCAATATTTGGAGCAATTTGAGGCCTATTGTGGAAAAGGAAATATCTTCACAAAAAGCTACACTCAAGAATTCTGAGAATCTTCTTTGTAATGTGAGCATTCAACTCACAGCATTGAAACTAACTTTTGATAGTGTAGTTTTGAAACTCTTTTTTTGCAGAATCTACAAGTGGATATTTGGAGCCATTTGCAGCCTATGGTGGAAAAGGATATATCTTCACATACAAACTACACAGAAGCTTTCTGAGAAACTTCTTTTTGATGTGTGCATTCATCTCACAGAGTTGAAACTTTCTTTTTGGGGAGCAGTTTGTAAACTCTCTTTTTGTAGAATCCCCAAGTGGATATTTGGAGTGCTTTGAGGTATACTATGGAAAAGGATTTGTCTTCAAATTAAAACTACACAAAATCATTCTGAGAAACTTCTTGTGTTGTGTGCATTCATGTCATACAGTTGTAACTTTCGTTTGATTAAGCAGTTTTGAAACACTCTTTTTGTAGAACTTCCAAGTGGATATTTTGAGCGCTTTGAGGCCTATGGTGGAAAGGGAAATATCTTCACATAAAAATTACACAGAAGCATTCAGAGAAACTTCTTTGTGATGTATTCATTCATCCCACAGAGTTGAACCATTCTTTTGATTGAGTAGTTTTGAAAAAATTTTTGTAGAATCCGCAAGTGGACATTTGTAGTGCTTTGAGGCCTATTGTGGAAAAGGAAATATCTTCACATAAAAACCACACAGAAGCTTTCTGTAAAACTTCTTTGTGATGTGTGCCTTAATCTTGTGGAGTTTAAATTTTCTTTTCATTGAGCAGTATGGAAACCCTATTTTTTGTGGAACCTGCAAGTGAATATTCAGAGCACTTTGTGGCCTATGGTGGAAAAGGAAGTATCTTCACATAAAATCTAGACAGAACCATTTGGAGAAACTACTTTGTGATGTGTGCATACATCTTCCGGAGTTGAACCTTTCTTTTGAATGAGCAGTTTTGAAACACTCTTTTTGTAGAATCTTCAAGTGGATATTTTGAATGCTTTGAGATCTTTGTTGGGCTAGGAAATATCTTCACATAAAAACTAGACAGAAGCATTCTGAGAAACTTCTTTGTTATATGTGCATTCAACTCACAGAGTTGAGCGTTTCTTTTCATTCAGCAGTTTGGAAACAATCTTTTTGTAGTATCTGCAAATGGATATTTGGAGCGCTTTGAGGCCTACAGTGGAAAAGGAGATATCTTCACATAAAAACTAGACAGAAGCATTCTGAGAAACTTCTTTGTGATGTGTGCATTCATCTCGCAGATTTGAAATTTTCTTTTGATTGAGCAGTTTTTAAACACTATATTTCTAGGATCTGCATGTGGATATTTGGAGTGCTTTGAGGCCTTGGGTGGAATAGGAAATGTCTTCACATAAAAAGTAGACAGATGCATTCTGAGAAACTTCTTTTTTTTATTGTACTTTAAGATTTGTGGTAGATGTTCACAATGTGCAGATTAGTTACATATGTATACATGTGCCATGCTGGTGTGCTGTCCACATTAAGTCCTCATTCAGCATTAGGTATATCGCCTAATGCTATCCCTCCACCCTCCTCCCACCACACAGCAGTCCCCAGAGTGTGATGTTCCCCTTCCTGTGTCCTTGTGTTCTCATGGTTCAATTCCCACCTATAAGTGAGAACATGCGGTGTTTGGTTTTTTGTCCTTTCAATAGTTTACTGAGAATTATGATTTCCAATTTCATCCATGTCCCTGCAAAGGACATGAACTCGTCATTTTTTATGGCTACATAGTATTCCATGGTGTATATATGCCACATTTTCTTAATCCAGTGTATTTCTGTTGGACATTTCGGTTGGTCCCAAGTCTTTACTATTGTGAATAGTTCCACAATAAACATATATGTGTGCATGTGTCTTTATAGCAGCATGATTTATATTCGTTTGCGTATATACCCAGTAATGGGATGGCTGGGTCAAATGGAATTTCTAGTTCTAGATCCCTGAGGAATAGCCACACGGACTTCCACAATGGTTGAAATCATTTACAGTCCCACCAAGATTGTCAAAGTGTTCCTATTTCTCCACATCCTCTCCAGCACCTGTTGTTTCCTGACCTTTTAACGCATACCATTCTAACTGGTGTGAGATGGTATCTCATTGTGGTTTTGATTTGCATTTATCTGATGGCCAGTGATGGTGAGCATTTTTTCACGTTTTTTTGCTGCGTAAATGTCTTCTTTTGAGAAGTGTCTGTTCATGTCCTGTGACCACTTTTTGATGGGGTTGTTTCTTTTTATCTTGTAAATTTGCTTTAGTTCATTGTAGATTCTGGATATTAGCCCTTTCTCAGATGAGCATGTTGTCAAAATTATCTCCCATTTTGTAGGTTGCCAGTTCACTGTGATGGTAGTTTCTTTTGCTCTGTAGAAGCTATTTAGTTTAGTTAGATCCCATTTGTCAATTTTGACTTTTGTTGCCATTGCTTTTGGTGTTTTAGACATGAAGTCCCTGCCCGTGCCTATATCCTGAATGGTAATGCCTAGGTTATCATCTTGGGTTTTTATGATTTGGATTCACAGCCGAATTCTACCAGAGGTACAAGGAGGAACTGGTACCATTCCTTCTGGAAGTATTCCATTCTATAGAAAAAAAGGAAATCCTCCCTAACTCATTTTATGAGGCCAGCATCATCCTAATACCAAAGCTTGGCAGAGACAGAACAAAAAAAGAGAATTTTAGACCAATATCCTTGATGCAGAAATCCTCAATAAAATACTGGCAAACAGAATCCAGCAGCACATCAAAAAGCTTATCCACCATAATCAAGTGGGCTTCATCCCTGGGATGCAAGGCTGGTTCAATATATACAAATCAATAAATGTAATTCAGCATATAAACAGAACCAAAGACAAAAACCACATGATTATCTCAATAAATGCCGAAAAGACCTTTGACAAAATTCAACAACCCTTCATGCTAAAAACTTTCAATAAATTAGGTATTGATGGGACGTATCTCAAAATAATAAGAGCTATCTATGACAAGCCCACAGCCAATATCATACTGGATGGGCAAAAACTGGAAACGTTCTCTTTGAATACTGGCACAAGACACGGATGCCGTCTCTCACCACTCCTATTCAACATAGTGTTGGAAGTTCTGGCCAGGGCAATTAGGCAGGAGAAGGAAATAAAGGGTATTCAATTAGGAAAAGAGGAAGTCAAATTACCCTGTTTGCAGAGGACATGATTGTATATCTAGAAAACCCCATTGTCACAGCCCAAATTCTCCTTAAGCAGATAAGCAACTTCAGCAAAGTCTCAGGATACAAAATCAATGTACAAAAATCACAAGCATTCTTATACACCAATAACAGACAAACAGAGAGCCAAATCATGAGTGAACTCCCATTCACAATTGCTTAGAACAGAATAAAATGCCTAGGAATCCAACTTAAAAGGGACTTGAGGGAACTCTTCAAGGAGAATTACAAACCACTACTTAATGAAATAAAAGAGGAAACAAACAAATGGAATATCATTCCATACTCATGGGTAGGAAGAATCAATATCGTGAAAATGGCCATATTGTCCAAGGAAATTTATAGATTCAATGCCATCCACATGAATCTACCAATGACTTTCTCCACAGAATTGGAAAAATCTACTTTAAAGTTCACATGGAATCAAAAAAGATCCTGCATCGCCAAGTCAATCCTAAGCCAAAAGAACAAAGCTGGAGGCATCATGCTACCTGACTTCAAACTATACTACAAGGCTACAGTAACCAAAACAGCATGGTACTGGTACTAAAACAGAGATATAGATCAATGGAACAGAACAGAGTCCTCAGAAATAACACTGCATATCTACAAATATCTGATCATTGACAAACCTGAGAAAAACAAGCAAAGCTCAAAGGATTGCCTACTTAATCAATGATGCTGGGAAAGCTGGCTAGCCATATGTAGAAAGCTGAAAATGGATCCCTTCCTTACACCTTATACAAAAATTAATTCAAGATGGATTAAAGACTTAAACGTTAGACCAAAAACCATAGAAACTACTTTTTGATGTGTGCATTCAAATCACAGTGTTGAACTTTTCTTTTAATTGAGCAGTTTTGAAACACTTTTTTTGTAGAATATGCAACTTGATATTTGGAGCACTTTGAGGCCTATGGTGGAGAAGGAAATATCTTCACATAAAAACTAGACAGAAGCCTTCTGAGAAACTTCCTTGTGATGCTTGCATTCATCTCACACAGTTGAAACTTTCTTTTGATTGAGCAGTTTTGAACAACTCCTTTTGCAGAATCTGCAATTGGATATTTGGAGCACTATGTGGCCTATGATGGAAAAGGAAATATCTTCGCATAAAAACTAGACACAAGCATTCTGAGAAACTTCTTCATGATGTGTGCATTCAATGCACAGAGTTGAACCTTTCATTTGATTGAGCAGTTTTGATATACTCTTCTAGAATCTGCAAGTGGCTATTTGGGGTGCTTTGCAGCTATCGTGGAAGAGGAAACATCTTCACATTAAAACTACACAGAAGCATACAGAGAAACTTCTTTCTGATGTGAGCATTCAACTCACAGAGTTGAACCTTTCTTTTTATTGAGCAGTTTGAAAACAGTCTTTTTATAGTATCTGCAAATGGATATTTGGAGCACTTTGAGGCCTACAGTTTAAAAGGAAATATCTTCACATAAAAACTAGACAGAAGGATTCAGAGAAACTTCTTTGTTATGTGTGCCTTCATCTCACAGATTTGAAACTTTCTTTTTATTGAGCAGTTTAGACGCTGTTTTTGTAGAATCTGCAAGTGGATATTTGGACAGCTTTGCGACCTATAGTGGAAAAGGAAATATCTTCACATAAAAACTACACATAAGCATTCAGAGTAACTTCTTTGTGATATGTGCCTTCATTTCACGGAGCTGAAACTTTCTTTTGATTCAGCAGTTTTGAAGCACTCTTTTTGTGGAATCTGCTAGTGGATATTTCGAGCGGATTGAGACCTAGGATGGAAAAGGAAATATTTTCACTGAAAAACTAGACACAAGCATTCTGAAAAACTTCTTTGTGATGTGTGCATTCATCTCACAGAGTTGAACATTTCCTTTGATTGAGCAGTTTGGAAACAGTCTTTTGGTAGTATCTGCAACTGGATATTTGGAGCGCTTTGAAGCCTATAGTGGAAAATGAAATATCTTCACATAAAAACTAGACAGAAGCATTCTGAGAAACTTCGTTGTGATGTGTGCATTCAACTCACAGAGTTGAACGTTTCCTTTGATTGCACAATTTGGAAACAGTCTTTTGTAGTATCTGCAAATGGATATTTGGAGAGCTTTGAGGACTATGGGGAGAAAGGAAATATCTTCAAATAAAAACTAGATAGAGGCATTCTGAGAAACTTCTCTGTGATGTGAGCATTCATCTCACAGAGGTAAACCTTTCTTTTGACAGAGCAGTTTTGAAACACTCTTTTGGTCAAATCCGCAAGAGGTTATTTGGAGCACTTTGAGGCCCATGGTGGAAAAGGAAATAACATCACATAAACACTAGACAGAAGCATTCTAAGAAAATACCATGTGATGTCTGCATTCCTCTCAAAGAATTCAACATTTCTTTGGTCTGAGGACTTTTGAAACACTCTTTTTGTAGACTCCGCAATTGGATACTTGGAGAGGTTTGAAACCTATGGTGGAAAAAGAAATATCTTCACATAAAAACTAGACAGAAGAAATCTGAGAAACTTCTTCGTGATGTGTGCATTCCACTCACAGGGTTGAACCTTTCTTTTGATTTAGCAGTTTGGAAACAGTATTTTTGTAGTATATGCAAATGGTTATTTGCGGTGCTTTGAGGCCTATAGAGGAAAATGAAATATCTTCACATAAAAACTAGACAGAAGAATTCTGAGAAACTTCTTTGTGATGTGTGCATTCAATTCACACAGATGAAACTTTCTTTTGATTGAGCAGTCTTGAAATCCTTTTTCATAGATACTGCAAGTGGATATGTGGAGCTCTTTGAGCCCTTTGTTGGAAAAGGAAATATCTTCACATAAAAATTAGACAGAAGCATTCTGAGAAATTTCTTTGTGATGTTTGCGTTCATCTCACAGAATTGAACTTTTTTTTGATTGAGCAGTTTTGAAACACTCTTTTTGTAAAATCTGCACGTGGATGTTTGGAGTGCATTGGGGCCTATGGTGGAAAAGGAAACAACTTCACATAAAAACTACACAGAAGTAATCTGAGAAACTTCTTTCTGATGTGTGCATTCAACTCACAGAGTTGAAACTTTCTTTTGATTGAGCAGTTTTGAAGCACACTTTCTGTAGAATCTGCAAGTGGATATTTGGAGCAATTTGAGGCCTACAGTTGAAAGGGAAATACCTTCATATAAAAACTTGACAGAGGCTTTCTGAGAAGCTGGTTTTAATGTATACATTCATCTCACACAGTTGAACTTTTTCTTTTGTTTAACCAGTATTGAAACACTCTTTTTATAGAATCTGCAGGTGGATACTTGGAGGGCTTTGAGGTCTATGGTGGAAAAGGAAATATCCTCAGATAAAAACAAAACAGAAGCATTCTGAGAAATTTCCTTGTGATGTGTGTATTCAACTGACACAGTTGAGCCATTCTTTTGATTGAGCAGTGTGGAGACAATCTTTTGGTAGTTTCTGAAACTGGATACTTGGAGCGCTTTGAGGCCTATGGTGGAAAAGGAAATATCTTCACATAAAAACTAGACAGAAGCATTCTGAGAAACTTCTTTGTGAAGTGGGCATTCAATTCAAAGAGTTGAAACTTTCTTTAGGTTGAGCAGTTTTGAAACACTCTTTTTGTAGAATCTGCAAGTGGATATTTGGAGCACTTTGTGGCCTCTAGTGGAAAACAAAATATCTTTGCATAAATACTACAAAGAAGCATTCTGAGAAACTTCTTTGTGACGTGCACATTCCTCTCACAGAGTTGAACCTTTCTTTTGATTGAGCAGTTTTGAAACACTCCTTTTGTAGTGTCTGAAAGAGCATATTTGCAAGACTTTGAGTGCTAAGGTGGAAAAGAAATATCTTCATTTAATAACTAGACAGAAGCATTCACAGAACCTTGTTTGTGATGTCTGCATTCATCGCACAGAGTGGAACCTTACTTTTGATTGAGCAGTTTTGAAACACTCTTTTTGTAGAATCTGCAAGTGGATATTTGGAGCGTTTTGAGGCCTAAGGTGGAAAAGGTAATATCTTCACATAAAAACTAGATAGAAGTATTCTGAGAAACATCTTAGTGACGTGTGCATTCATCTCACAACGTAGAACCTTTCTATATATTAAGCAGTTTTGAAACCCTCTTTTTATGGAATCTGCATGTGGGTATTTGGGGCACTTTGCAACCCATGGTGAAAAAGGAAATATCTTTATATAAAAACTAGACAGAAGCATTCTGAGAGACCTCTTTGTGATATTTGCATTCATCTCACAGAGTTGAACCTTTCTTTTGATTGAGCAGTTTTGAAACACTCTTTTTGTAGAATCTGCAACTTGATATTTTTAGCGATTTGTGGCGTATAGTGGAAAAGGAAATAACTTCACACAGAAACTAGACAAAAGTGTTCTGAGAAACTTCTTAGTGACATGTGCATTCAACTCACAGAGTTGAACCTTTCTTTTGATTGAGCAGTTTAGAAATACTCTTTTTGTAGAAACTGCAAGTGGATATTTGGAGAGATTTGCAGCCTATGGTGGAAAAGGAAATATTTTAACATAAAAAGTAGACAGAAGCATTCTGAGAAACCTCTTTGTAATGTGTGCATTCATCTCACAGAGTTAAAACTTTCTTTTGATTCAATAGCTTTGAAACACTCCTTTGTAGAATCTGCAAGTGGATATTTCAAGTGCTTTGAGGTCTATGGTGGAAAAGGAAATATCTTCATTTAAAAGCTAAACAGAAGCATTCTGAGAAACTTCATTGTGATGTGTGCCTTCATCTCACAGAGTTGAAACTTTCTTTTGATAGAGCAGTTTTCAAACACTCTTTTTGGAGAGTCTGCAAGTGGATATTTTTATCGATTTGAGGCCTATGATGGAAAACGAAACATCTTCACTTAAAAACAAGACAGAGGCATTATGAGAAATTTCTTTGTGATGTGTGCATTCATCTCAAAACGTTGAACACTGCTTTAGATACAGTAGTTTTGAAACAATCTTTTTGTAGAATCTGCAAGTAGATAGGGGCCTAAGGTGCAAAGGAAATATCTTCACATAAACACCAGACAGAAACATTCTGAGACACAACTTTGAGATGTGTGCATTCATCTCACCAGGCTGAACCTTTATTTTGATTGAGCAGATTTGAAACACTGTTTTTGTAGAACCTGCAAGTGGATATTTGGAGTTCTTTGTGGCCTCTAGTGGAAAGGGAAATATCTTCACATGATAATTAGACAGAAGCATTCTGAGAAACTTCTTTGTGATGTGTGCATTCATCTCATAGATTTAAACCATTCTTTTGACTGAGCAGTTTTGAAACACTCTTTTTGTAGAATCTGCAAGTTGATAATTGGAGTGCTCTGAGGCCTATGGTGGAAAAGGAAATATCTTCACATAAAAACTAGACAGAAGCATTCTGAGAAACTTCTTTGTGCTGTGTTCATTCATCTCATGGAGTTGAGCCTTTCTTTTGATTGAGCAGTTTTGAAATCCTCTTTTTGTAGAATTTGCAAGTGGATATTTTGAGGGCATTGTGACCTATGGTGGAAAAGGAAATATCTTCACATAAAAATTAGAAACATTCTGAGAATCTGCTTTGTGATATGTGTGTTCATCTCACAGAGTTGAAGATTTCTTTTGACTGAGCAGTTTTGAAACACTCTTTATAGAATCTGCTGGGGATATTTGGAGTGCTTTGGGGCCAATGGTGGAAAATGAAATATCTTCACATAAAAACTACACAGAAGATTTCTGAGAAACTTCTTTGTGATTTGTGCATTCATCTCACAGAGGTGAACCTTTCTTTTGATTGAGTGGTTTTGAAAAACTCTTTTTGCAGAAGCTGCAAATGTGTATTTGGAGCACTTTGTAGACTATTGTGGAAAAGGAACTATCTTCACATAAAAACTAGACAGAAGCATTCTGAAAAATCTCTTTGTGATGTGTGCATTCATCTCACAGAATTGAACCTCTCTTTACATTGAACAGTTTTGAAACACTCTTTTTGTGGAATCTGTAAGTGGATATTTGGAGTGCTTTGAGGCCTATGGTGGAAAAGAAATATCTTCACATAAAAACTTCACAGAAGAATCTGAGAAACTTCTCCATGATGTGCACTTTCATCTCGAAGAGTTCAAACTTTCTTTTGATTGAGTAGCTTTTAAACACTCTATTTGTAGAATCTGCAATTGGAGATTCAGAGTTCTTTGAATCCTATGGCGGAAAAGGAAATGTCTTCACATAAAAACTACACAGAAGCATTCTGAGATACTCCTTTGTGATGTGTGCATTCATCTTACAGTGTTGAACCTTTCTTTTGATTGAGCATTTTTGAAACACTCTTTTTGCAGAATCTGCAAGTGGATATTTGGAGTGCTTTGAGGCCTATGGTAGAAAAGGAAATATCTTCACTTAAAAATGACACAGAAGCATTATAAGAAATATCTTTCTGATGAGTGCATTCAACTCACAGAGTTGAACCTTTCTTTAGATTGAGGAGCTTGAGACACTCTTTCTTTAGAGTCTGCAACTGTATATTTGGAGCGTTTTGTGGCCTATGTTGGAAAAGGAAATTTCTTCAAATAAAAGGTAGACAGAAGCACTCTGTGAAACTTCTTTGTGATGTATGCATTCATCTCACAGATTTCAACCTCTCTTTTGATTGAGAAGTTTTCAAACACACTTTTTGTTGAATCTGCAAGTGGATATTTGGAGCGCTTTGAGGCCTATGGTGGAGAAGGAAATATCTTCACATAAAAATTAGAGAGAAGAATTCTGACAAATTTCTTTGTGATGTGTGCATTCATCTCAGAGAGTTGAACTTTTCTTTTGATTGAACAGTTGTTAAACTATCTTTGTGTAGAATCTGCAATTGGATATTTGAGCCCTTCGAGGCCTATGGTGGAAAAGGGAACACCTTCATGTAAAAACCAGACAGAATCATTCTCAGAAACTTTTTTGTGATGTGTGCATTCATCTCACAGAGTTGAACCTTTCTTTTGTTTGAGCAGTTTTGAAACACTCTTTTCGTAGTACCTGCAAGCAGATATTTTGAGTGATTTCAGGCCTATGGTGGAAAAGGAAATACCATCACATAAAAGCTAGACGGAAACATTCTGAGTAGCTTCTTTGTGATGTGTGCGTTCATCTCACAGAGTTCAACCTTTCTTTTGATTGAGCAGTTTTGAAACACACTTTTTGTGCAATCTGAAAGTGGATATTTGGAGCCCTTTGGGGCCTATGGTGGAAAAGGAAATATCTTCCCAATAAACTAGACAGAATCATTCTGAGAAACTTCTTTGCTATGTGTGCATTCATCTCTCAGAGTTGAATCTTTCTTTTGATTGAGCAGTTTTGAATCACTCCTTTTGTAGGATCTGCAGGTGGATATTTGGAGCACTTTACAGACTATTGTGGAAAAGGAAATGTCTTCTCATAAAAACAAGACAGAAGCATTCTGAGAAACTACTTTGTGGTGTCTGATTTCAACTCACAGAGTTGAAACTTTCTTTTATTTGAGCAGTTTTGAAAAACATTTTTTGTAGACTCTGCAAGTGGATATGAGGAGCACTTTGTGGCCTAAGGTGGAAAAAGAAATATCTTCACATAAAAACTGGACAGAAGCATTCTGAGAAACTTCTTTTTGATGTGTGCATTCATCTCACCAACTTGAAAATTTATTTTTATTCAGCATTTTTGAAACATTCTTTTTGTACAATCTGCAAGTGGATATTTGGAGAGCTTTCAGACCTATGTTGGAAACGGAAATATCTTCACATAAAAATTAGACAAAAGAATTCGGACAAACATCTATGTGATATTTGCCTTCATCTCACAGAGTCGAAACTTTCTTTTGATTAAGCAGTTTTTAAACAATCTATTTGAAGAATCTGCAAGTGGATATTTGAAGATCTCTGAGGTCAATGCTGAAAAAGGAAATATCTTCATATAAAGAACAGACAGAAGCAGTCTGGGAAACTTCTTTTTCTTGTGTGCATTCCTCTCAAAGAGTTGGCCATTTCTATTTATTGAGCAGTTTTGAAACACTGTTTTTTTAGAATCTGCAAGTGGATATTTGGAGCACTTTGAGCCCTTTGGTGGAAAAGGAAATATCTTCACATAAAAATTAGACAGAAGCATTCTGAGAAACTTCTTTGTGATGTTTGCGTTCATCTCACAGAGTTGAACCTTTCTTCTGATAGAGCAGTTTTGAAACACTCTTTTTGTAGAATCTGCAGGTGGATGTTTGGAGCGCATTGGGGCCTATGGTGGAAAAGGAAACATCTTCAAATAAAAACTATACAGTAGTAATCTGAGAAACTTCTTTGTGCTGTTTGCATTCAACTCACAGAGTGGAAACTTTCTTTTGATTGAGCAGTTTTGAAACAGTCTTTTTGTAGTATCTGCAAATGGATATTTGGAGTGGATTGAGGCCTATGGTGGAAAAGGAAATATTTTCACGTAAAAACTTGACAGAAGCATTCTGAGAAACTTTTGTGTGATGTGTGCATTCATGTCACAGAGTTGAAACATTCTTTTGATTGAGCAGTTTTGAAACAGTCCTTTTGTACAATCCACAAGTGGATGTTTGGAGCGCCTTAGGGCCTATGGTGAAAAAGGTAATATCTTCCAATAAAAACTAAACATGAGAATTCTGAGAAACTCCTTTGTGATATTTGCATTCATCTCTCAGTGTTGAATCTTTTTTTTAATTGATCAGTGTTGAAACAGTCTTTTTCTACAATCTGCAATTGGATATTTGCAGCGCTTTGAGGTCTATGGTGGAAAAGGAAATGTCTTCACATGAAAACCAGACTGAAGATTTCTGAGAAAGTTCTTTGTGATGTGTGCATTCAACCCACAAGGTTTAACCTTTAGTTTGATTGAGCAGTTTTAAAACACAGTTTTTGTTGAATCTGCAAGTGGATATTTTGCATGATATGCAACATTTACTGGAAAAGGAAATATCTTCACATAAAAACTTGACAGGAGCATTCAGAGAAACTACTTTGTGATGTGTGCATTCATCTCACACAGTTGAACCTTTCTATTAATTAAGCAGTTTTGAAGCAGTCTTTTTGTAGAATCTGCAAGTGGTGATTGGAGCACTTTGAGGCCTATGTTGCAAAAGGAAATATCTTCACGTAAAAACTAGACAAAAGCATTCTGAGAAAGTTCTTTGTGATGTGTACATTCATCTCACAGAGTTGAAACTTTCTTTTGATTGAGCAGTTTTGAAACAATCTTTTTGTAGAATCCGCAAGTGCATATGTGGATCGCTTTGAGTCCTTCAGTGGAAAAGGAAATATCTTCACATAAAAACAAGACAGAAGCATTCTGAGAAACTTCTTTGTGATGTGTGCATTGATCTCACAGTGTTGAACCTGTATTTTGATTGAGCAGTTTTAAAACACTCTTTTTGTAGAATCTGCAATTGGATATTTGGACTGTTTCAGGCCCATGGAGGAAAAGCAATTATCTTCACATAAAAACTAGACAGAAGTATTCTAAGAAATTTTTTGGTGATGTGTGCATTCATCTCACAGAATTTAACCTTCCTTTTGACTGAGCAGTTTTTAAACACTCTATTTGTAGAATCTGCAAGTGGATATTTGGAGCACCTTGAGGTCAATGGTGGAAAAGGATATATCTTCACATAAAAATTAGACAGAAGCATTTTGAGAAACTTCTTACTGATGTGTGTGTTCATCTCACAGAGTTGAAGATTTCTTTTGGTAGAACAGTTTTGAAACACTCTTTTTGTTGAATCTGCCTTTGGATGTTTGGAGAAATTTGGGGCCTATAATGGAAAACGAAATATCTTCACATAAAAACTACTCAGAAATAATCTGAGAAACTTCTTTGTGATGGGTGCATTCAACTCACAGAATGGAACCTTTCCTTCGATTGATCAGTTTTGAAACACTCTTTTTGTAGCATCTTCAAATGGATATTTGGTGCGGATTCAGGCATATGGTGGAAAAGGACATATCTTCACATAAATACTAGACAGAAGCATTCTGAGAAACTTATTTGTGATGAGTGTATTCAACTCACAGAGTTAAAACTTTCTTTTGGTTGAGCAGTTTTGAAACACTGTTTTGCAGAATCTGCCTGTGGATGTTTGCAGATCTTTGGGGCCTATGGTGGAAAAGGAAATATCTTCAGAAAAACTAAACAGAAGCATTCTGAAAAACTCCCTTTTGATGTGTGCATTCAATTCACAGAGTTGAACATTTCTTTTGATTGACGAGTTTTGAAACACTCTTTTTGTAGTATCTGCCAATGGATATTTGGAGGAGATTGAGGCCTACAGTGAAAAATGACATATCTTCACATAAATACCAGAAAGAAGCATTCTGAGAAACTTATTTGTGATGTGTGTATTTAACTCACAGGGTTGAAACTATCTTTTGATTAAGCAGTTTTGAAGCACTCTTCTTGTAGAATCTGCAGATGGATATTTGGAGCGCTTTGAGGCCTAAGGTGGAAAAGGAAGTATCTTCATATAAAAACTTGACAGAAGCATTCTGAGAAACTTCTTTTTGATGTGTGCATTCATCTCACAGAGCTGAACCCTTCTTTTGATTGAGCAGTTTTGAAACAGTCCTTTTGTAGCATCTGCAAGGGGATGTTTGGTGAGCCTTGGGGCCTTTGTTGGAAAAGGAAATATCTTCACATAAAAACTAAGGAGGAGCATTCTGAGAAACTTCTTTGTGATGTTTGCATTCATCTCACAGAGTTGAATCTTTCTTTTAATTGACCATTGTTGAAACACTCTTTTTGTACAATCTGCAAGTGAATACTTGGAGCGCTTTGATTCCTATGGTGGAAAAGACGTATCTTCACATACGAAGTACACAGAAGCACTCTGAGAAACTTCTTTGTGATGTGTGCATTCACCTCACAGTGTTGAACCTTTCTTTTGATTGAGCAGTTATGAAACACGGTTTTTGTAGAAACTGCAATTGGATATTCAGAGTACTTTGAGACCTATGTTGGAAAAGGTAATATCTTCACATAAAAAAGAGACAGAAGATTTTGGACAAACTTCTTTGTGATGTGTGCATTCAACTCACAGAGTTGAATTTATCTTTTGATTGAGCAGTTTTGAAACACTCTTTTTGTAGAATGTGCAAGTGGATATTTGGAGCGCTTTGTGGCTTATAGTGGAAAAGAAATATATTCACATAAAAACTAGAAAGAAGCATTCTGAGAAACTTCTTTGTGATGTGTGCAGTCATCTCACAGAGTTGAACCTTTCTTTTTATTGAGCAGCTTTGCAACACTCTTTTTGTTGAATCTGTAAGTGGATATTTGTTGTTATTAGAGGCCTTTTTTGAAAAAGGAAATATCTTCATATAAAAACTAGACAGAAGCATTCTGAGAAACTTCTTAGTGATGTGTGTATTCATCTCACAGAATTAAACCACACTTTTGATTGAGCAGTTTGGAAACAGACATTTTGTAGTATCTGCTTGTGGATATTTAGAGCACTTTGATGCATATGGTGGAAAAGGAAATACCTTAACATAGAAATTAGAAAGAAGGATTCTGAGAAACTTCTTTCTGTTGTTTGCATTCATCTCACAGAGTTGAACCTTTCCTTTGATTGAACATTTTTGAAACACTCTTTTTGTAGAATCTTCAAGTGGATATTTGGAGTGCTGTGAGGCCTATGGTGGAAAAGGACATATCTTCACATAAGACCTGTAAAGCAGGTTTCCTAAAAACAGCTTTGTGATGTGTGCATTCATCTCACAGAGGTAAGGGTTTATTTTCTCTGTTCAGTCTGGAAAATCTGTTCTTGTACAATCTGAAAAGGGGTATTTTTGAGCACTTTGAGGCCTATGTTGAAAAAGGAAATATTTTCACATACAAAGTAAAAAGAAAGTTTCTCAGATACTTCTTTGAGATATGTGCATTCATCTCAAAGATTTGAACTTCTCTTTTGATTGAGCAGTTTGGAAATGGTATTTTTACAGAATCTGCAAATGGATATTTTTGAGCACTTTGAGGCCTATGCAGAAAAAGAAGTATCTTCAAAGAAAACTATAAAGAAGGTTTCTGAGAAACTGTTTTGTGATGTCTTCGTTCATCTCACAGAGGTAAATGATTCTTTTCTTTTATCAGTTGGGAAACTCTGTGTTTTTAGAATCTGCTAAGGGATATTTGTGAGTGCATAGAGTCTTATGGTGAAAAAGGAATTGTCTTCACATAAAAACTAGACAGAAGCCCACTGAGAAACTTCTTAGTGATGTGTGCATTCATTTCACGGAATTGAAACTTTCTTTTGATTGAGCAGCTTGGAAACATCTTTTTGTGGAATCTGCAAAGGGATATTTCTGAGCACTTTGAGGCCTATGGTGAAAGAGAAAATATGTCCACATAAAAACTAGACTAAAGAATTCTGAGAAACTGCCTTGGATGTATGCATTCATCTCACAGATTTCAACAATTCTTTTGATTGAGCAGTTGGGAAACCGTCTGTTTGTAGAATCTGCAAAGGTATATTTGTGAGTGCTTTGAGGTCTATGGTTAAAAGGAAATATCTTCACATAAAAACTATAAAGAAGGTTTGTGAACAACCTCTTTGTGATATGTGCATTCTTCTCACAGAGTTGAACCATTCCTTTGACTCAGCAGTTTGGAAACAGTCTTTTTTTAGGATCTGCAAAGGGATACTTTTGAGCACTTTGAGGCCCGTGGTGAAAAAGGAAACACGTTCACATAAAAACAAGATAGAAGCTTTCTGAGAAACATCTTTTTGATATATGTATTCATCCCAGAGAGGTGAACCTTTCTTTTGATGAGCAGTTTGGAAACAGTATTTTGTAGAATTTCCAAATGGTTATTAGTTAGCACTTTGTGTCCTATGTTGAAAAAGGAATTATCTTTACATAAATACTAGACAGAATATTTCAGAGAAACTGCTTTGTGATGTTTGATTTCATCCCACAGAGTTAACCATTTCTCTTCATTGAGCAGATTGGACATTCTGTTCTTGTAAAATCTGCAAAGGGATATTTGTCAGCGCTTTGAGGCCTATGGTGAAAAAGGAATTATCTTCATGTAAAAACCGGACAGAAGCTTTCCGTGAAACATCTTGGAGATGCGAGAATTCATCTCACAGAATTGAAACATTCTTTTGATTGAGCAGTTTGTAAACAGTATTTTGGTAGAATCTGCAAAGGGATATTTGTGATGCTTTGATGCCTATGGTGAAAAAGGAAATATTTTCACATGAAAACAAGAGAGAAGCTTTCTGAGAAAACTCCTTGAGATGTGTGCATTCATCTCACAGACTTGAACCTTTCATTGGGTTGAGCAATTTGGATACTGTATATTTGCAGAATCTGTAAAGGCATATTTTTGAGAGCTTTGAGGCTTATGATGAAATAGGAAATATCTTCACATAAAAACTAGACAGAAGCTTCCCAAGAAACTTCTTTGTGATGTGTGCATTCATCACATAGAGCTCAACCATTCTTTTGATTGAACAGTTTGGAAACAGTCTTTTTGTAGAATCTGCAAAGGGATATTTATGAGTGCTTTGAGGCCTATGGTGAAAAAGGAAATATATTCACATAAAAAGTATAAACAAGGTTTCTCAGAAACAGCTTTGTGATGTAAGCATTCATCTCACAGAGGTAAAATTTTCTTTTCTCTGGTCAGTCTGGAAACTGTTCTTGTAGAGTCGGCAAAGGGATATTTATGAGTCCTTTGAGGCCTATGGTGTAAAAAGAAATACCTTCACATAAAAGTTAGAGAGAGGCTTTCTGAGAAACCTCCTTATGATGTGCGCATTCATCTCACAGATTTGAACCTTTAATTGGATTGAGCAATTTGGATACAGTATTTTTGTAGAATCTGTAAAGGCATATTTTTGACAGCTTTGAGGCTTATAATGAAATAGGAAATATCTTCACATAAAAACTAGACAGAAGCATCCCAAGAAACTTCTTTGCAATGTGTGCATTCATCTCATAGAGCTCAACCATTCTTTTGATTGAACAGTTTGAAAACAGTCTTTTTGTAGAATCTGCAAAGGGATATTTATGAGTGCTTTGAAGCCTATGGTGAAAAAGGAAACATATTCACATAAAAAGTATAAACAAAGTTTCTCAGAAACAGCTTTGTGATGTAAGCATTCATCTCACAGAGGTAAACTTTTCTTTTCTCTGGTCAGTCTGGAAACTGTTCTTGTAGAGTCTGCAAAGGGATATTTATGAGTCCTTTGAGGCCTGTGGTGAGAAAAGAAATATCTTCACATAAAAATTAGAGAGAGGCTTTCCGAGAAACGTCTTTGTGATGTGGGAATTCATCTCACAAAGATGAAACTTACTTTTGATTGAGCAGTATGGAAACTATCTGTTTGTGGAATCTGCAAAGGGATATTTATGAGCATTTTGAGGACAATGGTAAAAAAGGAAATGTATTCATATAAAAGGTATAAAGAAGGTTTCTTAGAAACAGCTTTGTGATGTGTGCATTGATCTCACAGAGGTAAATGTTTATTTTCTCTGATTAGTCTGGAAACTCTGTTCTTGTAGAATCTTCAAAGGGATATTTGTGAGTGCTTTGTGGCCTACGGTGAAAAAGAAAATATCTTCACATAAAAACTAGACAGAAGCTTTCTTAGTGGCTTCTTTGTGATGTGTGCAATCATCTCACAGAGTTCAACCATTATTTTGATTGAGCAGTCTGGAAACTGCCTTTTTGTAGAATCTGCAAGGGATAATTTCAGGACTTTGAGTGCTATGGTGAAAAAGGAAATATCTTCACATAAACAATGGACAGAAGATTTCTGAGAAACCTCTTTGTGATGTGTGCATCCATCTCACAGACTTCAAACATTTATTTGGTTGAGCAGTTGGGAAGACGCCTTTTTGCAGAATCTGCAAAGGGATATTGCTGAGCAATTTAAGGCTTATGGTGAAAAAGGAAATACCTTCAAATAAAAACTATAAAGAAGGTTTCTGATAAAATTCTTTGTGATGTATACATTCATCTCATGGAGTTGAACTATTTTTTTGATTGAGCAGTTTGGAAACAATCTTTTTGTAGAATCTGCAAAGGGATATTTTTGAGTGCTTTGAGTCCTAGGGAGAAAAAAGAAATATCACATAAAAAGTATAAAGAAGGTTTCTGAGAAAGAGTTTTGTGATGTGTGCATTCATCTCACAGAGGAAAACATTTGTTTTCTTTGATCAGTCTGGAAATTCTGTTCTTGTAAAATCTGCTAAGGGATATTTGTGAGCAGATGGAGGCCTATGGTGAAAAAGGAAATGTCTTCATATAAAAATTAGACAGAAGCCTCCTGTGAAAATTCTTAGTGATGTGTGCATTCATCTCACAGATTTGAAACTTTCTTTTCTTTGAGCAGTTTGGAAACAGTCTTTTTGTAGAACCTGCAAAAGGCTATTTGGAGCACTTTGAGGCCTATGGTGAAAAAGGAATTATATTCACAGAAAAACTAGACTGAAGGTTTCTGAGAAACTTCTTTGAGGTGTGTGCATTCATCTCACAAAGTTCAATAATTATTTTTATTGAGCAGTTTGGAAACAGTCTTTTTGCAGAATCTGCAAAGAGATATTTGTGAGGGCATTGAGGCCTATGGTTAAAAAGGAAACATTCACATAAAAACTTAATGGAAGCTTTCTGAGAAACTTCTTTTTGACACGTGCATTCATCTCACAGAGTTGAAACTTTCTTTTGATGAGCAGTGTAGAAACAGACTTTTTGTAGAATCTGCAAAGAAACAATTTTGAGCACTTTGCATCCAGTGGTGAAAAAGGAAATACCTTCACATGAAAACTAGACAGAATGTTTCTGAGAAACTGCTTTGTGATATGTGCACTCATCTCCCAGATGTTTCTGTTTCTTTTCATTGAGAAGATTTGAAACTCTTTTCTTGTAAAATCTCCAAAGTGATATTTATGGGCCCTTTGAAGCATATGGTGAAAAAGGAAATATCTTCACATAAAAACTATTCAGAAGCTTTCTGAGAAACATTCTGGTGATGTGAGCATTCATCTCACAGAGTTGAACCATTCTTTTGATTGAGCAGTGTGTGAAGAGTCTTTTTGTAGAATCTGCAAAGGGATATTTGTGAACCTTTTGAGGCCTATGGTGAAAAAGGAAATATCTTCACATAAAAACTAGAGTGAAGCTTTCTGAGAAACCTCTTTGTGGTGTGCATACATCTCACAGAGTTGAACCTTTCTTTTGATTGAGCAATTTGGTAAAAGTATTTTTGTAGAATCTGTAAAGGGATATTTGTGAGCACTTTGAGGCCAGCGGTGAAAAAGCAAGTATCTTCACTTAAAATCTAGACAGAAGCATTCTGAGAAACTTCCTTGTGATGTGTGCATTCATCACACAGAGTTAAACCTTTGTTTTGGTTGAGCAGTTTGGAAACAGTCTTTTTGTAGAATCTGCAAATGGATATTTGGAGCACTTTGAGGCCTATGGTGAAAAAGGATATATATTCACATAAAAACTAGACTGAAGGTTTCTGAGAAGCTTCTTTGAGTTGTGTGCATTCATCTCACTGTGTTCAATAATTCTTTTTATTGAGTGGTTTGGAAACAGTCTTTTTGTAGAATCTGCAAAGGGACATTTGTGAGAGCTTTGAGGTGATAAAAAGGAAATATCTTCAAAGAAAAACTATAAAGAAAGTTTCTGAGAAACTTCTTCATGATGTGTGCATTCATCTCACAGAGTTGAAACATTCTTCAGATTGAGCAGTTTGAAAACAATCCTTTTGGTTCAAACTGCAAAGGGATATTTAGGAGCGCATTGAGGCCTATGGTGAAAAAAGAAATATCTTCACATAAAAACTAGAAAGAAGCATTCTGAGAAGCTGCTTTAAGATATGTGTATTCATCTCACAGAGGTAAATATTTCTTTTCATTGAGCAGTTTGTAAACTCTGTTATTCTAGAATCTACAAATGGTTATTTTTGAGTGCTTTGAGGCCCACATTGAAAAAGGGACTATCTTCACATAAAAACTAGTGAGAAGCTTGCTGAGAAACTACTTTCTGATGTGTGCATTCATCTAACAGAGTTGAAACTTTCTTTTGATTGAGCAGTTTGGAAAGTCTTTTCGTAGATTCTGCAAAGGCATATTTGGGAGTGCATTGAGGACTATGTTCAAAAAGGGAATATCTTCACATAAAAACGAGAAGGAGGTTTTCTGAGAAACTTCTTTGTGGTGTGCACATTCATCTCACAGTGTTGAACCACTCTGTTTATTGAGCAGTTTGGAAACATTCTTTTCATAGAATTTGCAAAGGGATATCTGGGAGCACGTTGAGGCATATGGTGAAAAAGGAAATATCTTCACATAAAAAGTATAAAGAAATTTTCTGAGTAACTCCTTTCTGACATGTGCATTCATCACACAGAAGTAAAAGTTTCCTCCCTTTGAGCAGTTAGTTTTTATGTGAAGATGTTTCCCTTTTCACCATAGACCTCAAACTGCCTATATATATCCCTTTGCAGATTCTACAAAAAGACTGTTTCCAAACGGCTCAAAGAAAGTTTCCACTCTGCGAGATGAATGCAAACATCACAGAGAAGTTTCTCAGAAAGTTTCTGTCTACTTTTTATTTGTTGATACTCCCTTTTTCACCATAGGCCTCAAACCACTCATAAATAACCCTTTGCAGATTCTACAAAAAGACTGTTTCCAAACTATTCCATCAAAAGAAAGGTTCAACTCTGTGAGGTTAATGCACACATCACAAAGAAGTTTCTCAGAAAACTTCTGTCTAGTTTTTATTTGACGATGTTTCCTTTTTCAATATAGGCCTCAAAGCGCTCACAAGTGTCCCTTTACAGAATTTATAAAAAGACTGTTCCCAAACTGTCCAGCCAAAACAAAGCTTCAACTCTTTGAGATGAATGCACACATCACAAAGAAGTTTCTCAGAAAGCTTCTGTCCAGTTTTTATTTGAAGGTATTTCCTTTTTCACCATAAGTCTCAAAGCATTCAAATTATCACTTTGCAGATTCTACAAAAACATTTTCCAACCTGCTCTATCTAAAGAAAGGTTCAAAGCTGTGAGAAGAAAGCACACATCAAAAAGAAGTTTCAGAGAATGCTTCTGTCTAGTTTTTATGTGTAGACATTTCCTTTTTCACCATAGGCCAAAAAGGGATCCCAATTATCCCTTTGTACATTCTACAAAAGGACTGTTTCAAAACTGCTCAATCCAAAGACAGTTTCAACTCTTCAAGATGAATGCACACATCACAACGAAGTATCTCAGAAAGCTTCTGTCTAGTTTTTGTGTGAAGATATTTCTTTTTTCACCATAGGCTTCAAAGAGCTCACAAATATCACAAAGCAGGTTCTACAAAAAGACTCCATCCAAACTGGTCAATGAAAAGAACACTTCAAATCTGTGAAATGAATGAGCACATCACAAAGAATTTTCTCAGAAAGCTTCTGTGTAGTTTTTATGTGAAGATATTTCCATTTTCACCATAGACCTGAAATCACCTACATACGTCCCTTTGCAGATTCTACAAAAAGATTGTTTCCAAACTGCTTAATCAAAGAAAGCTTTCTAGTCTGTGAGATGAATGCACACATCACAGAGAAGTTTCTCAGAAAGTTTCTGTCTAGTTCTTGTTTGTCGATACTCCTTTTTTCACCATAGACCTCAAACTGCTCATAAATAACCCTTTGTAGATTCTACAAAAGGACTGTTTCCAAACTGCTCAATCAAAAGAAAGATTCAACTCTGTGTGATGAATGCACACATCACAAAGAATTTTCTCAGAAGGCTTCTGTCTAGATTTTATTTGTGGATATTTCCTTTTTCACAACAGGCCTCAAAAAGCTCACAAATATCCCTTTGCATATTCTACAAAAAGACGGCTTCCAAACTACTCAATGAAAGAAAATTCAACTCTGTGAGATGAATGCACACATCACAAAATGGTTTCTCAGAATATTTCTCTCTAGTTTTTATATGAAGATATTTCCTTTTTCACCACATGCCTCAAACCACTCAAAAACATCCCTTTGCAGATTCTCCAAAAAGACTGTTTCCAAACTGCTCAATCAAAAGAAAGATTCAACTCTTTGAGTTGCATACACCCATCACAAAGAAGTTTCCAAGAAAACATGAGTCAAGTTTTTATGTGAAGATATTTCCTTTTTCACCATAAGCCTCAAAGCCTTCACAAATATCACTTTGCAGGTTCTATGAAAAGACTGTTTCCAAACTGCTCAATCAAAAGAAAGTTTCAACCCTGTGAGACGAATGCACGCATCACAAAGAAGTTTTTCAGAAAGCTGCTGTCTACGTTTCATTTTTCAATATTTCCGATTTCACCATAGGACTCAAACCACTGAAACATATCACTTTGCAGATTCTACAAAAAGACGGTTTCCAAACTGCCCAGATGAAAAGAAAAGTTCAACTCTCTGAGACGAATGTGCACATCATGAAGAAGTTTCTCAGAATGCTTCTCTCTAGGTTTTATGTGAAAATATTTCCTTTTTTACTGCAGACCTCAAACCACTCATAAATATCCCTCTGCACATTCTACAAAAATACTGTTTCCAACCTGATAAGTCAAAAGAAAGTTTCAACTCTGTGAGATGAATGCACACATCACAAGGAAGTTTCTCAGATAGCTTCTGTCTACTTTTTATGTGAAGGTATTTCCTTTTTCACCATATGCCTCAAAACGCCTTCAAATATCCCTTTACAGATTATACAAAAAGACTCTTCCCAAACTGCTCAATCAAAACAAAGGTTCAACTCTGTGAGTTGAATGCACACATCTCAGAGAAGTTTCTTTGAAAACTTCTGTATAGTTTTTATGTAAAGATATTTCCTTTTACACTATAGGCCTCAAAGAGCTCAAAAATGTCTCCTTACAGATTCTACAAAAATACTGTTTTTGAACTGGTGAATCAAAACAAATGTTCAACTCTGTGAGATGAATGCACACATCCTAAAGAAGTTTCTCAGAAAGCTTTTTTATAGGTTTAGGTGAAGATATTTCCTTTTCCACCATAAGCCTGAAAGCATTCACAGATATCTCTTTTCAGATTGTACAAAAAGACTATTTAAAAACTTCTCAATCAAAACAAAAGGTCAACTATGTGAGATGAATGCACACATCACAAAGAAGTTTCTCAGAAAGCTTCTGTTTAGATTTTATTTGTAGATAACTCCTTTTTCACCATAGGTTTCAAATTGCACACAATTATTCCTTGCAGTTTCTAAAAAAGACTGTTTCCAAACTACTCAATCAAAAGATTGTTTCAACTCTGTGAGATGAACGCACACATCACAAAGAAGTTTCTCAAAAAGCTTCTGTCTAGTTTTCATGTGAAGATAATTCCTTTTTCAACAAAGGCCTCAATGGGCTCACAGATATCCTTATGCAGATTCTACAAAAAGACTGTTTCCAAACTACTCAATCGAAAGGAAGATTCAACTCTGTGAGATGAATGCACACATCACAAAGAAGTTTCTCAGAGAGCTTCTGTCTAGATATTATTTGTGACTATTTCCTTTTTCACCGTAGGCATCGAAGGGCTCACAGATATCCCTTTGCAGATTCTATAGAAACACTGTTTCCAACCTGCTCAATCTAAAAAGGGGTTCAACACTGTGAGCTGAATGCACACATCCCAAAGAAGTTTCTCGGAATGCTTCTGTCTAGTTTTTATGTGAAGATATTTCCTTTTTCACCATAGGCCTCAAATCACTCACAAATGTCCCTATGCGGATTCTACATAAAGACTGTTTTCAAACTGCTCAATGAAAAGAAAGGTTCAACTCGGTGAGATGAAAGCACAAAACATGACGAAGTTTCTCAGAATGCTTCTGTCTAGTTTTTGTATGAAGATATTTCCTTTTTCACCATGGGCCTCAAAGGGTTCACAAATATCACTATGCAGATTCTACAAAAAGAATGCTTCCAAACGGATCAATCAAAAGGAAGCTTCAACTCTGTGAGATGAATGCACACATCACAAAGAAGTTTCTCAGAAAATTTCTGTCTAGTTTTTTTGTGAGGATGTTTCTTTTTTCACCATAAACCTCAAATTGTTCACAAATACCACTTTGCAGATTATACAACAACCTCCCAAACTACTCAATCAAAAGAACGTTTCAACTCTGTGAGATGAATGCACACAGCATAAAGAAGTTTCACAGAAAGCTTCTTTCTAGCTTTTATTTGTGGATATTTCCTTTTTCACCTTAGGCCTCAAACTGCTCACAAATATATTTTTGCAGATTCTCCAAAGAGACGTTTCCAAACAGCTCAATCAAAAGACAGGTTCAACTCTGTGAGATGAATGCACACATCACAAAGAAGTTTCTCAGAATGCTTCTCCATAGTTTTTTTTTGTGAATACATTACCTTTTTCACCATATGCCCCAACATTTTCACAATTATCCCTATGCAGATTCTATAAAAAAACTGCTCCTAAAATTCTGAATCAAAAGGAAGCTTCAAATCCGTGAGATGAATGCATACACACCAAAGAAGTTTCTCAGAAATATTCTGTTTAGTTTTCATGTAAATATATTTCCTTTCTCACCATATGCCTCAAAGTGCCCAGAAATATCACTTTGCAGATTCTACCAAAAGACTGTTTCCAAAATGCTCAATCAAAAGAAAAGTTCAAACCCATGAGATGAATGCACCCATCACAAAGAAGTTTCACAGAAAGATTCTGTCCAGATTTTATTAGTGGATATTTCCTTTTTCACAATAAGCCTGAAAGGGCTCACAAAAATCCTTTGGCAGAATCTACAAAAAGACCATTTACAAACTGGTCAATCAAAAGAAAGTTTCAACTCTGTGTGATGAATGCACACATCACAAAGAAGTTTCTCAGAAAGATTCTGTCTAGCTTTTATGTGAAGACATTTCATTTTTCACCATAGATGTCAAACCTCCTACATATATACCTCTGCAGATTATTCAAAAAGCCTGCTTCCAAACTACTCAATCAGAAGAAAAGTTCCACTCTGTGAGATGAATGCACACATTACAAAGAAGTTTCTTAGGATAGTTTTGTCTAGTTTTTATGTGAAGACATTTCCTTTTTCACTGTAGGCCAAAAATGGATCGCAAATATCCCTTTGCAGATCCTACAACAAGATTGATTCAAAACTTCTCAATCAAAAGAAAGGTTCAACTCTGTGAGACAAATGCACACATCACAAAAAATTTCTCAGAAAGCTTCTATCTAGTTTTTATGTGAAGATATTTCCTTTTTCACCATAGACCTCAAAGCTCTCTCAAATGTCTCTTTGCAGATTCTACAAGAAGACGGTTTCCAAACTTCTCAATCAAAAGGCAGGTTCATATCTGTGAGGTAAATGCACACATCACAAAGAAGTTTCTCAGAAAGCTTCTGTCTAGTTGTTATGGGCTGATGTTTCCTTTTTCACCATAAGCTTCAAAGCCTTCAGAAATATCAGTTTTCAGATTCTACAAAAAGTGTGTTTACAAACTGCTCAATGAAAAGAAAGATTCAACTCTGAGAGATGAATGCACACGTCACAAAGAGGTTTCTCAGAAATCTTCTGTCTGGTTTTTATGTGAAGATATTTCCTTTGTCACCATAGGCCTCCTATCACTCACAAATATCCCTTTGCAGATTCTACAAAAAGACTGTTTCCAAACTTCTCAATCAAGAGAATGGTTCAACTCTGTGACATGAAGGCACACATCACAAATGAGTTTCTCAGACATATTCTGTCTAGTTTTTATGTGAATATATTTACTTTCTCACCATATGCCTTAAGACACTCACAAATATCCCTTTGGAGTTGCTCCAAAAAGATGATTTCCAAACTGCTCAATCAAAAGAAAAGTTCAACTCTGTGAAATGAATGCACACATGGCAAAGAAGTTTCTCAGAAAGTTTCTGTGTAGATTTTATTTGTAGATATTTCATTTTCACCATAAGCCTCAAACTGCTCACAAATATCCCTTTGCAGAATCTACAAAAAGACCGTTTCCAAACTGCTCAATCAACAGCAATGTTGAAATCTGTGAGATGAATGCACACATCACAAAAAAGCTTCTCAGAAAGTTGCTGTCTATTTTTTATGTGAAGATATTTCCTTTTTCAACATAAGCCTCAAATCGTTCACAAATATCATTTTGAAGATTCTACAAAAAGACTGTTTCCAAACTGCTCAATCAAAAGAAAGGTTCAACTCCATGAGATGAATGCAGACATCACAAAGAAGTTTCTCAGGAAGATTCTTTCTAGTACGTATTTGTAGACATTTCCCTTCTCACCATAGGGCTCAAACCGCTCACAAATATCCATTTATAGATCTACAAAAGACTCTTTCCAAACAGCTCAATTAAAAGAAAGGTTCAACTCTTGAGATGAATGCACTCATCAAATAGAGGTTTCTCAGAAAGCTTCTGTCTTGCTTTTATGTGAATGTATTTCCTTTTTCACCATTAGCCTCAAAGCTTTCACAAATGTCCCTTTGCAGATTTTACAAACAGACTGTTGCCTAACTGCTCAATCAAAAGATCAGTTCCAAACTGTGAGATGCATGCTGACATCACAAAGAAGTTTCTCAGAAAGATTCTGTCAAGTTTTTACCTGAATATATTTACTTTCTCACCTTAGGCCTCAAACTGCTCACAAATATCCCTTTGCAGATTTTCCAAAACGACACTTTACAAACTGTTCAATCAAAAGAAAGTTTCAACACTGTGATATGAATGCTCACATAAAAAAAAGCGTCTCAGAAATCTTCTGTCTAGATTTTATTTGTGGATATTTCCTTTTTCACCATAAGCCATAAACTGCTTAAAAATATCCCTTTGCAGATTCTACAGAAAAACAATTTACAAACTCCTCACTCAAAAGAAAGTTTCAACCCTGTGAGATGAATGCTCACATCACAAAAAAGTGTCTCAGTAAGCTTCTGTCTAGATTTTATTTGTTGATGTTCCCTTTTTCACTTTAAGCCATAAATCACTTAAAATATCCCTTTGGAGATTCTACAAAAAGACTGTTTCCAAACTGCTCAATGAAAATAATGGTTCAACTCTGTGAGATGAATGCACTTATCACAAAGAAGTGTCACAGAAAGATTCTGTCCAGATTTTATTAGTGGATATTTCCATTTTCACCATAAGCCTGAAACGGCTCACAAATATCCTTTGGCAGAATCTTTAAAAAGACTGTTTACAAACTGCTCAATCCAAAGAAACATTCAGCTCTGTGTGATGAATGCACACATCACAAATAAATTTCTCAGAAAGCTTCTGTCTAGTTTTCAGTTGAAGATATTTCCTATTTCACCTTAGGCCATAAAGGGATAACAAATATCCCTTTACAGAATCTACAAAAAGACTCTTTCCAAACTGCTCCATCAAAAGAAAATTTCAACTGTATGAGATTAATGGATGCATAACAAAGCAGTTTCTCAGAAAGCTTCTGTCTAGTTTTTATGTGAAGATATTTCTGTTTCACCATAGGCCTCAAACGTCTAAGAAATATCCCTTTGCAGATTAGACATAAAGACTGTTTCCAAACTTCTCAATCAAAAGAAATTTTCAACTCTGTGTGATGAATGTACACATCACAAGGAACTTTCTCAGAATGCTTCTGTCTAGTTTTTATGTGAAGATATTTACTTTTTCACCATAGGCCTTAAACCGCACCCAAATATCACTCTGCATATAATACAAAAAGACTGCTTCCAAACTGCTCAATGAAAAGAAAGTTCAACTCTGTGGGATAAAAGCACACATCACAAAGACGTTCTTCAGAAAGCTTCTCACTAGATTTTATGTGAAGATATTTAGTTTTTCACCACAAGCCACAAAGTGCTCCAAATATCCATTTGCAGATTCTTCAAAAAGACTGTTTCCAAACGGATCAATCAAAAGAAAGTTTCAACTCTGTGAGATGAATACAAATATCACAAAGAAGTTTCTCAGAATGCTTCTGTCTAGTTTTTCTGTGAAGATATTTCCTATTTCACCATGGCCCTCAATGGACTCACATATATCCTTTCGCAGATTCTACAGAAAGACTGTTTCTTAACTTCTCAATGAAAAGAAATGTTCAACTCTGGGAGATGAATGCACACATGAAAAAGAAGTTTCTCAGAATGCCTCTGTGTAGTTTTTATGCTAAGATATTTCTTTTTCACCATAGACCTCAAACCACTCAGAAATATCCCTTTGCAGATTGTACGAAAAGATGGTTTCCAAACTGCTCAATGAAAAGAAAGGTTCAATTCTGTGACATGAATATGCACATCACAAAGAAGTTTTTCAGAAAGCTTCTGTTTAGTTTTTAAGTGAAAATATTTCCTTTTTCACCATAGGCCTCAAAGCCCTCCAAATATCCTTTTGCAGAATCTACAAAAAGAGAGTTTCCACACTGTTCAATGAAAAGAAAGATTCAAATCTGAGAAATGAAAGCACACATCACAAAGAAGTTTCCCATAATGCTTCTGTCTACTTGTTTTGTGAAGATATTTTCTATTTCAATATAAGCCTCAAAGGGCTCACAAATATCCCTTTGCAGACTCTACAAAAAGACAGTTTTCGAACTGCTCCATGAAACGAAAGTTTCAACTCTGTGAGACAAATGCACAAATAATAAATTAATTTCTCATAATGCTTCTGTCCAGTTTTTATGTGAAGATATTTCTTTTTCACCATAGGCATAAAACCGTTCAGAAATATCCCTTTGTAGATTCTACAAAAAGACTGTTTCCAAACTGCTCAATCAAAAGAAAGGTTCAACCCTGTGAGATGAATGCACATATAACAAAGAAGTTTCTCAGAAATCTTCTGTCTTGTTTTTATGTGAAGATATTTCCTTTCTCAACATAGGCCTCAAAGTGATCCAAATATCCATTTGCAGATTCTACAAAAAGACTGTTTCCAAACTGATCAATCAAAACAAATTTTTAACTCTCTGAGATGAAAGCACACATGACAAAGAAGTTACTCAGCTTTTTTCTAGTTTGTATGTGAAGATATTTCCATTTCACCTGAGGCCATAAAGGGCTCACAAATATTCCTTTGAAGGTTCTACAAAAAGACTGTTTCCAAAGTGCTCAATCAAAAGAAAGGTTCAACTCTGTGAGATGAACACACACATCACAAAGAAGTTTCTCAGAATACTTCTGTCTAGTTATTATGTGAAGATATTTCCTTTTTCACCATAGTCTTTAAACCGCTCAAAAATATCCCTCTGCAGATACTACAAAAAGACTATTTCCAAACTGGTCCATCAAAGAAAGTTTCAACTCTGTGAGATGAATGGACTCATCACAAAGAACTTTCTCAGAATTCTTCTGTCTAGTTTTTATGTGAACATATTTCCTTTTTCACCATAGGACTCAAATTGCTCCAAATATCCATTTGCAGATCCTACAAAAAGAATGTTTCCAAACTGCTCAATCAAAAGTTAGGCGCAACTCTGTGAGACGAAAGCACGCATCACAAAAAAGTTTCTCAGAAAGCTTCTGTCTACTTTTTATATGAAGGTATTTCCTTTGGCACCATAGGCTTCAAACTGCTCACAAATATAACTCCGCTTATACTTCCAAGAGACTTTCTCCAAATTGCTAAATCAAAAGAAACGTTCAACATTGTGAGATGAATGCACACATCACAAAGAAGTTTCCCAAAATGCTTCTGTCTAGTTATTTTGTGAAGATATTTCCTTTTTCACTATAGTCTTTAAACCACTCAAAAATATCCCTCTGCAGATACTACAAAAAGACTGTTTCCAAACTGATCCATCAAAGAAAGTTTCAATTCTGTGAGATGAATGGACTCATCACAAAGAAGTTTGTCAGAATTCTTCTGTCTAGTTTTTATGTGAACATATTCCCTTTTTCACCATAGGACTCAAATTGTTCCAAATATCCATTTGCAGATTCTACAAAAAGAATGTTTCCAAACTTCTCAATCAAAAGAAAGGTGAAACTTTGTGAGACAAAAGCACACATCACAAAGAAGTTTCTCAGAAAGCTTCTGTTTACTTTTTATATGAAGGTATTTCCTTTTGCACAATAGGCCTTACTGCTCACAAATATAACTCCGCTTATACTTCCAAGAGACTTTCTCCAAATTGCTAAATCAAAAGAAACGTTCAAATTTGTGAGATGAATGCACACATCACAAAGAAGTTTCTCAAAATGCTTCTGTCTAGTTTTCATGTGAAGATATTTATTTTTCACCATTTGCCTCAAACCACTCTAAAATATCCCTTTGCAGTTTGTACAAAAAGACTGTTTCCAAACTGCTCAATGAAAAGAAATGGTCAACTATTAGAGATGAATGGAAATGTCACAAATAGTTTTCTCAAAAAGCTACTGTCTAGTTTTTATGTGAAGATATTTCCTTTTCCACTATAGGCCTCAAAACGCTCCAAATATCCATTTGCAGATTCTACAAAAAGACTGTTTCCAAACCACCCCATAAAAGGAAAGGTTCAACTCTGTGAGAGGAAAGTGCACATCACAAAGAAGTTTCTCAGAAAGCTTCTATCTAGTTTTTATGTGAAGATATTTCATATTTCAACATAGGCCATAAGGGGCTCACAAATATCCATTTGCAGATTCTGAGAAAATACATGTTCCAAACTGCTAAATCAAAAGAAAAGTTTAACTCTGTGGGATGAATGGGCACATCACAAAGAAGTTTCTCAGAAAGCTTCTGTCTAGTTTTTATGTGAAGATATTTCTTTTTCACCATAAGCCACAAAAGGCTAAGAAATTTCCCTTTGCAGCTTCTACAAAAGACTGTTTCCAAACTGCTCAATTGAAAGAAAGGTTGAATTCTGTGACATGAATTGACACATCACAAAGAAGTTTCTCAGAAATCTTCTGTCTAGTTTTTATGTGAAGATTCTTCCTTTTTCACCTTGGGACTCAAATAGCTCCAAATATCCATTAGCAGATTCTGCAAAAAGACTTTCCAAACTGCTCAATCAAAAGAAAGGTTCAGTACTGTGAGAAGAAAGCACACATCACAAAGAAGTTTCTCAGAAATCTTCTGTCTAGTTTTTATGTGCAGATATTTCGTATTTCATCACAGGCCTTAAAGAGCTCACAAATATCTCTTTGCAGATTCTACAAAACGACTGTTTCCAAACTGCTCAATCAAAAGAAAGGTTCGACTCTGCGACATGAATGGACACATCACAAAGAAGTTTTTCAGAATGCCTCTGTCTACTTTTTATGTACAGATATTTCGTTTTCACCATAGACCTCAAATGGCTCAGAAATATCCCTTTGCACATTTTACCAAAAGACTATTTCCAACCTGCTCAAACAAAAGAAAGATTCAGCTCTCTGAAATGAAAGCCCACACCACAAAGAAGTTTCTCAAAGTGCTTCTGTCTAGTTTTTATGTGAATATATTTCCTTTTTCACCTTAGGCCTCAAAGCTCCCCAAATATCCATTTGTAGACTCTTCAAAAAGACTGTTTCCAAAGTGATCAATCAAAAGAAAGGTTCAACTGTGTAGGATGAAAGCACACATCACAAAGAAGCTTCTCAGAAAGATTCTGTCTAGTATTTATGTGAAGATATTTCCTATTTCTCCATAGGCCTAAAGGGGATCACAAATATCAATTTGCAGATACTACAAGAAGACTGTTTCCAAACTGCTCAACGAAAAGAAAGGATCAACTCTGTGAGGTGAATGCACAGATGAAAAAGAAGTTTCTCAGAATGCTTCTGGCTAGTTTTTATGTGAAGATATTTCTTTTTCACCACAGGCCTGAAACCACTCTGAAATATTCCTTTGCAGATTGCACAAAAAGAATGTTTCCAAACTCTTCAATGAACAGAAAGGTTCAACTCTTTGATATGAATGCAAACATCACAAAAAGTTATCTCTAAAAGCTTCTGTCTGGTTTTTATGTGAATATTTACTTTTTCAGCATAGGCATCAAACAGGTCACAAATATACATTTGCAGATTCTATACAATGACTTGTTCCCAAACTGCTCAATGAAAAGAAATGTTCAAATCTGTGAGATGAAAGCACGCATCACAAAGAAGTTTCTCAGAAAGTTTCTGTCCAGTTTTTAAGTACAGATATTTCCTTTTTCACCTTATGCCTCAAAGCGCTCCAAATATCCATTTACCGATTCTACAAAAAGAGTGTTTCCAAACTGCTCAATCAAAGGAAACGTTCAACTCTGTGAAATGAAAGCACACATCACAAAGAAGTTTCTCAGAATGCTTCTGTCTAGTTATTATTTGAAGACATTTTCTATTTCACTATAGGACTCAAAGGGCTCAGAAATATCCCTTTGCAGATTCTACGAAAGGACTGTTTCCAAACTGCTCAATCAAAAAGAAGGTTCGCAAGCATCACAAAGAAGTTTCTCAAAAATCTGTCTAGTTTTTATGTGAAGATATTTCCTATTTCATTATAAGTCTCAAAGGGCTCAGAAATATCCCTTTGCAGATTCTATGAAAAGATTCTTTCCAAACTACTGAATGAAATGAAAGTTTCAAATCTGTGGGATGAATGCACACATCACAGAGAAGTTTCCTGGAATGCTTCTGTCTGATTTTTATGTGAAGATATTTCTTTTTCACCATAGGCCTCAAACCACTCAGAAATATCTCTTTACAGATTGTGCAAAAAGATTGTTTCTAAACAGCTCAATGAAAGGGAAGATTCAACTCTGGGAGATGAATGCAAACATCACAAAGAAGTTTCTCAAAAAGCTTCTGTCTGGTTTTTATGTGAAGGTATTTCCTTTTTCACCATAGGACTCAAACTGCTCACAAACATCCCTTTGCAGATTCTACAAAAAGACTGTTTCCAAACTGCACAATGAAAAGAAAGGTTAAACTCTGTGAGATGAAAGCAGACATCACAAAGAAGTTTCTCAGAATGCTTTTGTATAGTTTTATGTGAAGAAGTTTCCTTTTTCACCATAGCAATCAAAAGAAGTGTTCAAATGTGTGGGATGAATGCACACATCCAAAGAAGTTTCTCAGAAAACTTCTGTTTAGTTTTTTGTGAAGATATTTCCTTTTTCACCATGAGCATCAAAGCGCTCCAAATATCCACTTGCAGATTCTACAAAAAGAGTGTTTCCAATCTGCTCAATCAAAAGAAAGTTTCTACTCTGTGAGGTGAAAGCACACGTCACAAAGAAGTTTCTTAGAAACCTTCTGTCTAGTTTATATGTGAAGATATTTCATATTTCAAAATAGGCCTCAAAGGGCTCAGAAGTATACCCTTGCAGATGCTACAAAAAAGCGTATTTCCAAACAGATCAATCAAAAGAAAGATTTAACTTGGTGAGATCAATGCACACATTACATAGAAGTCTCTCGTAATGCTTCTGTCTAGTTTTTTTGAGAAGCCATTTCCTTTTTCACTATAGACCTCAGTCTGCTCATTAATAGCCCTCTGCAGATACTAGAAAAAGAGTCTTTCCAAACTGCTTAATCAAAATAAAGGTTCAAATCTTTGAGATGAAAGCCTACGTCACAAAGAAGTTTCTCAGAAAGTTTCTGTCTAGTTTTTATGTGAAGATATTTCCTATTTCACCTTAGGCCTCAAAGGGATCGCAACTATCCCTTTTCAGATTCTACAAAAAACTCTTTCCGAACTGCTTCATCAAAGGAAAGGTTCAATTCTGTGAGATGAATGCACACATAAAAAATTAGTTTCTCAGAATGCTTCTCTCTTGTTTTTATGTGAAGATATTACTTTTTCACCATAGGTCTCAAACCGCAAAAAGACATTCCTTTGCAGATTGCACAAAAAGTATGTTTCCACAATGCTCAATGAACAGAATGTTTCAACTCAGTGACATGAATGTAAGCATCACAAAGAGTTTTCTCAAAGTACTTCTGTTCAGGTATTATGTGAAGGTATTTAGTTTCTCACCATAGGCATCAAACTGCTCACAAATATCCCTTTGCAGATTCTACAAAATGACTTGTTGCCAAACTGCTCAATGAAAAGGAAGGTCCAAATCTGAGATGAAAGCACGCATCACAAAGAAGTTTCTCAGAAGTTTCTGTCTAGTTTTTATGTGCAGATATTTCCTTTTTCACCATAGGCCTCAAAGCACTCCAAATATCCCTTTGCATATTCTACAAAAAGAGTGTTTCCAAACTGCTCAATCAAAAGAGAGGTTCAACTCTTTGAGATGAAAGCACACAGTACAAAGAAGATTTTCAGAAACTTTTGTCTAGTTTTTAAGTGAAGACATTTCCTATTTCACCATAGGCCTCAATGGGCTCACAAATATCCCTTTGCAGATACTACAAAAGGACTCTTTCCAAACTGCTTAATCCAAGGAAAGTTTCAACCCTGTGACATGAATGCACACATCACAAAGAAGTTTCTCAGAATGCGTCTGTCTAGTTTTTATGTGAAAATATTTCCTGTTCACCATAGGCATAAAACGTTGCAAATATCCATTTGCAGATTCTACAAAAAGACTGTTTCCAACCTACTCAATCAAAAGAAAAGTTCAATTCTGTGAGATGAAGGCACACATGACAAATAAGTTTCTCACAAAGCTTCTGTCCAGTTTTTATTTGAAGATTTTCCCTATTTCACCATAGGGCTGTAAAGGCTCACAAATATCCTTTTGCATATTCTAAAAAAAGACTGTTTCCAAACTGCTCAATCAAAAGAGAGGTTCAAATATGTGTGATGAATGCACACATCACAAAGAAATTTCTCAGAATGTTTCTGTCTAGTTTTTAAGTGAAGATATTTCTCTTTCACCATAGGCCTCAAAAGGCTCAGAAATATCCCTTTGCAGCTTGGACAAAAAGACTGTTTCCAAACTGCTCAATCAAAAGAAAGTTTCAACACTGTGAGTTGAATGCACACATCACAAAGAAGTTTCTCAGAAAGCTTCTGTTTAGCATTCATGTGAAGATATATCGTTTTTCACCATAGGCCTCAACGGGCTCAGAAATATCCCTTTGCAGATTCTACAAAAGGACTGTTTAGAAAACTGCTTAATCCAAAGAAAGGTTCAACTCTGTGAGTGGAATGCATACATCTCAAAGAAGTTTCTCACAACGCATCTGTCGAGGTTTTTTTGTGAAGATATAACCTTTTTAACCATAGGTCATAAACTGCTCATGAATATCCCTCTGCAGATACTACAAAAAGACTGTTTCCAAACTGCTGCATCCAAAGAAATGTTCAACTCTGTGAGATGAATACACCCATCACAAAGAAGTTTCACAGAATGCTCCTGTCTGGTTTTTATGTGAAAATATTTCCTTTCTCACCATGGGTCTCAAAGTGCTCCAAATATCCATTTACAGACTCTATAAAAAGTGTTTCCAAACTGCTCATTCAAAAGAAAGTTCAACTCTGTAAGATGAAAGCACGCATCACAAAGTAGTTTCTCAGAAAGCTTCTGTCTAGTTTTTATGTGAAGATATTTCCTATTTCACCGTAGGCCATAAAGAGCTCACAAATATTTTTTGCAGATTCTTCAAAAAGACTGTTTCCAAACTGCTCAATCCAAAGAAAGGTTCAACTCTGTGAGATGAATGGACACATCACAAAGAAGTTTCTCAGAATGCATCTATCCAGTTTTATGTGAAGATATTTCTTTTTCATCCTAGGCCACAATGGGCTCAGAAATATCCCTTTGCAGATTCTAAAAAAGAACTGTTTCCAAACTGCTCAATCTAAAGAAAGGTTCACCTCTGTGAGTTGAATGCACACATCACAGAGAAGTTTCCCAGAATGCTTCTGTCTACTTTGTATGTGAAGGTATTTCTTTTTTCACCATAGGCCTCAAACCGTTCACAAATATCCCTCTGCAGATACAACAAAAGGACTGTTTCCAATCTGCTAAATCAAAAGATAGGCTCAACTCTGTGAGATGAAAGCACACATCACAAAGAAGTTTCTCAGAAAGCTTCTGTCTAGTTTTTATGTAACGATATTTCCTATTTCACCACAGGCCTCAATGGACTCAAAAATATCCCTTTCAGATTCTACAAAAAGAGTGTTTCTGAACTTCTCAATGAAATGAAAGTTTCAACCCTGTGAGGTGAATGCACACATAAAAAAGAAGTTTCTCAGAATGCTTCTGTCTAGTTTTTATGTGAAGATATTAATTTTTCACCATAGGCCTCAAACTGCTCAGAAATATCCCTTTGCAGATTGAACCAAAAGACTCTTTCCATACTGCTCAATGAAAAGAAAGATTCATCTGTGTGAGATGAATGCACACATAAAAAAGAAGTTTCTCAGAATGCTTCTGTCTAGTTTTTATGTGAAGATATTTCCTTTTTCACCATAGTCCTTAAACCATTCACAATTATCCCTCTGCAGATACTACAAAAAGACTGTTTCCAAACTGCTCCATGAAAAGAAAAGTTCAACTCTGTGAGATGAATGCACACATCAGGAAGAAGTTTCTCAGAATGATTCTGTCTAGTTTTTATGTGAAGATAATTCTTTTCCACCACAGGCATCAAACGGCTCAGAAATATCCATTTGCAGATTGTACAAAAATACTGTTTCCAATCTGCTCAATCAAAAGAAAGGTTCTGCTCTGTGATATGAATCCAGGCATCACAAAGAAGATTCTCAGAAAGCTGCTTTTTAGTATTTTTGTAAAAATATTTCCGTTTTCACCATAGACCTAAAAGCACTGCAAATATCCATTTCTGGATTCTACAAAAAGACTGCTTAGAAACTGCTCAATCAAAAGAAAAGTTCAACTCTGTGAGATGAAAGCACACATTGCAAAGCATTTTCTCAGAAAGATTCTGTCAAGTTTTTATGTCAAAGTATTTCCTGTTTCATCGTAGGCTGTGAAGGGCTCACAAATATCCATTTGCATATTTTAAAAAAAGACTGTTTCCAAACTGCTCAAACAAAAGAAAGGTTCAACTCTGTGAGATGAATGCACACATCAGAAAGAACTTTCTCCGAATGCTTCTGTCTAGTTTTTATGTGAAGATATCTCTTTTTCACCTTAGGTCTCAAATGGCTAAGAAATATCCCTTTGCAGATTTTACAAAAAGACTGTTTCCAAACTGCTCAATAAAAATGTTTCAACACGGTGAGATGAATACACACATCAAAAAGAAGTTTCTCAGAAAGCTTCTGTTTTCTTTTTATTTGAAAATATTTCCCTTTTCACCGTAGGCCTCATTGGGCTCAGAAATATCTCTTTGCAGATTCTACAAAATGACTGTTTAGAAAACTGCTGGATCCAAATTACACCATTATGGCTCACACACTGCAAACTCAACCTCCCCAGGGTTAGGCTATTCCTCAAGGGATCCTACAGCCTCGGCCTCCCAAAGTGTTGGGGTTACAGGCGTGAGCCACCAGCACCCGGCCTGGGTTAATACATCTGGTCTCACTACGTCTTAACCTCACACCCATGAAGAACTCAAGTCAAGAGAGAGTTGGCAAGAGACTCTCAGCATTCTCTCCCGAAAGCAGTGAGGTGGATGGCAGACGTGTGTCCCGAGCTCCTGGGGTTTTAGGTGACCATGTGTAGAGGAGAGATTTCCAATGTTTCCAGAGAGGCGTGAGCCACAGTTATTTGGGGCATCAGAACACGAGATGGGGTTTCTGACAGCAATTTAAAGGCCAGGAAGGGCCAGAATCTGCCAAGGCCCATGTCCCAGGGTGGGGCCAATGGAACCCAAAGTAGAGGGAGTCAGCCGTCCTCACAGAGAGGACTCCAGCCCTAGGCCCCGCTGTGCAGACCAAATCAGAAGGAAGAGAGTCCTTCGTCCTACATGCCACATCCCTCCACTGAACTTGGGATTGGATCTGTTTCCCAAACATGGGGTGACTTTCGCTTTGCAATGGATCACAAGGGGCCGGGCTTTCCAGAGGCAGCAGGATAAAGAAGTCATTCTGGCTCGGCCACCCCCATCCCCCGGTAACTGGTGAATTTAAATGAGCCGAGGCTGGCCAGGCCGGAGCCGCTACAGGGGGGAGGGTGGTGGGTGGGGTGGGGGTTTCCTGAGGCACTGCAGAAATTGGGCCTTTGCCTCGAGGATGACAGGGCTGCAGGAACCCTTCCAGGCTGCTATATGGCAAGCACTAAACCACTATGCTTACCGAGATGGGGTTTTCCTCACAGAACGCCTTTATGCAGAAGTACACTCAGAAGAAGCCTTGTTTTTAATGGCGACCTGTTCTTACCTCCCAGGAAAGGCCTATAAAGCATATAGACTCTTGAAAAGACACAGTTGTCCTACACCGCAATGCAAATACCTGCTTGCAAAATGTTGTGTTGATCTCAGTAAGCTTGCAGACTGGGAACAAATCTTATCTGGTGGAGTGTTTAATAAGCAGAAAAGCCATGATGATATTGTTACTGAGTTTGGTGATTCAGTTTGCTTTCCCCTTCCATTGTTGGGACGTGTATATTGCAAGACAGATCAGCTTGCCAAAGGATAAGAATGTTACCAAAAGAGACTTGGTTTAAATCCTTTCCTCTGGTATCCCTTTGAATCATTACGTGAAATAGGTGAAAAGCGAGATCCTGACCAAACATTTAAATTCACATCTTTACAGAACTTTAGCAACTGTCTGCCCAACTCTTGCACAACACAAGTACCTAATCACAGTTTATGTCACAGACAGCCTGAGACCATTCTTATGGAAACACCCCAGGACACAACTGAATTAAACAGAGTCAATTTAGAATCTTCCAATTCAAAGTACTCCTTGAATACAGATTCCCCTGTGTCTTTTATTGATTCAGCTGTAATTTCACCTGAAACTATCCCACTGGGAACAGGAAATTCCATATTATCCAAACAGGTTCAAAATAAACCAAAAACTGGTCGAAGTTTATTAACAGGACCAGCAGCTCTTAGTCCATTTACCCCAAGTTTTGGGATTTTGCCATTAGAAACCCCAAGTCCTGGAGATGGATCTTATTTACAAAACTACACTAACACACCTTCTGTAATTGATGTGCCATCCACCGGAGCCCCTTCAAAAAAGTCTGTTGCCAGAATTGGCCAAACTGGAGCAAAGTCTGTCTTCTCGCAGAATGGAAATAGCCGAGAGGTAACTCCAATTCTTTCACTAACAGAAATTTCTGGTCCATAAATAACTACAACACCTCAGGTAATGAGCCCAACTATGACATCTCCCCCAAATGCACTGCATCAAAGAAGTTCATGACTCTTTACTAGTGACAGTTCGACAACCAAGGAGAATAGGAAGAAATTAAAAATGAAGTTTCTACCTAAAATCCCAAACAGAAAAACAAAAAGTAAAACTAATAAAGGAGGAATAACTCAATCTAATATAAATGAAAACCTGGAAATTACAAAATTGGACTCTTCCATCAATTCAGAAGAGGAAATATCCACAATCACACCTCAGATTCAGGATTTTAATCTACAAAAAGCAGCAGCAGAAGGCTTAATGAGCCTTCTTCATGAAAGGGGGAAACGTTATTTAGCTTTATGTTCATACCACTGCAAAGAAGCTATAAATATTTTGAGCCATCTACCTTCTCACCACCACAATACTGGTTGGGTACTGTGCCAAATTGGAAGGTCCTATTTTGAACTTTCAGAGTACATGCAAGTTGAAAGAATATTCTCAGAGGTTAGAAGGATTGAGAATTATAGATTCGAAGGCATGGAAATCTACTCTACAACACTTTGGCATCTTCAAAAAATGTCGCTCTTTCATTTCTGTCAAAAGACTTAACAGACATGGATAAAAATTCTCCAGAGGCCTGGTGTGCTGCAGGGAACTGTTTCAGTCTGCAACGGGAACACGATATTGCAATTAAATTCTTCCAAAGAGCTATCCAAGTGGATCCAAATTATGCTTATGCCTATACTTTATTAGGGCGAGAGTTTGTCTTAACTGAAGAATTGGACACAGCGTTAGCTTGTTTTTGAAACGCTATCAGAGTCAATCCTAGACATTACAATGCATGGTAAGTGGTAATGAATTGTAAAGACAAACTCTTGTTGATGGTGCTGGTAGTCACTAATTTTTCTTGTTAGATAGCTCTTTATTGTCATGAATTTGGTTACTAATACTTAGGAATGGTACATACTGGTCAATAACTTCAAACTAACTTTTTTTATGATATGTATGTCTTCAACAAACTCTTCAGTTAACTAATGATAATAGAATAAGAGATGCTTATACTCAACAGTTTCAGTCTTCTACAAAACTTTTGCAGATACTGTAGTTGTGTTTTGTTTTTTTGCTTTTTTAGTTTTGTTACTTGATTTGTTACTTTTTCTTCGAACACAGAAATGGTGATTGGGACAAAAAGTGCTTGGGAAATTGGAAAGGAATAGCCTAATTCACTTATTGGATAATAGAAAAAAACACTGAAAAAGTTCACTAGGTGCTTTTTGACAATGTTCCAGTTTATTAAGTTACTATTAAGAACTTAATGTATCCTTTATTTAGCAGTATCTCTGTTTTACTTTTTCGTATTTGTGTATAAGTAGACACATAGGAAATTACTACCCAGGTCATATTGTTATCAACTGAATAACATATGAAAAAGTTTGGTCCTACTTCTGCCTCAACACCATACTTACTGTTGACATTTATCGTATTTCTCTGGACTGACTTAAAAGTTTAAATATCAAGAAAATGCCAGGCATGGTGGCTCATGCCAGTCATCCCAGCACTTTGGGAGGCCAAGGCGGGCAGATCACAACGTCAAGAGATCGATACCATATGGTGAAACCCCACCTATATTAAAAGTATAAAAATTAGCTGGGCATGGTGTCAGGCACCTGTAGTCCCAACTACTCAGGAGTCTGAGGAAGGATAATCACTTAAACCTGGGAAGTGGAGGTTGCAGTGAGCCAAGATTATGCCATTGCACTCCAGTCTGGGCGACAGAGTGAGACGCCATATCAAGAAAAAAATGAAATAAAAATAAAATAAAATAAAATAAAATGAATATCAAGAGAAAGTATAATTCTGAAGTAGTAACTCTGCGGAAGCTTTTTTGTCAGATACGATTATCTTTGGGTTTAGTTATTATAGCAGTTGAATTTTAACACTTGATTTGCTTCTAAATCTGAAGCATTATATTACTAAAATATTTTTTGATTTGTGATTATGTTGTTTAATGGACTATATATCATTTTGCAGTAGTAGTTGCAGTGCCTGAAAGATTGCCAAAAAAATAGTGCTAGCTATTGCTGACCAATGTAACAATCAACTTGCCAATATTGCCATCTCTTCCAATAGCCATGTTCTCCATAATATTTTAAGAACTCAGTTCTTCATAAGGCTTGTGTTGTTTTTGATTTTTTCCCAAGTCTGGTGGATCCTTGTGCTGTTCTTTTTTAAATGTGTATTGTCTGTCCAGCTATTCTGCAGGAGTCACATACTTAAAAACATTAACCATATCAAAAATTGTGTTTCAAGGAGGATTATTCAGACTGGCATGCTTTTAGTAGGAGGAGTTTAAATGCTGACGTATTTAGGTAACTCTAAATACTGAGCAACTTTATTCTATCTAAAAATAGATAGACTTTCTTTTCTTTTCACTTTTACTATCATTAGCGCCATGTTTAATACCTTTTCTTCATCTATAACACAATTATAACGATATACAAAGCCACTCAAATAAAGCAGATATATTGTGCTTTAAAAAAAAAAAAAGAAGTCTTTATATGGCACACAATGAGGTGTGACTCTAATCTAGAATCTCCAGTAAAAACCAATGAAACAGGGTCAAATCCTGTGTCTACTAAAAATAAAAAAATGAGCCAGGTGTTGTGGTGCTGAGGCAGGAGAATCACTCTAACCCAGGAGACAGAGGTTGCAGTGAGCTGAGATCATGCCACTGTACTCCAGCCATGGGGGGACAGAGCAAGACTCCCTCTCAGAAGCAAACAAACACAGAAAGCCAATAAAGTTGTTTAACTCAAAGTGTCAGGCTCAAGTCTCTTGACAGGATACATTCAGCACCTGGGGAAACATTGATGGGTGGAGTGGAATCTATTTTGTGGCCTCAAGGAAGGGTTTGAGAGACAGTCCTGCAAACGTGACGGCCTAAAGAAGCCCCTCTGCCCAAGAAGCGATATTCATTTGTATCCTGTAGCCACCCACGAGGGAGAATCGGGCTCTCTACAGACCCCCAACCCCCACCCCACCCCACCCCAACCCACCCCCCCACTTCGTGAAATGAGCTGTCACTCCGTCAGGCTGTATTCAGGCCGTGTGGTTTTGTAACCTCCAGCGTGTGTGCCTGGGTTGTGGGGTGGGGTTGGGGCGGCTGTGGACAGAGGAGGGGATAAAGCGGTGGTGTCCCATGGGTGCCCAGTAAATGGGACGTGAGTGGGGTGGCCAGAGCCTAGGGAACTCATTGCCTGTCAGGACGTCTCCCCTCCTGGTCCCCTCTCTGACCTACGCTCCACATCTTCGCAGTTCAGTGGGGAGCATGTGGGTGGAAGTCACCATCCCTTCGGATTTTAGCCGAGGAAGGCCGGGCTCCCAAGAGTCTCCCCGGAGTCGGAGCCTTGGGCAGGCTCACAAGGATGCTGAAGGTAACGGTTGGTGACAGTGATGTAAGTTGGAGGCCTCGGGCCATTGCAGAGGTATCCATTTGACCTCGGTGGGACAGGTCAGCTTTGTGGAGTCCCATGCGTCCTTCCAGAGACTCATCCAGTGCTAGCAAGCATGGTCCCGAGGATCCCAGCTCCCAGCAGAAGCACTTTTGTTCACACAGAATCCTGGGCAGGAAAGTTCTCAGCAGGTTTAGACCTCCTAGCCAAAAAGCCAAAGCCACTTCAGGGATTTTTTTTCAAAGAGCCAGTGGTTCCAAAATGGGCCATGGGTAGTTGTGGAAATGGAGAGAAGTGTTTGCAGATACATATTTCAGACAGAACGGACAGGGCTTGGTCATAGGTCATGAAGGACATGAACAGATGCACATTGAGAAAACCCTCCCAGCATCCTAGGTGAACAGAGGTATGATTTTTTGAGACAGTCGAGCTAGATGCAACCCCAGATTTTAGGGTTGGATCTTTATTAATATGTAGTATCTATGAGGTATCCAAGTCCAGAAATCAACTCTCCAGTTCTGTACAGCATTTTGTAGGGAGATCAAATCTGGGATGTCTAAAGTTAAGAATTCAGGCCGTGGTAATGGATTAGATTAGATGTACTTGAACTTATTTTTCCAAGAAAGAGATGGCGGGAGATAGAGAGAGCCAGAGAGTGAGTGAGCAAGAGAGAGAGAGAGACACAGAGACAGAGACAGAGAGACAGACAGAGAGACACAAAGATACACAAAGAGAGAAAGACACAGAGAGACAGAGAGATAAAGACACAGAGAAAGACACAGATGGAAAGAGACAGAGAGAAACTGAAAAAGAGACAGAGGCAGAAAGAGAGAGAGATAGACAGAGAGATAGACAGACTGACAGGCAGACAGACAGGCAGAGAAAGATAGTAAGACAGAAAGCAGACACACACACACACAGACAGAGACAGTTGGAGAGACAGAGAGAAAGAAAGAGACAGACAGACAGAGGGAAAGAGACAGAGAGGGAAAGAGACAGAGAGAGAAAGAGACAGACAGAGGGAGAGAAAGAAACAGACAGAGAGAGAGACAGACAGAGACAGAGATGGAGAGAAACAGACAAGGAGAGAGAGACAGACAGGAAGAGAAAGACAGTAAGACAGAAGACAGACACAGAGAGAGAGAGACAGAGAGACAGAGACAGAGAGACAGACAGGCAAAGAGAGAGAAATAACAGACAGACAGGGAGAGAGAGAGACGGACAGATAGGGAGAGAGAGAGAGAGACACTGACAGACAGCCAGAGAAAGAGAATAAGACAGAAGACAGACACAGTGAGAGAGACAGAGAGAGAGAGACAGAGACAGGGAGAAAAAGAAAGAAAGAGAGATACAGACAGACAGACAAAGAGACAGACAGAGAAAGATGAGATGGACAGAGAGAGACAGAGAGAGAGAAAGAGAGAGAGAGGCAGGCAGAGAAAGAAAGAAAGAAGACAGACACCGTGAGAGAGACAGACAGAGAGAGAGACACACAGAGACAGAGAGACAGAGAGAAAGAAAGAGAGAGACAGACATAAATACAGAGACGGACAGAGAGAAACAGACAGACAGGGAGAAAGAGAGACAGACAGACAGGCAGAGAGAGAGAGACAGAAAGGCAAAAAAAGGGAGTAAGACAGAAGACAGACACAGTGAGAGAGACAGGCAAAGAGAGAGAGAGAAAAATAGACAGACAGGCAGAGAGAGAGAGACAGAGAAAGAGAGACTGAGAGACAGAGAGAGGAGGAGGAATGGCGTGGTCAGGAAATAATTACACATATTTTATAACGCTTTTGATTCCGTAAAGGGTGGCCGGGGTGTGCTTTGAAAACAACAACAACAGCAACAAGAGCAGCAGCAGCAGCAGCAAGAGCAGCAGCAGCATTGGCTTATGGATTTCAAGAAAATAAGATGTTCTGAAGTAAACATCAACCAGCTCTCACTACACGTTGAGAGATTCACAAAAGCACTAGTTAACAACAGGAGAAAACAGCAGCTAACATGTCTTGGGGAAAACATACGTCTTCCTGAAAATTGGGGATTTCTACTTCACCTGAAAAGAAATACATACAAAAAAGGAAAAACACGAACAAAACAAAACAACAAACACAGGCCAAGGCACCGTCCCAGGAAATCTTAAGTGAGCAAAGTATTAGTTTTCAGAAAACGTTTCTATTATGAGCAAATACAAAGAACGCCCAGACTAGAGCTGTGACGCCATTCCCATTGTGTAACTATACTGGCTGGAGGGCGGAGAAACTAAAACATCATGATAAAAGGTGATGGAGACCCAGCCAGGGTGAAGCTTTCCTAGGGAGGGAGGCCTGAGGAGGGAAGTGGGGCAAAAAACCCCACAACAGCAGACTCGCCCGCTTGCCCACGCAGGTCAAGGGCTATGCCATCGGCCCGAGCTGCCTCCAGGGAAGTGGGACCGTGCCACCCCCATCTTCAAAAACGGTGGCCACTGAGTGAGGCCTGATGCCCACCATTGCAAATGTCAGCCTGGCAAGAATGAGATCGCCGGTAAGGTGTGGGGGAAGGGGAGAGAAGACAGGCACACCAGGGTGGCTCTGGAAGTTTTCCAAGCAGGGTGTTGGGAGGCGGGGGGTGGGGGTTTTGGGGGGAACCCGCCTAACTGACTCACTAAATGAAGGTAAAGGGACGTGGGTAGTGGGGGGAGCCAGGGGGCGACTTGAAAATTAAAGTGACCCCTCTTAAAACCCAAGTAGAAGAGTCTTTGTGCATGAAAGAACCAACACACAAAGAAAACTAAAGCTCTGATCAAAGAAAAATAGGGCCCCCACCAGGGCGGAGGTTCCCTAGTCAACCAGGGAGAGAGGGAGTGACCTCCAGAAGGGAGAGAGAGAAACCCGTTGTCCAGGCTCAGTGAAGTAAGCAAGACCTCCCTCCATGTCACCTAGACTTTCAATAACAGTGGCCGCTAGATGATGCCCGAAGACAACCGATGCCTGCAAGTGTCAGTCAGCATGGAAAAGAATGCATTTATTCATTTATTTATTTATTTATTTGTTTAGAGACAGAGTCCTACTCACTCTACAGCCTGGGCTGCAGTGCAGTGGCGCGATCTCGGCTAACTGCAGTCTCCGCCTCCCAGGTTCAAGTGATTCTCCCACCTCAGCCTCCCGAGTAGCTGGCATTACAGGGGCATACCCCACCGTGCCCGACTCAGTTTAGTATTTCTGGTAGAGACGGGGTTTTACCATGGTGGCAGGGCTGGTCTCGAACTCCCAATCTCACGTGATCCCCTGCCTCGGCCTCTGGAAGTTCTGGGATGATAGACGTGAGCCACCACACCCGGCCTTAACCATGTATTTTTGAGTCAAGGAGCTTATCAGGGAAATACAAGAAGTAGAGGCGCCACACGTGACAGAGAGAAAAGTCTGAAAATGCCCCTTCCATCCAAGTGGGGACCCGGCCTCGACTTCCCAAAATCATACACCGAGTGGTGAAGCGTAGCAAGCCCTGTCTGTCTGGATTCCTTTCGGCCTCTCTAAGCAGGCCCTTCTGACTTTCGTGGAAGGGGCAGGGCCCTCTCCGTCATGGGGGATCTGAGAGACTGACAGAGAAAGAGACAGACATAGAAAGACAGAGATGGACAGAGAGAGACAGAGAGAAACAGACAGAAAGAGAGAGAGACAGAGACAGAGACAGAGAGAAACAGACAGACAGGGAGGGAGAGAGACAGAGAGAGAGACAGACACACAGACAGAGACAGACAGATAGGAAACAGAGAGAGAGACAGAGAAAGAGAGAAACAGACAGACACACAGAGACAGACAGAGAGAAACAGAAAGAGAGAGACAGAGAGAAAGAGAAAGGGAGGGAGAGACAGACAGACAGACAGGCAGAGAAAGAGAGTAAGATAGAAGACAGACACAGTGAGAGAGACAGGCAGAGAGAGAGAGAAAGAGACAGAGAGAAAGAGAGAGACAGACAGAGAAAGAGACAGACAGAGAAAGACAGAGATGGACAGACAGAAACAGAAAGAGAGAGACAGAGATAGAGAAAGAGACAGAAACAGACAGACAGGGAGGGAGAGAGACAGAGACAGACAGAGAAAGACAGAGACAGAGAGAAACAGACAGAGAGAGATGGAGAGAGTGAGAGATATATACAGAGAAACAGAAAGAGAGGGGGAGAGAGAGACAGGCAGGCAGAGAAAGAGAGTAAGACTGAAGAGAGACACAGTGAGAGAGACAGGCAGAAGGAGAGAGAGACAGAGACAGAGAGAAAGAAAGAGAGAGACAGACACAGAAAGACACAGACAGAGACGGACAGAGAGAAACAGCAAGAGAGAGAGACAGAGAGAGCGAGAGTGAGAGAGACAAAGAGAGAGAAACAGACAGGGAGGGAGAGAGACAGACAGAGAGAGAGAGACCGACAGGCAGAGAAGAGAGTAAGACAGAATATAGGCACACAGAGAGAGAGAGGAAAGAAAGAAAGAGAGAGACAGGCCGGGCGCAGTCGCTCATTCCTGTCATCCCAGCACTTTGGGAGGCTGAGGCGGGTGGATCACGAGGTCAGGAGATCGAGACCATACTGGCTAACTCTGTGAAATCCCGTCTTTACTAAAAATACAAAAAATTAGTCGGGCTTGGTGGCGGGCGCCTATAGTCCCAGTTAATCGGGAGGCAGGAGAATGGCGTGAACCTGGGTGGTGGAGTTTGCAGTGAGCCGAGATGGTGCCACTGCACTCTAGCCTTGGCAACACAGTGAGACTCCATGTGAAAAAAAAAAGAGAGAGAGAGACAGACAGACAGAGAAAGAGACAGACAGGGACAGACAGAGAGAAACAGACAGAAAGAGAGACAGAGCGAGAGAGAACAGAAATGCAGGCAGAGAGAGAGACAGACAGGCAGAGAAAGAGAGCAAGACAGAAGACAGACACAGTGAGAGAGACAGGCAGAGAGAGACAGACAGAGACAGACAGAAAGAGAGACTGACAGAGATGAGACAGAGAGACAGAAACAGAAAGAAAGAGAGACAGCCAGGCAGAGAGTGAGAGAGAAAGGGAGAGAGACAGAAAGGGAGGAAGAGGGACAGACAGAGAGAGAGACAGACGGGTAGAGAAAGACAGTAAGAAAAGATAGGCACAGAGAGAGAGAGTGAGAGAGACAGACAGAGAGACTCAGAAAAAGAAAGAGAGAGACAGACAGAGAAAAACAGAGACAGACAGAGAGAGACAGAGAGAAACAGAGACAGACAGAGACAGAGAAACAGACAGAAAGAGAAAGACAGAGAGAGAGAGAAACAGACAGGGAGGGAGACAGAGAGAGATAGACAGCCAGAGAAAGAGAGTTAGACAGAAGACAGACACAGTGAGACAGGCAGAGAGAGAGAGACAGAGATAGAGAGAAAGAAAGAGACAGACAGAGAAAGAGACAAATAGAGAAAGACAAAGACAGACAGAGAGAGACAGAGAGAAACACAGAAAGAGAGAAGGTCCTAGCCGAATAGCGATATAGTGCCTTTTCTTTCATTTTCTCTTTCTTTTCTGATTTTCTTTTCTTTTCTTTTTTTCTTTTCTTCTCTTCTCTTTTCTTTTCTTTCTTTTCTTTTCTTTCTTTCTATTTATTTATTTAGGAACTGAATCTCACTCTGTCGTCCAGGCTGTAGTGCAGTGGCACCATCCCGGGTCACTGCAACCTCCGCCTGCCAGCTTCAAGTGATTCTCCTGCCTCAACCTCCCGAGTAGCTGGGATTACAGGTGCCTGCCTCTTCGCGCCCGACTTAGTTTCGTATTTTCAGTAGAGACCGGGTTTCACCATGTTGGCTAGGCTGGTGTTGAACTCCTGACCTCATGACCCACCCACCTCGGCCTCCCAAAGTGCTGGGATGACAGACGTGAGCCACTGCTTTCAGTGTATAGTGCCATTAATTAGAAATCACTCATGGGAACACGCACTTATAGGTCATGTGTAGATATTTTATTTATTTATTTATTTACTTATTTATTTATTTATTTTTTGCACGGGAAGGTGGGGGGACGGAGTTTCGCTCTTGCTGCCCAGGCTGGAGTGCAATGGCATAGGGGACTCAAAGAGTCAACCTATGGCAGAGAGGACACGTCATTCTGAGTGTAAGGGCCGAAGCGAAAGTTGGCAGGGCCGGCGCTTTTAAAGGCTGAAATACCTGTGGCTCAGGCCTGTCGGCCCAGCACTTTGGGAGGCCCAGGAGTGCAAATCACTTCAGGTCAGGAGTTCAATACCAACGCGGCCAACATGGAGAAAACCCATCTCCACTAAAAATAGAAAAATAAGCCGTCTGTCATGGTGCGTGTCTGTAATCCCAGCTACCGAAGAAGAATCACTGGAAGCCGGAAAGCAGAGGTTTCAGTGAGCCAAGAGAGCGCCACTGCACCGCAGCCTGTGTGACAGAGAGAGAGAGACTCAGTCCAAAAAAAAGAAATGAAGAAAAAAAGAAAGAACAGGCCCAAATACTACATTATTGCTGAATGTTCCCCCAAATGGCAGGAAACCACCTGACTCAGGTCAAGGATGTGGTGTTTCGTTTCACTTCTCTCTCTCTCTCCTTCCTTCTCTCCCTCTCTCTCTCTTTCTCCTCTAACTTTCATTTCTTGTTCAAACATACATGTGCAAGATTGTTACATAGGTAAACTTCTGATGGGAGGTTCAGTGTGCAGATGATTTCATCACCCAGACACTGAGCGCAGTACTCGACAGTTTTCATGTTTCGTTTTGTTTTGGTTTCTCCTGAAGCTGTCTCTCCTTCCACCCCTTCTTCCTCAAGTAGGCTCCCGCGTCTCTCGTGTCCCTCGTTCTGCCCACGCAGAACTCTCATCTATAAGTTCCCACTTATGGATGAGAACACGCGGTATTTAACTGATTCTTGCTTTCATCTTCGGTGGTGGCGGTGAAAGAGGCATGACACTAAATTGACCCTTAGGACGTTCCCCTCTGTCCCCACCCCATGCCCCCTCCCCCTACACACCCTCATTCCTGCACACACTCCTCAAACGCAGGAAAGAAAGAAAGACAGAAATTAAAGTAAGAGGTCAGTCTCCAAGGTGGTGGAAGGAGGGGATCTCAAAGGGTGAGCAAGCGATGGGGGTCGGGGGATATCTTGGCTGAGCTTGCAACAATGGGGGAAAGAGTTTCCAGCCCCACCACATCCCGTAATCCTCAGCCGTAGCCAGCCTCTGGGTGGGGTTGTGCCTGTAAAAGCTTCTGAATGGAGAGAAACCCAAGGCAATGGAAGGCATCAGCTCCACGTCCAGGAAGGGAATAGGGCTTTGTGCATTTGAATAGGGCTTCAGAAGTCTGTGCTGCGGCTTCCAAAGCATTGAACCTCGCCTCGCCTCACCTCGCCCAGAGTAAGACTCCATCTCAAAATCAATCAATCAATCAATCAATAATAAAAAAATCATCAATGAAAGAAAGAAAGAAAGAAAGAAAGAAAGAAAGAAAGAAAGAAAGAAAGAAAGAAAAAAGAAAGAAAGAATCAGTACAGTGGTCGTGGTCGTGAATCATTCCCCATAGTCCAGGCGCAGTGGCTCACGCCTGTCACGCCAGCACTTTGAGGCACTGGGTCAGAAGGGTTGCAACAAAGTGATGAGACCCTATCTGTGGAAAAACATTGAAAAATGAAGGCCAGGCTCGGTGGCTCATGCCTGCCATCCCAGCACTTTGGGAGGCCGGGGAAGGCGGATAACCTGAGGTCAGGAGTTCAAGACCAGCCTGATCAACATGGAGAAGCCCCGTCTGCACTAAAAATACCAAATCAGCCAAACGTGGTGGCACATGCCTGCAGTCCCAGCTGCTGGGGAGGCTGACGCAGGGGAATCGCTTGAACCCAGGAGGCAGAGGTTGTGGTGGGCCAAGATCACCCCATTGCACTCCAGTCTGGGCAACCAGAGAGAAACTCTGTCTCGGGAAAAAAATAAATAAATAAATAAAAATTATCTGGGCACAGTGGTGCATGCCTGTGGTCCCAGGTACTCTACTCTGGAGGCTGAGGTGGAAGGATCGCTTGAGTCCAGGAGCGTCCACGCTGCAGTGAGTGAGTTATGATGGCACCACTGCCAGGGTGACAGAGTGAGATGCTGCCTCTAAATCTGTCAATCAATCAATCAGATCACTGGAAGGCGCTGTCTGTGTCTTACTTTCAAAGGGTGTCTCTTTAGGACAAGCAGGCATGGTGCCTCACGCCAGTAATCCCAGCACTTTGGGAGGCTGAGGCAGGAGGAAAGAAGGAAGGGAGGAAGGGAGGAAAGAAGAAAGGCTGGAAGGCAGTCAGGCAGGAAAGGAAGGAAGGAAGGAAGGAAGAAAGAAAGAAAGAAAGAAAGAAAGAAAGAAAGAAAGAAAGAAAGAAAGGGAGGGAGGGAGGGAGGAGAATAGAGAAGAAAAGAGAAGAAAAACAAAAGAAAAGAAAACGGGGAGGGGCATATCTCCTTGACTGGTGACTGCCCAGGATACAGCTGACTGAAGCCTCGACCTGTGGGGCCTCAAGTGTTCTTCTCCTTATCTCAGCCTCCCGAGTTGCTGCGACTACAAGCAGGTATTACCACGCAAAACTAATCTTATAATAATATTATAATTATTATTGAGACAGAGTATCGCTCTGTCTCAATAATTGCCATGGCATGATCTCAGCTCACTGCAACCTTGGCCTCCCTAATTCAAGCAACTCGCCTGCCTCAGTCTCCTGAATAGTTGTGATTAAATTCCTATGCCACCAGAACTGGTAATTGTTATATTTTTCATACAGATGGGGTTTCACTATGTTGGCCAGCCTGGTCTTCAATTCCTGGCCTCAAGTGATCAACCCACCTTGGCCTCCCAAAGTGCTGGAATGACAGGCGTGAGCCACTGTGCCCGGCCCAGATGATCTTTTTTATAAATTGTAGAGAAGGAGTTTTGTCAACAGCCGGGTGGAGGGTGGGGTGGGTTTTACTCAGACTGCATACTGTGAAAAGGTTAAATTAGTGTGGTTTGTGAACTAGATGTGGAAATTGTGTGTGTGTGTGAGAAAGAGAGAGAGACCAATCCCACCATGAGAACGCGGAAATGGTGTTTCATTTGGGTACCTGTCTATTCACCTGTCTCTGTGTAGATGACTGAAGATTCCACAAATGAAGGTCAGCAGTATCTATTGAGCTGTTTCTCCCTCTCATGCATCTCATGTGCATGGTGGAGAAAGGAAAGAAAAGAGGTTCTGATGGGAAGTTGTCTTCATGCCTGAGGAAGCTGAAGGCAGGCTGACGGGACAGAGGATATCCTATGTGACATTTCCATACCTGGACACCCTTTACAATGCTGGGGCTGCCAGTCCACCCTGTATGTCAAAATACCCCCAAGAACAGCATGGTCCGGGATGGTCCAGTCTCATCCCATACGGCCCACCCGGGGCATCTGGTGGAAGTCTTCACTGGAGGATTCCACACCATGGAATACTATGCAGCCATAAAAAATAATGAGTTAATGTCCTTTGTAGGGACATGGATGAAACTGGAAACCATCATTCTCAGCAAACTATCGCAAGGACAAAAAAACCAAACACCTCATGTTCTCACTCATAGGTGGAAATTGAACAGTGAGAACACATGGACACAGGAAGGGGAACATCACACACCGGGGACTGTTGTGAGGTTGGGGAAGGGGGGAAGGATAGCATTAGGAGATATACCTAATTCTAAATGACGAGTTAATAGGTGCAGCACAACAACATGGCACACGTATACATATGTAACAAACCTGTACGTTGTGCACATGTACCCTAAAACTTAAAGTATAATAATAATAAAATTTTAAAAAAAGAAAAAAGAAAGCGTCATCGCAGTTCCCTTTGGGTCACCAGGCAACGGCCAGCTGGGGAGGGTGGTGGGACATGAAGGGGGGTGGGGCATCAGCCTCAGAGCTCGCTGGAAGGTGGCAGGCAGCCGGTGGGGGACGCGGAGCCAGAGACGTCTGGCAGGATATAGATCTGGAAGGTGCATCAGTCCTCTCCCATACCTCTCCCACGGAAAATCCCACAGCGGCGGTGGGAGCCTTGGCTGGGGGAGAAACAGGGACAAGGGGTAGAGGGAAGGAGGCCCCCGGGAGGATTTAGCACAGAAAACCCACCCAGGCAAGCTCCCTCCCTCCTATCGGGTCCAAGATACACCCTGGGAGGCGGCAACAGAAACGTTCACCCCATACTTTTTGTCCTTCTCTTTATTTTTTTTGTCTTTTCCATTTTACAAGAGATGCTCATTTCAACAACCAGGCGGTGGATGTGACGGGAGAAGTGTCAAGGCCAGGAGACCAACCCGATCAACTGAGCAACACAAGTAGGAGAGCCTAGCTGAAAAAAATGAAAAAAAAGGGGGAGGAGGAGGAAAGAAAAGAAAAGAAAAAAGAAAAACAATCACCAAGAAAGTTAAAATTCTCTAATGGTGTAGGCACAAAAAAGAGTGATTTCACGTCTTTTCCCACAACATGGATAGAGCTGGAAGCAAGTATGTACCCAGTGAACTGCCTTCTGCTTAAAAGTGGGAGGTAAAGAGTGGGTACACACACGGTCATCAAGATGGAAATAACAGACACTCCAAAAGGGAGTAGGAGGACAACAGGGGGACGAGGGATGAATAAATCGCCCGTCAGAGACAATGTTCGCCACGTGGGTATCGGATACACTGGAGGTCCACTTCTACATCCGGAGGCAGTAGTATGCTGATCTAACAAACAAGCAGGTACACCCCCTAAGTCTGTAAAATACCAAAACAACGACGACAGCACCAGCAGCAGCATCAGCAACAACAACAACAACAGAACAGAAGCTGGAACACAAAACCACCACCACCACCACCACAATCACCAGTTGGGGGTTGGGGGAGGGTGGCCGCGCTCCAGGCCCTCAGGCTCAGTCCCCTCGGGTTTAAAAAAGAAAACAGCAGACGCATTCCTGCCTGTAGGCAGGAAAAATCCAATCAAAGTTCTCCATTGCTAGAAAGGGAAGTAGAATAAGGAGAAGGGCCTATTGATCTTGTGATCGATCGCGGCCATACATGTAGGAAAAAATTAAATACAGACAGCAACACTTTCTACACTGTTCAAAAGCATCGTAGATCAGACGCACCACACTCCATGGGGCTTGTGCCACTAGAAAGAAAAGAAAGGCCGTGTGCGGTGGCTCATTCCTGTCATCCCAGCACTTTGGGAGGCTGAGTCGGGTGGATCACGAGGTCAGGAGATCGAGACCATCCTGGCTAACACGGTGAAACCTCATCTCTACTAAAAATACAGAAAATTAGCTGGGCCTGGTGTGGGCGCCTGTAGTCCCAGCTACTCGGGAGGCTGAGGCAGGAGGATGGTATGAACACGGGAAGCGCAGCTTGCAGTGAGCCGAGATAGAGCCACCACACTCTGGCCTGGGCTAAAGAGCGAGACTCCGTCTCAAAAAAAAAAAAAAAAAATCCAAGCATAGTGCAGCATGCCTGTAGTCCCAGCTACTCAGGAGGCTGTGGTAGAACAATCACTTCACCCAGCAGTTTGAGGCTGCAGTGAGCTATGATCATGCCACTGCACTCTGGCCTGGGTGACAGAGCAAAACCCCTTCTCAAAACAAAGAACAACCAAAAACTTTCAAGAATACTCAGAGATGGTGTAGGTTTGGTTCCAGACAACCACAATAAGGCAAATGTTACAATCAAATTAGTCACATAAACATTTTGTTCCCCAGTACTTATAAAAGTTATGCTTAAACTGTGTTGTAGTCTAATGAGTATTTAATAATTATTAATTAATTAGTAATCACATTATGTCTAAAAATCCATGTACATACCTTAACTTAAAATACCTCATTGCTGAAAAATACTAATGAATATCTGAACCTTACCAAGTCATAATATTTTTGCTGGTGAGTGAAGGGGTGACCTGCTCCTCTACACTTGTGGGTATTTCTAGTCAAGTGGGACGAGAGACTGAGAAAATAAGTAATACACAGAGACAAAGTATAGAGAAGCAATAGTAGGCCCAGGAGACCAGCACTCAGCATACCAAGGACCTGCACAGGCACCGGCCTCTGAGTTCCCTTAGTTTTTATTGCTTATTATTTTCATTATTTGAGCAAAAAGGAATGTAGTAGGAGAGCAGGGTGATAATAAGGAGAAGTTTTTATTGCTTATTATTTTCATTATTTCAGCAAAAAGGAATGTAGTAGGAGAGCAGGGTGATAATAAGGAGAAGTTTTTATTGCTTATTATTTTCATTATTTCAGCAAAAAGGAATGTAGTAGGAGAGCAAGGTGATAATAAGGAGAAGGTCAGCAAAAAACGTGTGAGCAAAATAATCTATGTCAATTAAGTTCAAGGGAAGGTACTATGACTGGATGTGCACGTAAGCCAGATTTATGTTTCTCTCCACCCAAACATCTCAGTGGAGTAAAGAATAACAAAGCAGCACTACTGCAAACATGTCTGCCCTCCCATCATAGGGCGGATTTTCTCCTATCTTAGAATTGAACAAATGTACAATCGGGTTTTATACTGAGACATTCAGTTCCCAGGGGCAGGCAGGAGACAGTGGCCTTCCTCTATCTCAACTGCAAGAGGCTTTCCTGTTTTACTAATCCACCTCAGTACAGACCCTTAACTGGTGTCGGACTGGGGGACAGTCATGTCTTTCTCATCCCATGAGGCCATATTTCAGAATTTCACATGGGGAGAAAGCTTGGACAATATCCCACTTTCAAGGGCAGAGGTCACTGTGGCTTTCTGTAGTGCATTTTGCCCCTCGTTTATTAAGATTAGAGAATGGCGATGACTTTTACCAAGTATACTGCTTGCAAACATTTTGTTAACAAGGCACGTCCTGTACAGCCCTAGATCCCTTAAAACTTGATTTCAAACAACGCATGTTTTTGTGAGCTCCAGGTTGGGTCTGAGTGGCTGGGGCAAAGTGGCTGGGGCAAAGCGGCTGGGGCAAAGCTACAAATTAACAACATCTCACCAAAGCAATTGTTTAAAGTACAAGTCTTTTTCAAAATGGAGTCTCTTATGTCTTTTCTTTCTATATAGACACAGTAACAGTCTGATCTCTCTTTCTTTTCTCTACAGTGAGGGTCTTGCCTCTATGTTGATGGCTGATGACTGATCAGTATGGGGGCTGCTGAAGTTTGGGTACCTGTGTCAATTTCTTAAAACAATGAAGTTTGTTCCTTTCACAAAAGATTTCCCTGTAGCATGTGATGCTGTTTGATAACATTATATCCACAGTAGAACTTCCTTCAAAATTGGAGTAAACCCTCTCAAACCCTGCTGCTGCTTTATTCACTAGGTTTATGGAATAACCTAAATCCTTTGTTGTTATTTCAACAATGTTCATAGCATCTCCACCTGGAGTAGATTCCATCTCAAGAAAATATTTTCTTTGCTCATCCATAAGAAGCAACTCCCCACTTGTTCAAGTTTCATCATGAGTTTACAGCAATTTAATCTCATCTTAAGGCCCTAATTCTAATTCTGATTGTCATGTGATTTCTACCACATCTGTAGGGACTTCCTCCACTGACACCCTGAGCCCTCAAAGTCATCCATGAGGGCTGGAATCAACTTCTTCCAAACTCCTGTTAATGTTGATATTTCAACCTCCTCCCATCAAACACAAATGTTCTTAATGGCATTTGCTATTAAGGACATTTGTGATTCATGGGAGGAGTTTGAAATATCATGAAGGGATTAATGGTGAAACCTTTCCAAAAGGTTTTCAATTCAGTTTATCCAGACTCATCAAAGAAATTACTATCTATGACAGCTATACCTTTACAAAATGCATTTATTATTTAATAAAAACACTTGAAAGTCAAAACCACTCTTTGATCCACAGGCTGAAGGATAGATATTGTATTAGCAGCCATGAACATAACATTAATTTCCAAGTACATTCCATCTAAGCTTCTGAGTAGCTAGGAGAATTATTAATAAGCAGCAATCTTATTTCCTTTTTTCTTTTCTTTCCTTTTTATTTTTTTTCTCCTTTATATAGTTTCCCTCTTGTTGCCCAGGATGGAGGGCAGTGGCGTGGTCTTGGCTCACTGCAACTTCCGCCTCCAGGGTCCAAGCCATTCTTCTGTGTCAGCCTCCCAAGTAGCTGAAATTACAAGTACCACCACCATGCCTGGCTAATTTTTTTGTATTTTTATTAGACATGGGGTTTCATAATCTTCGCCAGGCTAGTCTCCAACTTCTGATCTCAGGCGATCCAACCACCTCGGCCTCCCAAAGTGCAGGGATTATAGGTGTGAGCCACTGCACCAGGCCAAGCAGCAATCCCTTTAAAGGACTCGTTTTTTTTTTTTTTTTTTTTTTTTTTTTTTTTCTGAGCAGTAGGTCTCAATAGTGGGATTAAAATATACAGTAAAACATACTGTTAACAGTTGTGTTGTCACTCAGACTGTGATGTTCCATTTCTAGAGCACAGAAAGAATAGGTTTTGAATAATTCTTAAGAGCCCTGAGATTTTCTGAGTGGTGAATGAGCATTGGCAGTCAGCACATCCTTTGAAGTTTTGAAGCCAAGTGTTGACGTCTCTCTAGCGATGAAAATTTTACATCTTCAGTAAGCTTAATCATTTCTAGCTCTTTAGTTAAAGTGAGAGACGTGCAATTCTTTCTTCCATTTGAGCTCTTTGAGGCCACTGTGGTTACTAATTAACACCCCCAGTGGGTGTCATCCTCCTCCCTCCTCAATCGAGTTCACCCACATCTCTGCGTAGGGAACAGGGCTTTCTGCACCACACACGCCCTGCTTGCCTGGGGCTCTCCCACAGGGGGCTTTGGTGAGCCAGGGAGCAAGGGCCATGACCCAGCTCCAGCCCAGCCAGGCTGTGCAGTCAGAAGGAATCTCTCAACCTGCCATTGCACGTGGGAATTTTTGTGTTCACTGCCCTGGCTACTCTGGAAGTAGGACTGTCCCACCCTCAGACACCTCGGTGGCCTCCGCACCCCAACAAATGCCAGGAGGACGAGGATCTGCAGCATGGCAGCCTGCTGGGCGCATGCTCAGTGGGACAGCTTCGGCCCCCTCAAGCTGAGTCACAGGAGCAAGGTGTGTTTGCACCACCCACGTCCCACTGGAGTCCGCGGTGGGTCTGGAGCCCCAGGTCGCCAGGGCCGTGTGGGAAACCAAAGACGGGGCACCTCCACCTCCGAAGCTAGCGACCCCGGAGGCCTCCCGATCAAGCACAGATGCAAGCCATCCAGGCACCTCTCAACCACTCCAGGAGATGGGGCGCTAGTCTACACTCACCTCCAGCCAGTTAGATGAGCTCCTGTCAACCCCAGAGTTTCAGCAAAAGGCACAACCTTTCCTAGATCCGGCGCCACTGGGGAAGCTGAAGGAAGTGGAAGAGACCGCTCCGCTGGAACCACTCCTCAGCCAGGAAGAACACCGGGCTCTGCTGGAGAAGCTTTAGGATGCGGGGTCGGGGCGGGGTGGGGGCAGGGCGGCGGCCTCTCTTTCGCGGTGAACCTCTGACTCGGTATGGAGAGGCATGTCTTCCCTTCCAGCTGACCTGCCTAGGATCGCTGAGTTCCAGGTCCCATGAGAGACTCCACTCAGAGGAGGGCTGTCATTCTTTCCTGAGCATCCCGGGGATCCCAGGGCCCCTCCAGGCACCGGAAGATGGAGTGTCTACTGCTCATGCGCGGGTTAGAAGGCAGCAGCCTAGGTTTTCTAACCAGCTCAGGCGGAGCTCTCATCCATTCCCTCTTGCGCCCCCGCCGCGTCCTTCAGTGGGGCGGGCGGAGACCTCCATCCCGGGAAACACTGGCCTGGGCAGGTGCCAAGCCTACTCTTCTTTCCGCGTCTCGCCACCTCTGTCTCCCCGCCCCACCGTCACTCACCTACCCTTGCCCAGCCAGCTTCCTCGGAATCACCGTGGAGTGCCTGACAGCTAAATGCAGACCCGAGACCCCGCGCAAACCGGGGTGCTGCCCTTTATACGCGGGAGGGAACTCAGGCAGAGATGGGGAGAGGAAGGGAGACAGAGAGGGAGGGAGCGATGGAGGGAGAAAAGAACGGATGGACCCAGGGACCTAGGAAGGTTTGGAGGGATAGGAAGGAGAGAGGGAAGGAGGGAGGGAGGGAGGAAGGGAGGAACTGAGGGAGGCACGGAGGGAAAGAGGGAGGGAGGGTGGGAGCAAGAAACAAAGAGGGGAAGGCAGAGAGAAAAGCGGTCTTCTTCCTCCAGGACCAGCAGGATCTTGCACTCCGGAAAAACGTTGGGTGCCCAGGGCAGGCTAAGTGCTCTGCCCACAGCCGCGTCAGCCTGCGGGGCTCTCACCGGCCCTCTGGATCGCCAGCCTGGGTTACTTCATCTGGGAGCAATTCAGACGAATTTCGTCTCCAAAGGAATAAGCGAATTACCCAGAGAGCAATGAGCCAAGACTCGGGTGATTGTTCATTTTTCATCCACATGGTTCACAGATGAGATAGCCCCACGTTGAGCCTGCAAAGGAGGGCGAGGTGGATAGTCCCGCCCACACAGGAGTCACCCTCAGGCCGACTGAAACATGGTTTTGGGTTCCACTTTCGTTTGTCTTCTGCAAGGGGGCCTGTTGCTCATGTGTCTCTAGCCCCTGAAAGCGTGACCGTTTTGACTCTTTGTTTCCCGAGCTCTGTGGGATCACAGAAACCTCCAGAGAATAGTGGAAAAGCAGCATCGTGTTTTCGCTCTCCTTTCCAGTTTCCTCTTTGGAAACAGGTCATAGTGGAGACTCTCCATGTCTTAGGAAACAGGAAACCATCGTCAGGCCGTGATGCACTGGGCGTTTCTTTGTAGTTTCGCTCTCATTTTCTACACGAAAATGAACGAGATTCGTAAGGAATCAGAAAAGAATTTATGGTACACAAGTCTTGACCACTGTTACATTCCACTTTGAAATCACTTTGAGCTAAAACAACAGTTTTCCAAGATTTAAAGAAAAATAGATTTTATAAAAGGGATTCTTTTATTCACTCAATACATAATTTAAGTTACTGAGAGTAACAAGTGATTTTTTTCCACTATAATTTGCTCTGATGAAAGAAATAATTCTTTTAACTCCTCACAAATGCTACATTTTCAGGACTAAAGGAATTATCAGTAGGCATTCTTTCTTTTTGATCTAAGTTATTTGTCTCTAAAATATGTCAAGTAAGCTTTTAAAGATTCAGGGAGGGGGAGTTTCATGATTTTTTCTCTCAGTAAATTTTGAGGTTATTCCTCTGGCTTCATCGCTTCACTGTGATCTTTTTCTTCCTCTTCTTTGCTATCTTCTTCCATTTTTTCATCCTCCTCACCGTCTAGAGGCTGAGGAATAAGCTGATTACCCACAAATACGTAAGTGGTAATTCTCTGTTTAACTCTCTTTCCTTTCCTTTTGGGTGGAGCCCTTTGAGGAATCCCCTTGGCCTGCATCTCATCATTTATGAAATTTCTAAGTGTGGGTCGAATGTAAATACGAGCCAAGTCCTGTAGATTCCTGACAGTGATTCCTTACAGATTTGCACTTGTGAGGGTTAGATTTAATTTTATATAAGGTTTAAATAATAGTTAAACTTATGTAACCTGATCTGAATTTGCATTTCCTCTATGAAAACTTCATTTATCTAATAAGGAAATCAAATGATTGTAGACCTATTTAGCTTAATTTTGATGTAATTACTGTTGCTGGGTTGCTGTATTTATATTCTGGGCAATATATGAGTGTAATAACAATACAAAATACTGAATAATTTAGCTTGTATAAATCCCACAAATTTTATGAAATTTCACAGCACAGCTACTTTTGCTTTTGAATCTCTTTCCAAAAGACATTAGTAAAATATGGACTTCTCTCATAGAGATTTTAAGAGCAAAGCAAGTGAATTATTAAAATAGGAAGTATGTACTTAACACATCTTTTTATATGGACCCTTTACATTTTCAGTATTTTAAAAAATGAGGTTATCTTAACTCTCTAGAATATTTTTATTATTATTATACTTTAAGTTTTAGGGTACATGTTCAAAATGTGCAGGTTAGTTAACATATGTATACATGTGTCATGCTGGTGTGCTGCACCCATTTAGCACTCGACATTTAGCATTAGGTATATCTTCTAAAGTTATCCCTCCACCCTCCGCCCACCCGACGACATTCCCCAGAGTGTGATGTTCACCTTCCTGTGTCCGTGTGTTCACATTGTTCAATTCCCACCTATGAGTGAGAACATGCAGTGTTTGGTTTTCTGCGCTTGGGATAGTTTACTGAGAATGATGATTTCCAATTTCATCCATGTCCCTAAAAAGGACATGAACTCATCATTTTTTATGGCTGCATAGTATTCCATGGTGTGTATGTGCCACGTTATCTTAATCCAATGTTGGACATTTGGGTTGGTTCCAAGTCTTTGCTATTGTGAATAGTGCCGCAATAAACATACTTGTGCATGTGTCTTTATAGCAGCATGATTTATAGTCCTTTGGGTATATACCCAGTAATGGGATGGCTGGGTCAAACGGTATTTCTAGTTATAGATCCTTGAGGGATCACCACACCGACTTCCACAATGTTTGAACTAGTTTACAATTCCACCAACAGTGTAAAAGTGTTCCTATTTCTCCACATCCTCTCCAGCACCTGTTGTTTCCTGACTTTTTAATGATCGCCATTCTAACTGGTGTGAGATGGTATCTCATTGTGGTTTTGATTTGCATTTCTCTGATGGCCAGTGATGGTGAGCATTTTTTCATGTGTTTTTTCGCTGCATAAATGTCTTCTTTTCAGAAGTGTCTGTCCATGTCCTTCGCCCACTTTTTGATGGGGTTGTTTGTTTTTTTCTTGTAAATTTGTTTGAGTTCATCGTAGATTCTGGATATTAGCCCTTTGTCAGATGAGTAGGTTGTGAAAATTTTCTCCCATTTTGTAGGTTGTTTGCTAACTCTGATGGTAGTTTATTTTGCTGTACAGAAGCTCTTTAGTTTAATTAGGTCCCATTTGTCAATTTTGCCTTTTGTTGCCATTGCTTTTGGTGTTTTAGACATGAAGTCCTTGCCCATGCCTGTGTCCTGAATGGTAATGCCTAGGTTTTCTTCTGGGATTTTTATGGTTTTAGGTCTAATGTTTAAGTCTTTAATCCATATTGAATTATTTTTTGAATAAGGTGTAAGGAAGGGATCCAGTTTCAGCTTTCTACATATGGCTAGCCAGTTTTCCCTGAACCATTTATTAAATAGGGAATCCTTTCCCCATTGCTTGTTTTTCTCAGGTTTGTCAAAGATCAGAGAGCTGTATATATGTGGCATTATTTCTGAGGGCTCTGTTCTGTTCCACTGATATATGACTCTGTTTTGATACCAGTACCATGCTGTTTTGGTTACTATAGCCTTGTAGTATAGCTTGAAGTCAGGTAGCGTGATGCCTCCAGGGTTGCTCTTTTGGCTTAGGATTGACTTGGCGATGAGGGCTCTTTTTTGGTCCCATATGAACTTTAAAGTAGTTTTTCCAATTCTGTGAAGAAAGTCATTGGTAGCTTGATGGGGATGGCATTGAATCTATAAATTACCTTGGGCAGAATGGCAATTTTCACGATATTGTTTCTTCCTACCCATGAGCTTGGAATGTTCTTCCATTTGGTTCTATCCTCTTTTAATTCAATGAGCAGTGGTTTGTAGTTCTCCTTGAAGAGGTCTTTCATGTCCCTTGTAAGTTGGATTCCTAGATATTTTATTCTCTTTGAAGCAATTGTGAATGGGAATTCACTCATGATTTGGCTCTGTTAGTCTGTTATTTGTGTATAAGAATGCTTGTGATTTTTGTACATTGATTTTGTATCCTGATAATTTGCAGAAGTTTCTTATCAGCTTAAGGAGATTTTGGGCTGAGACAATGGGGTTTTCTAGATATACAATTGTGTCATCTGCAAACAGGGACAATTTGACTTCCTCTTTTCCTAATTGAATACCCTTTATTTCCTTCTCCTGCCTAATTGCCCTGGCCAGAACTTCCAACTCTATGTTGAATAGGAGTGGTGAGAGAGGGCATCCCTGTCTTGTGTCAGTTTTCAAAGGGAATGCTTCCAGGTTTTGCCCATTCAGTATGATATTGGCTGTGGGTTTGTCTTAGATAGCTCTTATTATTATGAGATACGTTCCATCAATACCTAATTTGTTGAGAGTTTTTAGCATGGAGGGTTGTTGAATTTTGTCAAAGGACTCTTCTGTATCTATTGAGATAATCATGTGGTTTTTGTCTTTCATTGTGTTTATATGCTGGATTATGTTTATTGATTTGTGTATATTGAACCAGCCTTGCATCCCAGGGATGAAGCCCACTTGATCATGGTGGATAAGCTTTTTGATGTGCTGCTTTATCTCGTTTGCTAGTATTTTATTGAGGATTTTTGCATCAATGTTCATCAAGGATATTGGTCTAAAATTCTCTTTTTTTGTTATGTCTCTGCCCAGCTTTGGTATCAGGATGACACTGGCCTCATAAAATGATTTAGGGAGGATTCCATCTTTTTCTATTGATTGGAATAGTTTCAGAAGGAATGGTGCCAGTTCCTCCTTGTACCTCTGGTAGAATTCGGATGTGAATCCATCTGGTCCTGGAATTTTTTTGGTTGGTAAGCTATTGATTATTGCCTCAATTTCAGAGCCTGTTATTTGTCTATTCAGAGATTCAACTTCTTCCTGGTTTAGTTTTGGGAGGGTGTATGTGTCGAGGAATTTATCCATTTCTTCTAGATTTTCTAGTTTATTTGCATAGAGGTGTTTGTATTATTCCCTGATGGTAGTTTGTATTTCTGTGGGATTGGAGATTGTATCCCCTTTATCATTTTTTATTGCATCTATTTGATTCTTCTCTCTTTTTTTCTTTATTAGTCTTGCTAGCGGTCTATCAATTTTCTTGGTCCTTTCAAAAAACCAGCTCCTGGATTCATTAATTTTTTGAAGGGTTTTTTGTGTCTCTATTTCCTTCAGTACTGCTCTGATTTTAGTTATTTCTTGCCTTCTGCTAACTTTTGAATGTGTTTGCTCTTGCTTTCCTAGCTCTTTTAATTCTAATGTTAGGGTGTCAATTTTGGATGTTTTCTGCTTCCTCCTATGGGCATTTAGTGCTATAAATTTCCCTCTACACTGCTTTAAATGTGTCCCAGAGATTCTGGTATGTTGTGTCTTTGTTGTCATTGGTTTCAAAGAACATCTTTATTTCTGCCTTCATTTCATTATGTACCCAGTAGTCATTCAGGAGCAGGTTGTTCAGTTTCCATGTAGTTGAGCAGCTTTGAGTGACTTTCTTCATCCTGAGTTCTAGTTTGATTGCACTGTGGTCTGAGACACAGTTTGTTACGATTTCTGTTCTTTTACATTTGCTGAGGAGAGCTTTACTTCCCACTATGTGGTCAATTTTCGAATAGGTTTGGTGCTGAAAAAAATGTATACTCTGTTGATTTAGAGTGGAGAGTTTTGTAGATGTCTATTAGGTCCACTTGGTGCAGAGCTGAGTTCAATTCCTGGGTATCCTTGTTAACTTTCTGTCTCGTTGATCTGTCTAATGTTGAGAGCGGGGTGTTGAAGTCTCCCATTATTATTGTGTGGGAGTCTAAGTCTCTTTGTAGGTCACTCAGGGCTTGCTTTATGAATCTGGGTGCTCCTGTATTGGGTGCATATATATTTAGGATACTTAGCTCTTCTTGTTGAATTGATCCCTTTACCATTATGTAATGGCCTTCTTTGTCTCTTTTGATCTTTGTTGGTTTAAAGTCTGTTTTATCAGAGATTAGGATTGCAACCCCTGCCTTTTCTTGTTTTCCATTTGCTTGGTAGATCTTCCTCCATCCTTTTATTTTGAGCTTATCTGTGTCTCTGCACGTGAGATGGGTTTCCTGAATACAGCACACTGATGGGTCTTCACTCTTTATCCATTTTGCCAGTCTGTGTCTTTCAATTGGAGAAGTTAGTCCGTTTATATTAAAAGTTAATATTGTTATGTGTGAATTTGATCCAGTCATTATGATGTTAGCTGGTTATTTTGCTCGTTAGTTGATGCAGTTTCTTCCTAGCCTTGATGGTCTCCACAATTTGGCATGATTTTGCAGTTGCTGGTACCAGTTGTTCCTTTCCATGTTTAGTACTTCCTTCAAGATCTCTTTTAGGGCAGGTCTGGTGGTGACAAAATCTCTCAGCATTTACTTGTCTGTAAAGTATTTTGTTTCTCCTTCATTTATGAAGCTTAGTTTGGCTGGATATGAAATTCTGGGTCCAAATTCTTTTCTTTAAGAATGTTGAATATTGGCCCCCACTCTCTTCTGGCTTGTAGAGTTTCTGCTGAGAGATCCACTGTTAGTCTGATGGACTACCCTTTGTGCATAACCCGACCTTTCTCTCTGGCTGCCCTTAACATTTTTTCCCTCATTTCAACTTTGGTGAATCTGACAATTATGTGTCTTGGAGTTGCTCTTCTCGAGGGGTATCTTTGTGGTGTTCTCTGTATTTCCTGAATCTGAAAGTTGGCCTGCCTTGCTAGATTGGGGAAGTTCTCTTGGATAATATCCTGAAGAGTGTTTTCCAACTTGGTTCCATTCTCCCCGTCACTTTCAGGTACACCAGTCAGACGTAGATTTGGTCTTTCCACATAGTCCCGTATTTCTTGGAGGGTTTGTTCGTTTCTTTTTATTCTTTTTTCTCTAAACTTCCCTTCTCGCTTCATTTCATTCATTTCATCTTCCATCACTGATACTGTTTCTTCCAGTTGATTGCATTGGCTCCTGGGACTTCTGCACTCTTCACGTAGTTCTCAAGCCTTGGATTTCAGCTCCATCAGCTCCTTTAAGCACTTCTCTGTATTGTTTATTCTAGTTATACATTCGTCTAATTTTTTTTCAAAGTTTTTTAACTTCTTTGCCTTTGGTTTGAATTTCCTCCTGTAGCTCGGAGTAGTTTGATCATCTGAAGACTTCTCTCAACTAGTCAAAATCATTCTCCCTCCAGCTTTGCTCCATTGTTGATGAGGAACTGCATTCCTTTGGAGGAGGAGAGGCACTCTGCTTTTTAGAGTTTCCAGTTTTTCTGCTCTGTTTTTTCCCCATCTTTATGGTTTTATCTCCTTTTGGTCTTTGATGATGGTGATGTACAGATGGGTTTTTGGTGTGGATGTACTTTCTGTTTGTTAGTTTCCTTCTAACAGACAGGACCCTCAGCTGCAAGTCTGTTGGAGTTTGCCAGAGGTCCACTCCAGACGCTGTTTGACTTTGTAACAGCAGCGGTGGCTGCAGAAGAGCAGATTTTCATGAACCATGAATGCTGCTGTCTGATCGTTCCTCTAGAAGTTTTGACTCAGAGGAGTACCCGGCCGTGTGAGGTATCAGTCTGCCCCTACTGGGGGGTGCCTCCCACTTAGGCTGCTTGGAGTTCAGGGGTCAGGAACCCACTTAAGGAGACAGTCTGGCCATTCTCAGGTCTCCAGCTGCGTGCTGGGAGAACCATTGCTCTCTTCAAAACTGTCAGACAGGGACATTTAAGTCTGCAGAGGTTACTGCTGTCTTTTTGTTTGTCTGTGCCCTGCCCCCATAGGTGGAGCCTATAGAGGCACACAGGCCTCCTTGAGCTGTGGTGGGCTCCACCCAGTTCGAAGTTCCCAGCTGCTTTGTTTACCTATGCAAGCCTGGACAATGGCGGTGCCCCTCCCCTAGCCTCACTGCCACCTTGCAATTTGATCTCAGACTGCTGTGCTAGCAATCAGTGAGACTCCGTGGGTGTAGGACCCTCCGAGCCAAGTGCGGGATATAATCTCCTGGTGTGCTGTTTTTTAAGCCCGTTGGAAAAGTGCAGTATAAGGGTGGGAGTTACCCGATTTCCAGGTCCATCTGTCACTCCTTTCTTTGACTAGGAAAGGGAATTCCCTGACCCCTTGCACTTCCCGAGTGAGGCAATGCCTAGCCCTGCTTCGGCTTGCGCACGGTGCGCTGCACTCACTCTCCTGCGCCCACTGTCTGGCACTCCCTAGTGAGATGAACCCAGTACCTCAGATGGAAATTCAGAAATCACCCGTCTTGTGCGTCAGTCACGCTGGGAGCTGTAGACTGCAGCTGTTCCTATTTGGCTATCTTGGCTGTGCCCACTCTCTAGAATTTTTAAATTATATTTAGAATTGTTTTTTCTACAGTTCACTGTATAAACTATTTGGTTTTTTTAAAAAAGCAAAATCATCGTTATGTGTGACTCTTGATAGGCCACAGAACAAGTGAATGAGCATGACTGAGACCACTTTCTTAGATGTCTGTAAGTAGCAGGGCCATGGTAGACCTGCTCAGCGGATGCACTTTAGCAGATGGAACTTCTAGTTTACCTGAATATTTATCCTTGACAAGGTAGGGCTGAGCCTACCCTTGCTTTGGATCTTTCTAGTACAAGAAATATTCACAGAAATTGTATCTAGATACCTTTTGTTTGGAAAATCCTGTTCAGAATCATAGTGTAATCTTAGGGACTCATGCCATGCTCATTTGACTTCTTCCCATATTTTTTATGTTTCTTTTGGTAAAACTATACTGGTTTTCATTTTTTACTTTATATCACACAATTAAACTGTCCATATTTGAGCTTTATTGTAGCTTATCAGTGATAAAAAACAGGTAGTAATTGCCTTTGTTTGCTTGTTTGTTTTCCTAATAAGGCCTGAAAACAGCCATTCCTTATTAAGGAAGTGTGCAATGTAACATATTTGCTAGAGTTACATGGATTATATATTTCTTAAAGGGAAAAATTTGAGAGTATCATGTATTACCACCAGGATTATTATTACAGTAGTTGCTCAGATTTGGTTAAGGAAGCCCAATCAAAGTATAGTTAAAGGATTATTATCTCTCTGTTAATATTAAGACATTGTTTCCAAAATCTCAGCCCCAATAATTCCACAGCATCTGAAAACAAGTGTTTGTGATCATGTGTAAGCATGAAGTTGTTCCAAGTAAGTGAGGATATTTTAGTTATGTGAAAGGCAGTATCAATGGAAGGTTATTTGTTTTATACCAGTGGCCAGGATGGTGGAATTGGGGTTATTTCTACAGTTATTCTTAGATGATTACTAAACTGCTAAGAAATGCCCCATATGATTTGTATCTAGGAAAGAAAAAAATCAGTATCATACTGTTGTCATCTGTCAGAATTGTTCATTTTATTCTGAATTAAATGTGGCTTTTGAAGTTACCTTGAATTCCTGGTGACCACATGTTTTTATCTGGAAAACCTGGGAAAGTTGTCTGTCCAATCTACCCTGCTGTTTTTTTTTTTCTCGGTTGGAACTGCTGTTTAGATGATGCTTTTACTATGCAGGAGAGAGTTTTTGTTAAGGATATATTTGAAGATTGGGTTTTCCGTATTGTCTTTCATTCTTTGACTTTGGCAAAGTGTACAGTAGATTTTCATGATCATTGCATACTTCTTGTCATGGAAATGTATTTTTATGTTTTTAAATACATTCATTTTACACTTGTGACTTTATTATTGACTTTAAGAGGCAGAAATAAAAAAATAAATTTAAAAAAAAAGAAAATGAATGCGATCCACACACCTGCGTGAGTGAGACTATCACGGCAACAGCGACACCCACAGGCATTGCCGCCTTCACGGAGAGGGCATGGAAACCTCAAGACTATCATGGATGTTCAGTTCTACACTCCACCCTTCCAAGGTGGTTTCTCCCTGAAATCTTGTGTGAGCCCCGGGAGAAACTTCCAGTTTCCGTAGAATTCTGGAGAACTCAGAGAGCCAGCCCCGGAAGCCCCCCTTTCCTGGCCGATCTGGCCCCACCTTCACCTACCACACATGGCCCTGTGTCTGTGGTCTCTGGCTTCAGAGGGCGAGTTATCCAGGGCCCTTGGGTACTCATGCATATTCGTGAAGGGGTGAAGCTGGTGGGTCTTTATAAGTGCCACTGGCGGGGTCGGACTCCTGACTGGAACTGCGTGCAGCACAAAGGCCAACTGAGGTGCATGGGCACTGCCGGCCACTCTCTGCCCTTGTCTCTCCGTGAAATTCCGGCCAGGTTCCCCTGCGATGGCTCTCCAGACACCTTCTGACAGCCCCTTCCCCACGGAAGCCTGAGGACGAGGACGGCAAAGGGACTCGTTTGTAACCTGAATGAAAAAGATGCCCTGCCAGCGTGCTTTGAGTGGAACCCTTACCTGAACTGGCCAGAGAGACCTGCCTTTTAGAGTCCAGGATTCAGATTTCGTGTAAGAATCGAAGGTTCAGGCATCCAGGCCAGGGTGGCATGGAACCCACGCACGCAGATGGCCTGTGCAATGCGGCCCACAAGGATGCCACCCTCCCTCCTTGGTCGCCTTCACCCCCACCAGGGCGTGGGGTACAGGGGGCTTTCGTTAGCCAGGCAGCAAGGGTCACCACTCTGCTGCAGCCCAGCGAGGCTTCCCAGGCCGAAGGAATCTCCCAACCTGCCATGGAACATGGGGATTTTGGGTTTGCTGTCCTGGCTCCTTCGGAAGTGGCGCTGACCCACCCTCAGACACCTGGGTGACCTCAGCACCCAAACAGATGGAAGGGGGACCAGGATCCACACTACGGTGACCTTCTGGGTTTGTGCTCAATGGGACAGCATGGGCCGCTCACGCTGAGTCAAACAGATGGCAGGGGGACCAGGACCCACAGCAAGGCGGCCTTCTGGGTACCTCCTCAGTGGGACAACTTGAGCCACGCAGGCTGAGTCACAGGAGCAAGGTGTGCTTGCACCGCACACGTCCCACATGAGTCCATATTGGGGCTGGGGCCAGGATCTCCAAGTCACCAGGGCACGTGGGGACGTGAAGCCGAGGCACATCTACCGCCGCAGCTCGCGCCCATGGAGGCCTCTGCGTGTCAGAAGCAGATGTAAGCCATCCAGACACCCTCCCAACCACTGCAGGAGCTGGAGTGTTCATCTACACTCGCATCCACCCTGCTATGTGAACTCCTGTCGACCGCAGAATTTCAGCAAAAGGCACATCCTTTCCTAGCAACGGAGCCACTGGGGGAGTTGAAGGACGTGGAAGAGCCCACTTTTCTGGAACCACTTCTCAGCCAGGGAGAACACTGGGCTCAGTTGGAGAAGCTTTAGGACGCACGGTTGGGAAAGGATGGGGACAGCGGGGTGGCCCTTCTTTCACGGTGAACCTCTGGTTCGGTATGGAGACCTGTGTCTTCCCTTCCAGCTGGCCTGTCTAGGATTCCTGAGTCCAGGTCCAGCAAGAGACTCCACAGAAAGGAGGGCTGTCATTCTTTTCTGAGCATCTCAGGGAGTTCAGAGCCAGCACAGGTACTCAGAGATGGGCCGTCTACTGCCCATGCACGGGTCGGCGGGCAGCCGGCTAGGGTTTGGGACCAGCCCAGGCAGGGCTCTCATACCTTCCTCAGCACCCCTACGCCTTGTAAACCCCCCCCGGCCCCCGCATTCTTCAGTGGTGTAGGCAGAGACCTCCACCCAGGGAAACACCGGCCGGGGCAGTGGACAGGCCTGCTCTCCTTTCTGCAGCTCAACTCCACTGCCTCCCCACTCCACCATCACTTGCACACGCATGCCCTGCCATACTCCCTGGCATCACGTGGAGTGCCTGGCAACTAAATGTAGACCCCGAGATCTCTCACAAACTGTGGTTCTGCTATTTCTAGGCAGGAGGGAAGCCAGGCAGAGATGGGGAAAGGAACGGAGACAAAGTGAGAGGGAGTGACAGAGGGAGGAAAGGACGGATGAACGGAGGGCCATTGGAAGGGATGGAGAGAGGGAGGGAAAGAAAAAGAGAAGAATGGAGGGAGGGAAGGAGGGATAAATGGAGGTATGGATGGAGGGAGAGAGGGAAAGAGAGAAGAACAGAGGGAGGAGAGAGGGAGAGAAGGAAGAATAGAGGGAAGGGTGGACAGAGGGAGAAAAGGAGCAAGAAACAGAGAAAGGAAGGCAAAGAGAAAAGCTGTCTTCTGCCTCCAGGACCAGCAGGACCTCGAACTCTGGGAAAATGTTGGGTGCCCAGTGCAGGCTGAGTGCTGGGCCAAAGGCCGTGTAGGCCAACGGTGCCCTCACCGGCCCTCGGGATTGTCAACCTGGGTTACTTCATCTGGGAGCGATTCAGACGAATTCTACCTCCCAAGGAATGAGCGAATTCCCCAAAGAGCAGAGCCGAGACTCGAATGGTTGTCTGTTTTTCATCCACATGGTTCACAGATGGCATATCACCATGCTAAGCCTGCAACAGAGCACGAGGCAGATACTCCCATCCACACAGGAGTCACAATCAAGCCGAGTGAACCATGATTCCAGATTCCACGTTCCTTTGCCCTCTGCAAGGTGGCCTGTTGCTCACTGGTCTCTGGCCCCCGAAAGCGAGACCATGTGGACTGTTTGTTTCCCGAGCTCTGTGGGGACACAGAAACCTCCAGCGAAGCGCGGAAAAGTGGCAATGTGTCTTCGCTCTCCTTTGCAGTTTCCAAACAGGCCATTTTGGAGACTCCCCATGTTGCAGGAAACAGGAATGCATCATCAGGCTGTGATGCCTCAGTCCCCTGCCCTGACTCCAGGCCAACCAGGAGGCCTCCCTTTTGCTGACACTCCAGGCCTTCCCTCGGCTCACGAGCTCCCGAGCTTCCAACACATTGCACCGGCTCAGGACAGGGTGTGCTTGGAGGCGTCAGGGCCTTGGACCCACAGTTCTGTGATCCCCTCCAGTCCTCTGCCTTACCACAGAAAAATTGTTTTGGATCCCTCGCTGACCCTCCCGCAAGGCCCTCTCTTACCCCACACACCCAGAGCCGCCAGGGCTGCCCAGGGGCGAACAGCCTGCCCAGCCCTTTTTCTCACAACGCCCACACCATCGTCGCTTGTCCCGACGAGTACCCGCCCATGGCCAACGGGAAAGGAAGGCCCTGATTTGCCCCACCCTGGCACTAGAGTCCTGGCAGCCTGATCCCGGGAAAGAGGGGCTGACGGACATCCAGACACACCACACCAACACCACGAGCAAACCCACCCCAACACACACACAGATACACACAGGGGCACGCACACAGGCACACAAGCACACACACGGACACACACACAAGGACATACAGGCAAAGACACAGACACAGCTTGAAAGAGAGCTAGGGAGACTGGGATGGAGAGATAGAAATGTATGGAGAGAGAGAAAGGTGGAGGAGGAGAGAGACAGAACGTGACAGAAGAGCGAGAGGTGGAGGGGGAAATAGAGAAAGGGAGACGGCGAGGGAGTTGTAGAGCAAGAGAGACAGAGCCTTGGAGAAGGAGGCTCTGCTCAGGTAGACAGGGCAACTTTGAGCATGCTGGGGTGAGGTGGAGGGTGCTTGGGCCAGGCTAGAACAGGCCGTCTGGACCGCCCAAGTGGGAAAACCAACGGAGCCCTGAGACGTGTTTTTTTTTTTTTTCTTGGATTGGTTGGTTGCTTTTGGGGTGCGTTTCATAGGGTCCTTCTGTCTCCTAGGTGTGGTGGTCCCTGAGATTTGTAGAGTGCACCCGTCCATCAGGTGGAAGCTGTGGCACCAAGTGTGTCCACGGGGCCAGGCCTGGGTCTCTCTTCTGTCCTCAGGACTTGAGTTTACACGAAGTCAGTGGCAATAGGAAACAGGGTGCACAGGGACGGATTTATTCGTGGCTGGGAAAAACAATGTCCTTCCCACGGGGAAAGCAGCCCACGTGTTCTGGAGTGGAGGTCTTGGCTGGTGACTGTGGGACCTGCTGCCCCAGCTTGGACAGTTGCAGTGGCACTTGATAAATGAATTGAATTGCCTGGGGTCCGGGGAGTGGGAAGACAACCCGGAGGGCAGGAAACCCTTGCCTGCGCCTTTGGGGTCTAGTACCTGCCACAGAGCCTCAGCTGGAGCCGGGCTCCTGGTGGGGCTGCAGCCAGGCAGAAGAGGTGGAATGCTGATGCCTGGCAGTATTGCAGCTGCGGACCCCCACGAGGAGATTTCATCTTGACATAAATGTTTTTCTTTCTTCAGCTGATATGTATCCTTAATTTTAGATTAGTGGTAACTCCAGAAATTTAGAGGTACAAAATATGATTGCCCACACCTTATAATCGCATTACCACCTCCCATTACCATCAACTTTCCCCCTCCTCACCACCCTCAACCCGCAGAGTAGGTCTCGCCATGTTGCCCAGGCTGGCCTCAAACTCCTGGGCTTAAGTGATATGCCTGCCTTGGCCTCCCAAATTGCTGGGATCAGCGGTGTGAGTCACCATGCCCAGCCAACCACCACCAAGTTTTGATTCAGCAGCACTGGGTCGTGGAGATAAGGACTCACAAATTTAGAAAAGTTTTTAAATATCATAACGTTTCTGTGAGGAAATAGTATTTGTTATTACATTTTTAGACTCTTTTATAATGTTATTTTTTTCCACTGAACACCGTACTAAGTAGTAATTGGAAAATCACAGGATAAGTCATATTACTTTTTCTAATACAGAGTCCTTGGCTGTTCTCTAAGCTAAACCTGATCACCTACATTGAGAAAAAGAAAAAGCCCCAGAGTGTGAGGAGACAGGAGATAGTAGCCAAACATCCAAAGAGGTGGGAGTGAATAAGGCAGATGACACAGATGAGATGTCCAAAGGTCAAGGAGAAAGCCAGATCTTAAAGTGTGGTTTGCGAAGCTATACTCCAATGGAAATCTTTTCTGAGAAGCCCTGGTTTCTTTCTCTTGCTTTTATTAGAGACAGACAACTTCTGCCCCATGCTCTTCAGTTTTCTAGGACTGGACTTCACCTTCAACGATCATTCATCTAAGTTACAAAGAAAATCAAACCCTTTGCATGGCTTGCAAGGGACTGGAGGACCTGGCTGCTTGCTCTTTTATTGCTTTTGAGGACATGGGACCGTCTGTGGTTTTTAAGGAACTCTATGTTAAACATTTTCTAATTTCCATTTTGAGCCTTGTCTAAAATGTGTGAGAGCAGTGGAGATATTGGGATTTGGTTTAGCAATCGCAGAAACACCACATCCAGATGTCGTATGATTTCTGCTTTATAATTCCATATCCTGTGAAGGTTTCAAATGTGATTCTACAGAAATTCATGCTCAATAATTTTATCAGAACACTAAGCCTCTACCCCATATAATAAAACCTAATGTTATTTTACTTCAAACATTTAAGTTTTTGGTATGTATTGACGCTAAAGCTGTAAACACTCTGTGCCATAATTCCTAAACTCTAATATGGTTGAATGTGTCTACTTTGCACATTTAAAACATGTACTTTGCCATTGAGTAACTTAGAATATTGCTGAGCATGTATTAAATACCCATTTGTTTCCTGATTTTTTAATAGTTATCATTTTATAATTTTCTCTTGTTTAGTTTGAAGCTTACTAGGATTTTGTCATTGATATGTATGTGTGTATATATATATACACACACACAAGTATATATATAACAACATATGTAATTGATATATATCTATATGTTTTATATATGTGTATATACACGCTTATGTGAATATATGCATGTGTACATAACATTGATTTTTTGACCAATAAAAATTGCATAATTATGCATTGTCTACATTATAATAATTTGATATATATTGTAAAATGTTTAATACAATTAAGTTGATGAACATTCATATCACCTCACATGGTTATGATTTTGTAGTGAGAGCATTTGAGGTCTCCTATTGTTGTAGCAAATTTTAAGCATACAAAACACTGTTATTAACTAAAATTTAAAGCTGTACATTAGACCCCCAAAACTTATTTATCTTATAACTGAAAGTTTGTAATCTTTGAACACCTTATCATTTTTTCTACCTCCAGGCCTGGTCGTTACCATTGTACTCTCTGCTTCTGTGAGTTCAGGCTTTTTCAATTCTCAATGTAAGTGAGAACATACAGTGTTTGTTTTTCTCTACCCAGCTTATTTTGCATAGCATAATGTATCCAGGTCCATTCATGTTGTTGAAATAGCAGAATTTCATTCTTTTATATGGGTGAATAATATTCAGTTGTCTATTTTACCACATTTTCCTTATCCATTCAGCATCTACAGATAAGTCTTTTTTTAAAAAAGTACTCTTGACAGTTGTGAATAATGCTGCATTGAATACAGGGGTGCAGATTATTTTTGAGATGCTAATTTTATTTTGTTTATAGACAGAAGTGGAATTTCGGGATTGTACGATAGTTCAATTTTTTTAAAATAACCTGCATACTAATTTTTATAATGACTCTTCCAGTTTACAACTCATTAAGACTGTACAGAAATATTTTGTCACATCCTTGTTAACACTTGTCATATCTCATTTTTTTATATATTAGCCATTCCAACTGCTGTAAAGTGGTATCTTTTCATTTGCAATTTTCTCATGAATGGTAATGTTTAGCATCTTTCTACACACCTGTTGGATATTTGAATATGTTTGTAAAAAATATTTAGTCTTGGTCGTTGGAGCCAAGATGGCCGAATAGGAATAGCTCCAGTCTACAAATCCCAGCTTGAGTGACACAAAAGATGGGTGATTTCTGCATTTCCAACTAAGGTACCAGGCTCATCTCACTGGGGAGTGCCTGTCAGTGGGTACCAGATTGTGGGTACAGCGCACCAAGCATAAGCCAAAGCAGGGTGAGGCATCACCTCACTGGGGAACTGCAAGGGGACAGGGAATTCCCTTTCCTAGTAAAAGAAAGGGGTGACAGATGGCACCTGGAAAATCGGGTCACTCCCACCCTAATACTGCGCTTTTCAAATGGGCTTCACAAACACCACACCAGGAGATTATATCCTGCACCTGGCTCAGCGGTTCTTATGCCCACGGAACCTCGCTCATTGCTAGCACAGCAGTCTGAGATCAAACTGCAAGGTGGCAGTGAGGATGGGGGAGGTGCGCCCACCATTTCTCAGGCTTCAGTATGTAAACAAAGTGGCTGGGAAGCTCGAAATCAGTGGAGCCCATCAGAGCTCAAGGAGGTCAGACTGCCTCTGTAGGCTACCCCTCTGGAGGCAGGGCACAGACAAACAAAAGACAGCAGTAGCCTCTACAGATATAAATGTCCCTGTCCCACAGCTTTGAAGAGAGTAGTGTTTCTCCCAGTATGCAGCTGGAGATCTGAGAATGGGAAGACTGCCTCCTCAAGTGGGCCCCTGAACCCCAAGTAGCCTAACTAGGAGGCACCCTCCAGTAGTGTTGGACTGACACCTCACAAGGCTGGGTACTCCTCTGAGACAAAACTCCCAGAGGAACGATCAGGCAACAGCATTTTTGGTTCAACAATATCCGCTGTTCTGCAAACACCACTGCCGATATCCAGGCAAACAGGATCTGGAGTGGACGTCTAGCAAACTCCAACAGACCTGCAGCTGAGGGTCCTGACTGTTAGAAGGAAAACTAACAAACAGAAAGGACATCCACCCCAAAAACCCACCAGTACATCACCATCATCAAAGACCAAAGGTAGATAAAACCACAAAGATGGGGAAAAACAAAGCAGAAAAACCGGAAACTCTAAAAATCATAGCACCTCTCCTCCTCCAAAGGAACACAGCTCTTCACCAGCAATGGAACAAAGCTAGATAGAGAATGACTTTGATGAGTTGAGAGAGGAAGACTTCAGAAGAACAAACTACTCCAAGCTAAAGGAGGAAGTTCAAACCAATGGCAAAGAAGTTAAAAACCTGAAAATAATTAGACAAATGGATAATTAGAATAATCAATGCAGAGAAGTCCTTAAAGGACCTGATGGAGCTGAAAACCATGACACCAGAACTACGTGATGAATAAACAAGCCTCAGTAACCAATGCGATCAACTGGAAGAAATGGTATCAGCGATGGAAGATGAAATGAATGGAATGAAGTCTGAAGAGAAGTTTAGAGAAAAAAGAATAAAAAGAAACGAACAAAGCCTCTAAGAAATACGGGACTATGTGTTAAGACCAAATCTACGTCTAATTGGTGGACCTGAAAGTGACGGGAGAATTAAACCAAGTTGCAAAACAATCAGCAAGATATTATCAGGGAGAACTTCCCAAATCAAGCAAGGCAGGCCAACATTCAAATTCAGGAAATACAGAGAACACCACAAAGACACTCCTCGAGAAGAGCAACTCTAAGACACAACATTGTCAGATTCACCAAAGTTGAAATGAAAGAAAAAATGTTAAGGGCAGCCAGAGAGAAAGGTCAGGTTACCCACAAAGGGAAACCCATCAGATTAACAGCAGATCTCTTTGCAGAAACTCTACAAGGAAGAAGAGAATGGAGGCCAATATTCAACATTCTTAAAGAAAAGAATTTGGACCCAGAATGTCATATACAGCCAAACTAAGCTTCACAAGTGAAGGAGAAATAAAATCCTTTACAGACAAGCAAATGCTGAGAGATTTTGTCACCACCAGAAATGCCCTAAAGGAGTTCCTGAAGGAAGCACTAAACATGGAAAGGAACAACCGGTAACAGTCACTGCAAAAACTTGCCAAATTGTAAAGACCATCAAGGCTAGGAAGAAACTGCATCAACTAACGAGCAAAATAACCAGCTAACACCATAATGATAGGATCAAATTCACACTTAAAAATACTAACCTTAAATGTAAATGGGCTAAATGCCCGAATTAAAAGGTGCAGACTGGCAAATTGGAAAAGAGTGAAGACCCATCCGTGTGCTGTATTCAGGAAACCCATCTCACTTGCAGAGACACACATAGGTTCAAAATAAAGGGATGGAGGAAGATCTACCAAACAAATGGAAAAAAAAAGGCAGGGGTTGCATTCCTAGTCTCTGATAAAACAGACTTTAAACCAACAAAGATCAAAAGAGACAAAGAAGGCCATTACATAATGGTAAAGGGATCAATTCTACAAGAAGAGCCAACTATCCTAAATATATATGCACCCAATACAGGAGCACCAAGATTCATAAAGCAAGTCCTTAGTGACCTACAAAGAGACTTACACTCCCACACAGAAATAATGGGAGAGTTTAACACTGCATTGTCAACATTAGACAGATCAACGAGACAGAAAGTTAACAATGATACCCAGGAATTAAACTCAGCTCTGCACCAAGCAGACCTAATAGGCAACTACAGAACTCGCCACCCCAAATCAATAGAATATACGTTATTTCCAGCACCACACCACACATATTCCAAAATTGACCACATACTTGGAAGTAAAGCACACCTCAGCAAATGTAAAAGAACAGAAATCATAACAAACTGTCTCTCAGACCACAGTGCAATTAAACTAGAACTCAGGATGAAGAAACTCACTCAAAACTGCTCAACTACATGGAAACTGAACAACCTGCTCCTGAATGACTACTGGGTACATAACGAAATGAAGGCAGAAATAAAGAGGTTCTTTGACACCAACTAGAACAAAGACACAACATACCGGAATCACTGGGACACATTCAAAGCAGTGTGTAGAGGGAAATTTATAGCACTAAATGCCCACAAGACAAAGCAGGAAAGATCCGAAATTGACACCCTAACATCCCAATTAAAAGAACTAGAGAAGCAAGAGCAAGCACATTCAGAAGCCGGTAGAAGGCAAGAAATAACTAAAATCAGAGCAGAACTGAAGGAAATAGAGACACAAAAAAACACTTCAAAAAATCAATGAATCCAGGAGCTGGGTTTTGTGAAAAGATCAACAAAATTGATAGACCACTAGCAAGGCTAATAAAGAAGAAAAGACAGAAGAATCAAATAGACGCAAAAAAAAAATGACAAAGGGGATATCACCACGGATCCCACAGAAATACAAACTGCCATCAGAGAATACTATAAAAACCTCTATATAGATAAACTAGAAAATGTAGAAGAAATGGATAAATTCCTTGACACATACAACGTCCCAAGACTAAACCAGGAAGAAGTTGAATCTCTGAATAGACCAATAATAGGTTCTGAAGTTGAGGCAATAATTAATAGCTTACCAACCAAAAAAAGTCCAGGACCAGATGGATTCACAGCTGAATTCTACCAGAGGTACAAGGAGGAGCTGGTACCATTCCTTCTGAAACTATTCCAATCAATAGAAAAAGAGGAAATCCTCCCTAACTCATTTTATGAGGCCAGCATCATCCTGATACCAAAGCCGGACAGAGACACAACCAAAAAAGAGAATTTTAGACCAATATCCTTGATTAACATTGATGCAAAAATTCTCAATAAAATACTGGAAAACCGAATCCAGCAGCACATCAAAAAGCTTACCCACCATGATCAAGTGGGCTTCATCCTTGGGGATACACAGCTGGTTCAACATACGAAAATCAATAAACGTAATCTAGCATATAAACAGAACGAAAGACAAAAACCACATGATTAACTCAATAGATGCAGAAAAGACCTTTGAAAAAATTCAACATTTCATGCTAAAAACTCTTAATAAATTAGGTATTGATGGGACGTATCTCAAAATAATAAGAGCTATCTATGACAAACCCACAGCCAATATCATACTGAGTGGACAAAAACTGGAAGCATTCCCTTTGAAAACTGACACAAGACAGGAATGCCCTCTCTCACCACTCCTGTTCAACATAGTGTTGGAAGTTCTGGCCAGGGCAATTAGGCAGAAGAAGGGAATAAAATGCATTCAATTAGGAAAAGAGGAAGTCACACTGTCCCTGTTTGCGATGACATGACTGTATATCCAGAAAACCCCATCATCTCGGCCCAAAACCTCCTTAAGCTGATAAGCAACTTCAGCAAAGTCTCAGGATACAAAATCGATGTGCAAAAATCACAAGCATTCTGATACACCAATAACAGACAAAAAGAGAGCCAAATCATGAGTGAACTCCCATTCACAATTGCTTCAAAGAGAATAAAGTACCTAGGAATCCAACTTACAAGAGATGGGAAGGACCTCTTCAAGGAGAACTAAAAACCACTGCTCCATGAAATAAAATAGGATGCAAACAAATGGAAGAACATTCCATGCTCATGGGCAGGAAGAATAAATATTGTGAAAATTGGCATACTGCCCAAGGTAATTTACAGATTCAATGCCATCCCCATCAAGCTAACAATGACTTTCTTCAAGAATTGAAAAAACTACTTTAAAGTTCATATGGAACCAAAAAAGAGCCCGCATCACCAAGTCAATCCTAAGCCAAAAGAACAAAGCTTCAGGCATCACGCTACCTGACTTCAAACTATACTACAAGGCTACAGTCACCAAAACAGCATGGTACTGGTACCAAAACAGAGATATAGACCAATGGAACAGAATATAGCCCCCAGAAATAATGCTGCAGTTCTACAACTATCTGATCTTTGATAAACCTGAGAAAAACAAGCAATGGGGAAAGGATTCCCTATTTAATAAATGGTGCTGGGAAAACTAGCTAGACATATGTAGAACGCTGAAACTGGGTCACTTCTTTACACCTTATGCAAAAATTAATTCAAGATGGATTAAAGACTTACATGTTAGACCTAAAACCATAATAACACTAGAAGAAAACCTAGCCAATACCATTCAGGACATAGGCATGGGCAAGGACCTCATGTCTAAAACACCAAAAGCAATGGCAACAGAGGCCAAAATTGGCAAATGGTATCTAATTAAACCAAAGAGCTTCTGCATAGCAAAAGAAACCACCATCAGAGTGAACAGGCAACCTACAGAATGGGAGAAAATTTTTGCAATCTACACATCTGACAAAGGGCTAATATCCACATTCTACAATGAACTCAAACAGATTTACAACAAAAAAGTGAACAACCCCATCAAAAAGTGGGCAAAGGATATGAACAGACACTTCTCAAAAGAAGACATTTATGCAGCCAAAAAACAGATGAAAAAATGGTCATCACCATTGGCCATCAGAGAAATGTAAATCAAAACCACAATGAGATACCATCTCACACCAGTTAAAATGGCGATCATTAAAAAGTCTGGAAACAACAGGTACTGGAGAGGATGTGGAGAAATAGGAACACTTTTACACTGTTGGTGGGACTGTAAACTAGTTCAACTATTGTGGAAGTCGGTGTGGCATTTCCTCAGGGATCTAGAACTAGAAATACCATATGACTCAGCCATCCCATTACTGGGTATATACTCAAAGGATTCTAAATCATGCTGCTATAAAGACAGATGCACACATATGTTTACTGCGGCTCTATTCACAATAGCAAAGACTTGGAACCAACCCAAATGTCCAACAACGATAGACTGGATTAAGAAAATGTGGCACATATACCCCATGGAGTACTATGCAGCCATGAAAAATGATGAGTTCATGTCCTTTGTAGGGACATGGATGAAGCTGGAAACCATCATTCTCAGCAAACTATCTCAAGGACAAAAAACCAAACACCACATGTTCTCACTCATAGATGGGAATTGAACAATGAGAACACATAGACACAGGAAGGGGAACATCACACACCAGGGACTGTTTTGGGGTGGGGGCAGGGGGGAGGGATAGCATTAGGAGATATACCTAATGCTAAATGACGAGTTAATGGGTGCAGCACAACAACATGGCACATGTATACATATGTAACAAACTTGCACATTGTTCACATGTACCCTAAAAGTTAAAGTATAATAATATTAAAAAATAATGTTTAGTCTTTTGCCTATTTTTAGTTGGGTATTATAATTATTATTGTTTAGCTTCTGATTTGTATGAGTTTCTGCTATATTTTGAATACTATCCTTTTATCATATATGATTTGCAAATATTTTATCCCATCTTAAATATTTTCTTAATTTTTGCTGTGCACAATATTTTAATACACTACAACTTTATGTCTGGTTTTATTGCTATAATTTTGATATTATATTTAAAAAAAATTGCCAAGGCCAGTATCATGGAGGCTTTTCATATGCTTTTTTAAATATTTTCTTTTAAGAATTTATGTATTAAATTTCTCTTAAGTCAATTTTTGTGTCTGGCATAAGAAATATGATCAAGTTTTATTATTGTGCTTGTGAGTATCCAGTTTTCCCAGCACTAAGTATTGAAAAGGCTACATTTTTTGTATTGTGTATTCATAGTGCCCTTATCAAAGACTAACTTTAGATGCATAGATTTACTTCTGGGCTCTGCATTCTGTTCCATTGGTTTTTGTGTGAGTTCCTATAAACATACCATTCTATTATGTTTACTGTAGTCTTGAAATGTAGTTTTAAATAATAAAGTATAATGTCCCCAGATTTCGTTTTATTCCTCATGATTGCTTTGGCCTTTCAATATTTCTTATAGTTTTATATACATTGCAGAATTTATTTTCTATTACTGTAAAAAGTGGCACAGGAATTTTGATAGGAAGTTGGATTAATATACAGATTGCTTTGGATAATATGGCTTTTAGACAATATTCTTCTAATCCATAAACATATAATATATTTACATTTATTTGTACTTTTTACAATTTTTTCATCAATACATTTTATTTTTTATTGTAAAGATCTTTCACCACATTGGTTGAATTTATTGCTAAGAAATCTATTAGTTTGTTGCTATTGTAAATGAGATATTTTTCTTTTTTATTGGTTTGTTGCTAGCATACAGAAACAAAACTGATATTTGTATGGTAATTGTATATTCTGCTTCTTTACTGAGTGCATTTATTAGATGCACTATTTATATATAGATGAATTAAATGCACTAAATGTATTATTTATGTTTTTTATATATAATATTATGTCATCTACAAACAGTGACGTTATTTCTTATTTTAAAATTGGATCTTTTAGCTTCTCTTGCTTAAGTTTTTGACGTAGGACTTAATTATTCTATGTAGGACTTCCAGTTCTATGTTAAAATAGAACCGTTAGAATGGGCATAATATAGACTTGCATTGGTGTTTGTGCATTTGAAGGAGCAAACACCTCTTTTCATTTTTTTTTGTTGTTGTTGTTGTTTTGTTTTTGAGATGGAGTCTCGCTTTGTCACCCAGACTGGAGTGCTGTGGCACGATCTTGGCTCACTGCAACCTTCACCTCCTGGGTTCAAGCAATTCTCTGCCTCAGCATCCCGAGTAGCTGGGATTACAGGCGCCAACAACCATACCCGGCTAATTTTTGTATTTTTAGTAGGGACAGTGTTTCACTATCTTGTCCAGGCTGGTCTTGAACACCTGACCTCGGCCTCCCAAAATGCTGGGATTACAGGTTTGGGCCACCGTGCCCAGCCACCTCTTTTCATTTTTATAAACTGGTTTTAGTAGGTTAAGATCTTCATCTTTTGGGTCTCAAGGCTGATGAGATCTTTACTGGGTTTGCAGTAAAAAGGCTTCTAGCTGCATCACAAGGTCGCTGCCGAATCTGGAGTGAGTTTTACCTTTAGTGGGCTTGTTGCCAGGAGCACGTATGGTTGTGAGTTCTGTCATGTTTTTCGGCAGGCTGGATTGTTTTCAGGGCTTTGTTCTGTGGAGCAGGCACTAGGGTAGGTTCTGCTATATGCTGGGACTAATAGCAGATGTGTGGTTGAGTGTGGCTTCCACTGAGTACCTAGCAGGGTTTCACCAGTTTATCTACAAACAGTGACTTTTGAACTGTTTTGTGTGAGTCACGAGTATGATGTTCCCAGCTTTTTTCTTATTCCTCATGATTGGTTTGGCGATTCAGCCTACATTGTAGGCTTACATTTTCTATTACTATAAAAATTGGGACAGGGATTTTGATGGGGATTTGAGTTAACTTACAGATTGCTTTGGATAACATGACCCCTTATTACCCAAAGTGCCTGCCTTCTCAAAATGACCATTTTCGATCTTGGGTTTTAGCAAGGTTTCATAAGGCCCTGTATCCCAAAGCTCACTATATTGCCCTGGCTGTTCTTGAACTCCTGGCCTGACAGTCCTCCTGCCTCAGGCTCTTAAATGGAGGAGATAACTGTTATGAGCCACTGTGCTTGGATCTCTCATAAAGTTACATTGGTTGATGGATGGCTGACTAGTTTTTATTGCTGCAAGGGAATACAAAAGTAAGGACCCCCTATTCCATCACCTTGATAATGTCACTGTCTCCATACATTTCTTCCTTATTTTGTTCTCTTGTATGTTTGTGTGTTATTTTAGGTTCAAATATTAAGACCAATAGGCTAGGATTTATACATTGTGTGAAAAGTAAATTAGATAGCCAGTAGGAACCCTATATATATTATAATGTTCCCCCAAAAGATTAAGTTTAGTGCAGGCAAAAAGGGCTCATTAAAATTTTCGTCCACTATTTTAAACCTCTGTCCAAACTATAATATAATTTGTGCCCCAATTTTTATTTTATCAATTACTTTTAACCATATTTCATAAAATTTATCTTTTTTCTTTATTTAGAAATGTAAGGCTATTATTTGCTTTTAAAGGCTGTAATACAGCTTTTTTATTTTGTGAAATAATAGCAGCAATATTACAAATATTTATAATGTAAATACTTATTCACTTAAATCTTCCCATTAGAGAATTTCATTAATTATTGTAGTGTATTTCTGTAAGACTGTACTGCCACACACTACAGGGCAATGATTCAAAATGCCTGGTCTTCACAGATGCACAGTCACAGTTGAACATTGTAGTTATTAACAAAAATTATTTTCTAGTGTTATATCAATGTTCCAAACAAGATTTTCTGGGTAAATATTTCTCCCATTCTGGTTTTGCAATTCCATGTTAACTGTATTTTTATTTTAGGGTAGGTTCCTTGACATTGTTTTATAGTATTTTTGGTTTTACCTAAGTATTATTTTGGATGACAATGTGCAGCAACTTTTAATGTACAGTTTATGTCAATGCGCAGTTTAATTACAATATGAATCAGCCATATATTTATTCACAGTTCAAGTTTAACAAACTTAATGAAAAATAAGCAAACTAACATTACATGATAAAGCCCCAATCAGCTATCTTATACTTAAGCAAATACACCATAAAATAGTTTGTAGCTGTATTGCTGCTTTTGTTCAAACTATGGTTTATATTCCCTATGACCAAAGAAATTTCTGATATTTTCCTACCACGCTAAAGAAACAGACAAAAAGACAGTGATTATACTTTCAAGTAGCAGTTTGTTTAGAGCCCCAGATATTCCATCTGTAGACCACTATGTTCATATTTCTTTGTTTTAATAAGGCTGTAGCCCAAAACCTTACATTTTTGTGGAAATTAAAGCTTTTCATTTCCATACTAAAGACAGGACAGTCCCATGACCTAAATCCAAGGGTGATGGCTTAGAGTGAGGACCATTTCTTGTTGACATGGAGATGGTTGAGTTGGTCTACAATAAATCTATGGGAGAGGCAGGTTGTGGTAAGTTCGAAGTGTTGGCTGCCTTCATGGTCTCAAAGTTCTCTGTCAAGTTCACCTCAGCACTGCTGTACTCCTGTTCTGCTCTCAGGTTTGGAATGCTTGGCCAGTAGTGGTTCTCCACATGGTTCTCAACTGCCAGTGCTCTCCTGATCCACTGCCTGCCAGAAATGCAATTGTAGCAGAGGAGGCTGGTAAGGGGACAGAATCCAGAGATGGTAACAGGCCACTGCCTGGTAGGGGAAGAGAGCAGTGGGCTCTCAATCCTAGCTCATATGCCAAGTGCCATTCTCATCCCAGCACCCAGTGGTGTCCCCCATAATGTGCACTGCCTGGCCTGAGGTAAATGGAGAGACCAGCTAAGGCATAAATTTGAAAAGGGGCTTTCCAGCATCCCAAGTGTGCTGGACATCTCACCAGCCATGGAAGGAGTGTTTGTCCTTGTGGCCACTGATAGACAATGATGGGAGCCTGCCCACATTTCAGGGCCTTCTGGAGTCTTCACTTGAGAGTTCAGCTCTGGCAACAGAGGATACTTCTGGTGTCCAGAGATTCTCAGTGCCTGTCGGATGTAAAACTGATTGATGGCATCTGCTGGTTTCTGGGAGCACTGCTTGGCCATCCTTATCTGTGGGCCCCAGCCAAGGCACTGCAGAAAGCTTGGTCTCTGGCTAGCATTCTGGACTGTGAGACAGCGTGGCTGCAGCTAGCACTGGATGGAGAGAGTACAGTGTGGTGAAGTGGGGTAGTGGTCATTCTGCCACATGGCCTAGAGTTTCTCGTGACTCTGGGCTGCCCAGGTGCAGTGAACAGAAAGGAATCAGGGAGTGGAGACCATTTCTAGGCCACAGCTCAGGGATGGAGAACCCAGGCTGAGCCTGGTGATTGTCCTGAGTTGAGTAGATGAAGCTGGAGTCCGGGGAGACCAAAGAAGCTCAGATAAACTCTGCAGGGCAGAGTATTCAGGGCATGAAAAGGACAAAGTCACAAAACAAAAACTCTCCAGTCTTCAGTTAAATACTGATCAGCACATGTATGTGTGTAAACTACAAGTCTGGGGGAAAAAATACCTGAAGGAAACAGAAAGAACAATGCTTGAACCTCCCACAGATCCAGGCATATTTGGTGTTCCCACCAGCAACAGTGGACAAATCTTATACTTTCCAGATGATTGGATGGAACACTCAGAAAAGAATTGCCTCAGCATTGCGGAAGATTAGATCTAGGCCGAGGCTGCTAAGATCCTAATTATCAAGACCTCAAAGAAAACCCTCAAAGAACAAAAATCTTTCCAGATAATTTAACTGCATCCTAGAACATAGCTCAATAATATTATACGAACCCAACAATATCCAACACACAATAAGATATATTTCATGTTGTCTGCCATCCAGCTGAAAATTACCAGGCTGTGAATAAAAAGGAAATGTCTCAACAATGAGAAGAAAACTTGATCAACAGATGCAGAAATGGCAAATAAGATGGAATTAGTAAGCAATGATATTAAAACAGTTATTGTAATGATAACATTCCACAAGAAGAAAGTAAAGGGAAGCTAGAACATGGAAGTAGAGACATGGAAAACCCAGCTTGAACTTTTACAGATGAAAAATACAATGTCTGAGATGAAAAATATAATAAATGGCATTTAAAATAGAATAGATGTTATACAAAAGAGGATTAGTCAACTGGAAGATGTAGCAGTAGAAACTATCAAAAATGGAACATGGAGAAAATAATGGAAAAAATTGAACAGAAAATCAGCACCAACAGGACTAATATAAGTGTAATTGGAGTTCCTGAAGAAGGTGGGGAGGAGTAGAAGAAAAAATATTTCAAAAAACTGTGGCTGAAAAAATTTAAATTTGAGAAAAACTGTAATCCCAGAGATCTAAGAACCAAGGAACCCTTAGCACAAGAGACATAAGGAGGACACACTGAAGCACATCATAATCCAATTGCCCCAAACCAGTGACAAAGAGAAAATCTGAAAAGTTACCAAAGGGAAAAGGATATTATACAGAGAGGAACAAAGATGAAAATGGGCTGAGCGTGGTGGCTCACACCTGTAATCCCAGCACTTTGGGAGGCTGAGGCAGGATGATCAGTTGAGCCCAGGAGTTCAAGACCAGCATGGGCAACATGGCAAAACCCCGTCTCTACTAAAAACACAAAAATTAGCAGGGCATGGTGACACGCATCTGTAACCCCAGCTACTCAGGAGGATGAGGCAGGGAGAATCGCTTGACCCCGGGAGGCGGAGGTTGCAGTGAGCTGAGATGGTGCCATTGCACTCCAGCCTGGGCAACAGAGCAAGATTCTGTCTCAAAAAAAAGATGGCAGACATCTGGTTAGAAACAACGCAAGGCCGGATGTGATGGCACATGCCTGTTATCCCAGCACTTTGGGAGGCTAAGGCAGGAGGTTCACTTGAGCCCAGGAGTTCTAGACCAGCCTAGGCAATATGGCAAAACCTGGCCTCTACATAAAATGCAAAAATTAGCTGGCTGTGGTGGCACATGCCTGTAGTCCCAGCTACTTGGGAGGCTGGGGCGAGAGGATTTCTTGAACCCAGGAAGTAAAGATTTCAGTGAGCTGAAATCAAGCCACTGTGCTGCAGCCTGGGTGACAGAGCAAGACCCTGTCTCAAAAAAAAAAAAAAAAAAAAGAAACAATGCAAACCAGAGGATAGTAAGAGTGACTTCTATAAAATACTTAAGGATGAAACGATTTTCAGTCTAGAATTCTACACCCAGTAAAAATATCTTTCAAAGATGATAGTGCAATAAAGACTTTCAGACATTGAAAACTTGAGGAATACATTACCAGCAAGTCCTCACTACAAGGAATATTAAAGGAAATCCTTCAGGCAGAGGGAAAGTGAAACCAGATGGAAGTCCAGATGTACACAAAAGAATGTAGAGCACCAGAGATGACAAATGTGTGAGCAAAAATACAACATTAAAAAGCTTTTTTTTTTTTTTTTTTTTAGTATTTATTGATCATTCTTGGGTGTTTCTCCGAGAGGGGGATATGGCAGGGTCATAGGATAATAGTGGAGAGAAGGTCAGGAGATAAACACATGAACAAAGGTCTCTGATTTTCCTAGGCAGAGGACCCTGCGGCCTTCTGCAGTGTTTGTGTCCCTGGGTACTTGAGATTAGGGAGTGGTGATGACTCTTAAAGAGCATGCTGCCTTCAAGCATCTGTTTAACAAAGCACATCTTGCACCTCCCTTAATCCATTTAAACCTGAGTTGACACAGCACATGTTTCAGAGAGCACGGGGCTGGGGGCAAGGCCATAGATCAACAGCATCCCAAGGCAGAAGAACTTCTCCTAGTCAGAACAAAATGGAGTCTCCTATGCCCACCTCTTTCTACACAGACACAGCAACAATTTGATCTCTCCTTCCTTTTCCCACACTTCCCCCCCTTCTTTTCAACAAAACCGTCATCGTCCTCATGGCCCACTCCCGATGGTCGCTGTCTCTTCGGAGCTGTTGGGTACACCTCCCAGACAGGGCGGCCGGAAAGAGGTGCTCCTCACCTCCCAGACAGGGCGGCCGGGCAGAGGAGCTCCTCACTTCCCAGACGGGGCGGCCGGGCAGAGACGCTCCTCACTTCCTCCCAGCCGGGGTGGCAGCCAGGCAGAGGCGCTCCTCACCTCCCAGACGGGACGGCCAGGCAGAGGTGCTCCTCACTTCCCACACTGGGCGGCCGGGCAGAGGCGCTCCTCACCTCCCAGACGGGGCGGCCAGGCAGAGGCACTCTTCACTTCCCAGACGGGGTGGCCGGGCAGAGGCGCTCCTCACTTCCCAGATGGGGCAGCCGGGCAGAGTGCTCCTCACTTCCTCCCAGATGGGGTGGCGGCCAGGCAGAGGCACTCCTCACCTCCCAGATGGGGCGGCCGGGCAGAGGTGCTCCTCATCTCCCAGACGGGGCAGCCGGGCAGAGGTGCTCCTCACTTCCTCCCAGAGGAGGTGGCGGCCGGGCAGAGGCACTCCTCACCTCCCAGACGGGGTGGCTGGGCAGAGGTGCTCCTCACCTCCCAGACAGGGTGGCCAGGCAGAGGCGCTCCTCACTTCCCATATGGGGTGGCGGCCGGGCAGAGGCGCTCCTCCCTTCCCAGATGGGGCAGCCGGGCAGAGGCCCTCCTCACTTCCTCCCAGACGGGGTGGCAGCCAGACAGAGGTGCTCCTCACCTCCCAGATGGGGCGGCCGGGCAGAGGCACTCCTCATCTCCCAGACGGGGCAGCCGGGCAGAGGTGCACCTCACTTCCTCCCAGACGGGGTGGCGGCCGGGCAGAGGCCCTCCTCACCTCCCAGATGGAGCGGCCGGGCAGAGGCACTCCTCACCTCCCAGACAGGGTGGCCAGGCAGAGGTGCTCCTCACTTCCCATATGGGGTGGCAGCCGGGCAGAGGTGCTCCTCCCTTCCCAGATGGGGCAGCCGGGCAGAGGCGCTCCTCACTTCCTCCCAGACGGGGTGGCGGCCGGGCAGAGGCGCTCCTCACCTCCCAGACGGGGCGGCCGGGCAGAGGTGCTTCTCACTTCCTCCCAGATGGGGTGGCAGCCGGGCAGAGGCACTTCTCACCTCCCAGACGGGGCGGCCGGGCAGAGGCGTTCCTTGCTTCCCAGACGGGGCAGCCGGGCAGAGGCGCTCCTCATATCCCAGACGATGGGCAGCTGAGCAGAGACGCTCCTCACTTCCTCCCAGACGGGGTGGCAGCCAGGCAGAGGCACTCCTCACCTCCCAGACGGGGCAGCCGGGCAGAGGCGCTCCTCACTTCCTCCCAGATGGGGTGGCGGCCAGGCAGAGGCGCTCCTCACCTCCCAGATGGGGTGGCCGGGCAGAGGCGCTCCTCACTTCCTCCCCGACGGGTTCACAGCCGGGCAGAGTCACTCCTCACCTCCCAGACGGGGCGGCCGGGCAGAGGCGCTCCTCACTTCCCAGATGGGGCGGCTGGGCAGAGGCGCTCCTCACTTCCTCCCAGATGGGGTGGTGGCCAGGCAGAGGCGCTCCTCACCACCCAGACAGGGCGGCCGGGCAGAGGTGCTCCTCACTTCCTCCCAGATGGGGTGGCAGCCGGGCAAAGGCACTCCTCACCTCCCAGACGGGGCGGCCGGGCAGAGGCGTTCCTCGCTTCCCAGATGGGGCAGCCAGGCAGAGGCGCTCCTCACATCTCAGACGATGGGCAGCTGAGCAGAGACGCTCCTCACTTCCTCCCAGACGGGGTGGCAGCCAGGCAGAGGCACTCCTCACCTCCCAGATGGGGCGGCCGGGCCGAGGTGCTCCTCATCTCCCAGACGGGGCAGCCGGGCAGAGGTGCTCCTCACTTCCTCCCAGACGGGGTGGCGGCCGGGCAGAGGCGCTCCTCACCTCCCAGACGGGGTGGCCGGGCAGAGGCGCTCCTCACATCCCAGACGATGGGCGGCCGGGCAGAGACGTTCCTCACTTCCTATACGGGATGGCGGCCGGGCAGAGGCGGTCCTCACACAAAAGAATGTAGAGCACCAGAGATGGCAAATTTGTGAGCAAAAATACAACATTAAAAAGCATTTTTAAGAGATAATAGACGGTCTAAGGCAAAAAATGATAACAAATTAATGTGAGTTTACAGCACTTATAGAAGTAAAATGCATGTAAACAATAACACAAAACCCAAAAGGAGGGAAATGAACAGACACTGTTTTAAGGTTCTTATCCTCTATGTGAAGTGGTATAATGTTGATGGCAGCCAATGCTAATTTAAATACATATACTGTATTAGTGTGTTCTTGTACTGTTATAAAGAAATGTCTGACACTTCTCAATGTAAGACATTTATGCAGCCAAAAAACACAAGAAAAAATGCTCATCATCACTGGCCATCAGGGAAATGTGAATCAAAACCACAATATCATCACTGGCCATCAGAGAAATGCAAATCAAAACCATAATGAGATACCATCTCACACCAGTTAGAATGGGGATCATTAAAAAGTCAGGAAACAACAGGTGCTGGAGAGGATGCAGAGAAATAGGAACACTTTTACACTGTTGGTGGGACTGTAAACTAGCTCAAACATTCTGGAAGTCACTGTGGCGATTCTTCTAGAAATATCATTTGACCCAGCCATCCCATTACTGGGTATATACCCAAAGAATTATAAATCATGCTGCTATAAAGACACATGCACACGTATGTTTATTGTGGCACTATTCACAATAGCAAAGACTTGGAGTCAACACAACTGTCCAACAATGATAGACTGGATTCAGAAAATGTGGCACATATACACCATGGAATAGTACGCAGCCATAAAAAATGATGAGTTCATGTCCTTTGTAGGGACATGGATGAAGCTGGAAACCATCATTCTCAGCAAACTACCGCAAGGACAAAAAACGAAACTCCTCCTGTTCTCACTCATGGGTGGGAATTGAACAATGAGAACACATGGACACAGGAAAGGGGACATCACACACCAGAGACTGTTGTGGGTTGGGGGGAGGGGGTAGTGATAGCATTGGGAGACATACCTAATACTAAATGACGAGTTAATGGGTGCAGCACACCAACATGACACATATATTCATATGTAACAAACTTGCACGTTGTGCACATGTACCCTAAAACTTAAAGTATAATAATAATAATTTAAAAATAATAATAAATAAATTAAAAAAAAGAAATGTCTGAGACTGGGGCTGGGCATGGTGGCTTACGCCTGTAATCCCAGCACTTTGGGAGGCTGAGGCGGGTATATTATGAGTTCAAGAGATTGAGACCATCCTGGCCAATATGGTGAAACCCTGTCTCTACTAAAAATACAAAAAAATATTAGGTGGGCTTGGTGGCATATGCCTGTAGTCCCAGCTAAGCTACTTGGGAGGCTGAGGCAGCAGAATCACTTGAACTAGGGAGGCGGAGGTTGCAGTGAGTCGAGATCACACCACTGCACTGCAGCCTGGGAGACAGAGTGAGACTACATCTCAAAAAAAAAAAAATGTCTGAGACTGGGGAATTTATGATGAAAAGAGGTTTAATTGGCTCACATTTCTGCAGGCTGCACAGGAAACGTGATTCTGTCATCTGCTCGGCTTCTGGGGAGGCCTCAGGGAGCTTACAGTCATGACAGAAGGCAAAGGGGAAGCAGGCGCATCTTATGTGACTGGAGCAGGAGGAAAGAGAGAGGGGGAGTTGCCACACACTATTAAACAAGCAGATCTTGTGAGAACTCACTCGCTGTGTGGTACCAAGCGGGGATGGTGTTAAACCATGAGAAACTGGCTCCATGATCCAATCACATTCCTCCAGGCCCCACGTTTGGCATTGGGGATTACATTTCCACATGAGATTTGGGTAGGGACACAGATCCAAACAATATGATATACCATAAACCATAGAGCAATGATTCAAACTCAAAACCAAATGAAGCAAAAGTAGTTAGATGTAAAAGGCCAAAAAAGAAGATTAAATGAAATAAAAATACTCAACAAATTCAAAAGAAGTCAGAGAAAGAAGATAAGGAGAAGAAACTACAGATGGGACAAATAGAAAGCAAACAGGAAGATGAACAATTAAAACGAAACTCTCCGGCATTCCACCAGTTGCGTGTGATTATTTAGTAACTCTCTGCCTCTGACAACAATACCTGTCACACAGGTTTGTCATCAGAGCTTGTCACATGTGATATGGAAAGCCTGCTGTTTGCAGACCTGCAATCATTATACATTAGCTTGTATTGTTGGTAGCAGAGACCCAGGTCTCTGTGTTGGTCATGCTGAGAGCTCCCTTCTCATTGATCTGTTTTCCTCCTCATTTGATCCCTTTCTGTACTTCCACGCCCCACACCATCTGGTTGGAGAAGATTCTCAGCCTCTCGGTCTGCAAATGTTCAAAGTCCGTGTATCAAATAGCCAACAAATGTATTTCAGTACGTTTATCTGCTACCCAGGGATCCAGGAGAAATTCTTTCCTTTCTGCAAGAAGTCCGTGGCTGCTGATGCCAACAATGTGTTCTGTCTGTCCTCTTCTCTTTTCTGATCTGCATATTCTCAACTGCCCTGCACTTCTGGGAAGACTTTACACAGGGACAACTATGAGTTTTTGTAAGAAGATGAGAAGTCACCACTTTGGTAACCATCCATTAGACGTTCCAATATTGCTGCAGACATGGACTCTAGCATGTTCTCTTCTTCTCTGACACCCACCCCTTCCCCCATTGGCCACAGCAACTTGGGTTTTCTCTTCAGCTATTGCAGGGCTTACCTCTGGGGAACTGTGACTTGCTTTATACCCTATCCAATAACGCAGTGTGTCCTTATAAACAGTAGGTGTTCAATATACATCTGTTGAAGGGATTTCATCACAGTTAAATCTGTGGAGAGTTCAGCAGATAAGTGAGTTGCTCAAGATGGTCAGAGGCTGTCTTATTCCATTTGGGCTACCGTAACAAAATACCTTAGCCTAGGGGGCTTATAAGCAACAGAAACTTATGTCTTATAGGTCTGGATGCTGGCAAGTGGAAGGTCAAGGTAGTGTCTGTTGAGGGCCTGTTCCTTATAGAAGGCAACTCCTAGCTGTGTCCTCACATGGTGGAAGGGGAGAACAAGCTCCCTTGGCTCCCATTTACAAGGCCACTTATCCCATTCATGGGGTCTTTGCTTTCATGATGAAATCACTTCGTAAAGTCTTTGCCTCCTCCTAATTCAAACCTAACCTATCAGGGGTTAGGTTTCAACACACGGATTTTAGGGGCACAAAAACATTGACTATACAGCAGAGACATAGCTGTACCTGGGTCTGGGACCTTCTGGGTCCAGCTCCATTATGACGACCACACGGCCCATGGTCTCCCACATGATGTAATTCTGTTCCGTGACATTGTGCCCACGAGGCAGGGATGCAGTAGAGGCCTCTGCAGACATGGCTTTTCTTGGGACGTCCGCATGGCTTTGTGATGCAGGCCTGGAAGAATCCACCAGCTGCCCACTCTCATGCCTGACTCAGGTTCGTGGGTCCCTCCAGGCACATGTCAGCCCCTCAATGTTTTCCTTGCCTCACCTCCCTGGGTTCCCTTCTGAACTCAGGGAACATGGAGGGAGCCGGGAGTCTCTGTTTTTAGTTCATGCTCTTGTCTCCTATTTGGGAACAATGCCCAGGCATGTGAATCTCTTTCCTACTGTTTTCTAAGAACATCATGGATTTCCTCCAAACTCTTCACCTACTCCCTCCACTAATCCCTTCTCCCTCAGGGACACATGGCACAAGCCCACTTCCTGTGTGAAGATCCTGCCACAGGGTGGCTCTTTGGTTTTCTGTGGGTATCCAGAAAAGAAGCTAAATGTGAATGCACTCCGGAATCCAGGAGCACTGGCGATTTTCTCACCTTAGCTCAGAGAGCATCCCCACAGATACCCCTCGCCCCACCCCGGGCCAACTGAATCCATACCATAAAATGTATGTCAGTTTGTTCAACTAGGGACCCCGCTGAGTATTTAATCCCTATTTAAAGATGATGTTTATTTTATTTTTGAGTTTAAATTAGTCAGCCTCAGGAAACAGAATTAGATAAGGCCGGGATTTAGCTCCCCTGGAATGATTCATTTCACATCAAGCCTTCTTAATTCTTTGGCTGCAGAGGGGAAGTGCCTGTGTCTTTCTCTGCAGAGTTGCCTAGGGCTGGCCAGTGAATACACATGCTCCCTCTTCCCCGTCCTGCCAGCCAGGGCACGGTTTATGCTTAAGATGAATGGAGTTAGAATACTAGCCTTTTCAACACAACAGTCTTAAATCCTCACACAGGGAAATAGAGATAATATACAAACAGGAAAAAAAGAAAAAGAAGCAGTCTTGAATTCTGCTACCTAAAGATAACCATTGTTACCATGTAGGCAAGCTTCCTTTCATGCTGTGTCAAGTGTTTAAAAAATATGGCTCAATATTACAAACACACAGGACTATGTAGGGGATAATGACATCAAACTTTCATGTACCTCCCAGTTAAAATTCAAACATGGTAGCTTTTGGATGCATTTGCTCTGGAGTTTAAGGGAAGAAAACTACGGATTCAGCCATAATGTTCACGCTGACACTCGAGTTATATATCCCTTTTCCAGTCCAGCTACCGCCTCCCTCCCCACCATTCTGAAGTCAATAGGTGTCTTCCCATCCATGATTAATACCTAGTGTGCCTGTCCATGAAGAATGGATAGTGCTCTTTGGTCTGTTTTTTGCAATTTTATACAAATATCAGTCTGTACATACTCTCCTGAAAGTTGCTTTTTCCTTGAACAATATCTTCCAGATGAATCTAGAATCCTGCATTTCTGGTGAGCAGAGGATGCGCAACGCCCCCTTCAACCCCCACCCCAAGGTGATGCTGATGTTCTGGTCCAAGGCCTGCTCATAGCCTGGTGAGGCTTGGGGTCTTGGGACAGGTCTGTTGTCAGCCCTTCCTTCCTAGGAAGCACAGTCAGATGACCTTGGGGCTGGAGACCTCACTATGCCCCTCGCCAGCAGTGCCCACATCCGTCTTCACTCATCTTCATCAATATTTGTTATCGCACTTTCTGATATTGTTCCTAGATTTTGCTGTGCAGCTGAATGCATGCCTTGTGTTTCTCAGCCCTTCGGGTCTCCTCCTCTGTGAATAGCTCCTGGCCCATATGTCTGTTGAGCCTTTGGTTTCTCCTTGCTGACTTGTAAGTGTTTTTTTTTTTTTTTAGATGGAGTTTTGCACTTGATGCCTACGTATGGGTGCAATGGCATGATCGCGGCTCACCACAACTTCTGCCTCCCGGGTTCAAGCGATTCTCCTGCCTTAGCCTCCTGAGTAGATGGGATTACAGGTAAGTGCCACGACGTCCGGCTAATTTTGTATTTTTAGTAGAGACAGGGTTTCTCCATGTTGGTCAGAATGGTCTCGAACTCCCGACCTCAGGTGATCCACCCATCTCAGCTTCCCAAAGTGCTGGGATTACAGGTATGAGCCACCACGTCTGGCCAATTTTGATTTTAATGATCTGGATATCAATGCTTTTTTTGCCAAATAGCTTACAAATATATTTTCCCTATTGGTGCACTGTATTCGCCCATTTTCACACTGCCGATAAAGACATACCCCAGACTGGGAAGAAAAAGAGGTTTAATTGGACTTGCAGTTCCACATGACTGAAGAGGCCTCAGAATGATAGAAGGAGGTGAAAGGCACTTCTTACATGGCAGTGGCCAGAGAAAAATGAGGACGATGCAAAAGTGGAACCCCCTGATAAAACCGTCAGATCTCGTGAGACTTATTCACTACCAGGAGAACAGTATGGGGGAACCGCCCCCATGATTTCAATTATCTCCCACCAGGTCCCTCCCACGACACAGGAGAATTATGGGAGGACAATTCTAGATGAGATTTGGGTGGGGACACACAGCCAAACCATATCATGCACTGTCTTTGTCTTTTAACTTTATTCATTGCCTTTTTTGTCAGATCAAAGCTTCTACATTTAATATGATTGAATTTATCAGTAATTTCTTTTATGGTGTCTGCGTTTTGTGTCGTATTAAAAAAAGTTTTTCTTTGCTTAGTGTCATAAAATCTGTCCTCTGTTTTCTTCTAAAAATTGGAAATCTGTTTCTCACATTCTGTTTTATTTCCTTTGTTCTTTGATTCATAGGGATGTGAGGTAGAAATCTCTATCAGTTAACTCTTGCTTGGTAACAAGTAACCCCACACCTCAGAGGCCTACGACCATAGGCCACCATTTCTCACTCATGAGCACGGGTTGCTTGGGAGGTTTCAGCTCGAACTGTGGTGGCTGAGCTGGATCTCCTCCAAGTGTCTCTGATCCTCCTGGGTTTGGGGCCTGCCAGGGTGCCTTCTTCTCATGGCAATGGCAGGAGTGCAAAGAACAAAGGGAAATGTGAAAGTCTCTTATCTCACCACCCAGGGTGAGAATGGGCAGACTATCACTTTACCACATCCACTGGCCAAAGTGAGTCACGTGGCCAAACCAGAAATCAAGGGCAGGAAGTTTAAGTATGAATCCCATCTCCATGTGCTATGATTTCCTGGGCTTTCAACTTCTTAAGGCTGAATTGTTTTATTCTCACCTCCCCAGACTGCAGAAAACACATGTTCTCCAGGACTCGTTGAACCATAGGCAGAATGATTGTAGTTCACAAAGACTAGATGGAAGGTGCCATTTGGCCACTGAGGCCACTTCCTTCCCCTTGTCCCCATCTATGGCCTCTGTTCTGCTCCATTCTCCCTGTCATTCTGCCCAGGCCTTCAAGGTATCAGCCTCTTAATAGTTCCTGGCTTCGTTCCCTCTCTTCACTTCTATTATGGGAGGGTTTCCATCCTTATTTGGTGTAGGAGGACTGGACATTGTCAACTCAGCCTGTCACATCCCCACTCTCAACACCTGGGTACCCCTGAGTGCTCAGCACGAGTGGGGTCCCCCAGTGTCTCCCTCCATGGCACTTTCTGAAGGCATAGGAGCTGGACTGACATTCGGGACACCTAAACCTTTGTTCCACTTCTGCCAGGACAACTTCCTTGGTCCAGGCAAATCATGGCAGCTCTCTATGCCTCATTTTTTTACTCCTCACACAATGGAATAACATAACCCTCAGTACTTACCTAAGGGAGAAGAAATGATTCCCCTGCCTTCTCCCCATTTCTGCATTTGCCGGAGCATCAGATTTTTATGTCTGGCCAAGAATATAGGGAAGGAAGAGCAGGTAAGCTTTGGGCCCAAAGAGGGCGTTTAGGGGTTTCACTTAAGGAAAGAAAGCCAGAGGGCAAAGAGGGGTGGTGGAGCATGATCTTGGGCCAATGGTAAGTTACTAATGAAGTGCAATGTGCATGGGTTAAGTTGTGTAGCAGCCTGGGTCCCATCAAGAGATAGAAACCACATAGTGTGTATAACGGGGAAGTGTAGTATAAAGGATTGCAACTATGATAAAGAGTCACTGTGAGACATAAAGCAATTCTGCCTGGTGCCCTAGTGCAGAGGGAGGTACCCAAGGAAGCACAGATTTGAAAGGTGTTTGGATGTCATAAAATGTGGTTCAGCCACCACATAAGAGACGTTTGTGAATTTGGGCAGGCTGGAGCTCGTCAGCAGCTTTTGCACAAGCACTAGGCCACCCACTGGAGTGCAGGTGAGGGAGCCTGTTGTGAGCCACCAGAATGCAGGGGAGGGAGCCGGCCATGAGCCGCTGGTGTGCAGGGGAGGGAGCAGGCCGTGAGCTGTTGGGGCAGGTGAGGGAGCTGGCCATGAGCAACTGGAGTGCAGGTGAGGGAGCTGGCTGTAAGCCGTTGGTGCAGGGATGCATGGCGGGAGTCTGGCTGCCTTTGTAGGGCAGGAAGTCTCCAGAATGCTTGAGTCCCGCAGGGTCTGGCAGAAAGAATGGCAGCTCTGTGTGGACCCTCTAGAATACACGTCACTGTGTGCAGGTTGTACAAGGGGTACAAGAGGGGTTCTGGGAAACTTTTCAGGAACTTTCAGACCACATGTGCCCTGCTACGTTTTGGTTTCCATGTCAAGATGTTGCAAGCCAAGGTTACAAGTTGGCTGAGGGACCAGGCCTGGGTCTGTGGTTAGGGCTTGAACATGATCAAGGCCCAGGCACAGAGCTCCTGCCCCCTGCAGTCTCTCCATCCTCTACCTAGATGCCTGCAGAATGTTCACTTCCAGAGGGTATATTGAACAGTATTTCCCAGTTTATCACAGTGCACGTATTGAAAGGTGCACTAGGAGCTGGGAGGCAACAGACTGAAAACTGACACTGGAGATGCTGGCTCATAGTAACGAAGAGAAGCTGAAAAGGAGTGGGAAAGAACTAACTGTAATTTCACATCAACGATCTGCATCTTTGTTTTGATGGTTTGTGGCAACCAAAATGACTATTTTTTCTACCCTCCTAGTTCAGACATAGCCTGAGACTATTTTTTTTTTTTTAGATGAAGTCTCACTCTGTCACTCAGGCTGGGGTGCAGTGGCCTGGTCTCGGCTCATTGCAATCTCCGCCTCCCGGGTTCAAGTGATTCTTCTGCCTCAGCTTCCAGAGTGGCTGGGGCTAACAGGCACTCGCCACCACAACTGGAAAATTTTCGTATTATTAATAGAGATAGGGTTTCTCCATGTTGGTCAGACTGGTCTTGAACTCCTGACCTCATGTGATCTGCCCACCTCTGCCACCCAAAATGCTGAGATTACAGATGTAAGCCACTGTGACTGGCCGCATGAGACAGTTTGGGCAACAGCTGTGACAGAAGAAATGTGTATCCCTCCCGGGCAGGGGATTTAAGAAGTGGCTCATGGCTGATTGTGTTTTCTTTGTTCTGTTTCTAGAACTGTGAGAGCATCTTCTGGGATAGGGGTCTATCTTTTTGAGTCTCTGAATGACTACGACCACCAGAGGCCTCTTGTTGACCCGTGATGGCTGTGAAATCAATTGAGAAGTCAAGGCTGGGTGCGGTGGCTCACGCCTGTAATCCCAGCACTTTGGGAGACTGAGGCAGGCAGATCATGAGGTCAGGTAATCAAGACCATCCTGACTAATACGGTGAAATCCAGTCTCTACTAAAAATACAAAAAATTAGCCAGGCGTGGTGGCAGGCGCCTGTAGTCCCAGCTAATGAGGAGGCTGAGACAGGAGAATCTCTTGAACTCAGGAGGCGGAGGTTGCAGTGAGCTGAGATTGCACCACTGCACTCCAGCCTGGGCCACAGAGCGAGACTCCATCCACCGCACCCCATGCCCTGAAAAGAAAAGAAAACAAGTCAACTTTGCTGTTGAAGCCACTGAGGTTTGGGGACTTTTTTGTCACATTGCGTCACCTGTCCTGACCAATGCGTGACTCATCTCATCCTTGGCACAGCCCCTGAGAGAAGGGGCTTTATCCTCATTTAACAAATGAAGAGTCAAGTCTCAGAGAGGTTAGCAGCATGAGCAAGGTCACACAGTGAGGGTTGGAGCTTGGATTTGAATCCAGGTCTGTCTAACCTCAAAGACTGAAGTGGGGATGACAACAAGTTGCCGTTGTTGTTTGCCTGTCACCCAGGTGATGTAACTCTTGTCTAGGCTCTGTCTACGGGGGCTTTGTGACATATCTCTGCACTGATCACCCATTTGATGAGACTCTTGTCTAGGTTCTCCTATCCTTGGACTGAAACATAGCAGGATCTTGGACTCATATCCTTTTAGGGATCATAGAAGTGAACACATCAAGGCTGCCACGATAAAGTGGAAAAGTGGGCAATATTGCCAAATGCAAAATATCTGGGCTATATTTTGGTCTGAGATCACCATTTGAGATTCCTGGATGTTAGGGAATATGGAGGCCAACTCCCGTAGGGATGTTGTATAAGACTCCAATTTCTAAGTCAATGATCTCAACCCTGTGGATCAGCACTCTCCATGTAATGGGACATCTTAACCCATTTTGTGCTGCTATAACAGAATACCAAAGACTAGGGAATCTATAAATAAATGAAATTTATTTCTTAGAGTTCTGGAAGCTAGGAAGTCCAAGGATTAGTGGTCTGCATCTGGTGAGGGCCTTCTTGCTGTGTTATCTCATGGCTGAAGGCAGCAGAGCAAGACTTTGAGAAAGAAAGAGAGCAAAAGGGGCTGAACTTTCTTTTAATACAAGCCCAATCCCAAGATAACTAACCCACCCCCAAGATAAGTAGCCTATTCCTGAGATAGTGACATTAATCCATGCATGGGGGCAGAATCTCATAACCCAATCACCCTTATTAGGCCTCACCTCTCAACACTGTCACATAGAGGATTAAGTTTCCAAAACTTGAGCTCCGGGGGACACATGCAGACCATACATGGGGGATTGATGAGTATATGGGAGTGACCAGTCATGAATATTTTAGCTGAGAGTTGTGTTTGGGAGCTGAGACCATGCACCATCATGGCAGGGCACACATAAACCTTTGAATGCTCTGAGGAATGAATATTGAACATTGTAACTCATTGCAGAAGGTGGAATATTTAAAAGGCAGAACTGCCTGGGTAAACTAAAAGAGTGAACAAACAGCATGTAGCCTGTGGCGTGCTCCTCTTCTCTTCCCATCCCTACCTTTCACCTTTCTCTCTTTCTTTCCCTCCCTTTCTCTCCTTTCCATCCCTCCCTCCTTCCTTCATTTCTTCCTTCCTTCCTCTACCTTATTCTTTCTCTCCCTCCCTGCTTCCTTGTTTCTTTCCTTCTTTCTCTTTCCCTCTTTCTCTCCCTCCTTCCTTCTTTCTCCCTCTTATCTCCTTCTCTCTTTCTCTCTCTCTCCATCTTTCTCTCCCTCCATCCTTCCTTCTCTCATTCTTTCCTTTCTTCTCTCTTTCCTTCTTTGTCTCCTTCCTTCCTTCCTCCCTCCCTACATCCTGCCTTCCTTTCTTCTCTCTTTCTTTGACTGATGTCTTCTGAGCCCAAGCACCCTGTGGGGTACTAAGTGGTACCAAAATTGACTCAAGAATCAAGAAGAAATGGAAAACCTACGAAGTACTATAACATGAATAACATAAAACTTCTAGTAAAATAAAATCTTTCACAAAGGAAGGACTAGGCCCAGATGGTTGTATGAGCAAACTTTACAGATTTTCAAAGAGTGGATCATTCTAGTTATGTCCCAAAAAACTATAGCTAGGAATATTAATGCTTGATTTTTCAAGAGCTTCATTTCCTAAAATCTGTAGGTTCCAAGGTAGATTGGCATGTGTTGGAAATCCTCAAATGTTGTGCAGTTCCTTGGAGTTTTAGCATTAAAAAAGAAAGGCCTTGCTTGCATTAACTTTGAATTCTGTAAGAGTTACCAGTTAATAGATATACTCTATGCATTTTTATGCACTCTGATTTTATAGGAATGGAGGCATATCAGACAATTGGCTCTGCACCCAGGTTTTTTACTTTGTAACATATTTTGGACATCATTTTTGAGCATCCTTTTAAAATTTATTTTTTTAATTAGCTGCATAGTATTCTATCATATGAATAACGATAATTTCAATAAACGGTAAGGTGATAATCATTAATGTGATTGATAAACATTAAGGTGATTTCTAGACTTTTTTTAATTAAAAAGATGCTATAATACTTTCTCCCATTCATACATAATTCCAGTCATCATGAGTATGTCTGTAGAGTAAATTTCTGAAAATGAAATTGCTGAATTGGAGAGTATTTTCATTTATAATTTTGGTATATATTGTTTAATCACAATTGATATAGTTTGTACTAATTTATAATCCCAGTAACAAGACTTCAGTAACACTTCAAACTGCACAACTTCACTGGCAGTGCTTGAAGTCATGATGCATATTGCCAGCCTCCCTTCAAGTAAAGTTCTATTAACTCTACAAAAATTTTATAAATGGCAGACGTTACATTTCCAGATAGCTTTGTGGTAACCAAAAAAGAATTGATTTATAAGCAATTTGTGTATCACATTGAGACAAAATATATTTGTGATAAATATCATTATTGTTAGGTATTTAAAACATCTCATGTATCAAGAAATCATACTTTAGGTGGGGCCAAACTGGCCGATTAGAAGCAGCTGTGGCCTGTGGCTCTCACAGAGAGCAATGGAAACTGAGAATTAATTCTGCACCTTCAATGGATGTATTCTGGTTCTCGCATTGGGACTGACTAGGCAGACAGCTCGACCCACAGAGAGTCAGGAAAAGCAAGTGGGTCAATGACCCACCCAGGTGTGGCACAGAGCTAGCCGAGTCCCCATTTGCAGACAAGGGAGGCCATGAGTGATTTTGCGACCCTGCCCGGGAAACCATGCTTCTCTGATGGATCTTTGCAACCTGCAAATCAGGAGGTACCTTCATGAGCTCAGCAACCACGGCCTCAGGTTTGAAGCACAGAGCTGTGTGGAGTCTCAGCAGAGTGTTTGATGGCTTACTGCGGCATGCATGGAAACCCAGGAATTTTGCATACTCTGCCCTGAGAATTCCAGCAAACCGGGAGATACATCTGTGCATTCCCTTAGGAAGTGGACTGAATCCAGGGAGCCAAGTGACATCATTCTGAGACCCCACTCCCACAGCACCTCACAAGACCCATTGGCTTGGAATTCCAGCTGGCCAGTGGCAGCAGGCTGGAGAAAGCTGGAGGTGGACCGATTTCCCAGGGGGAGGGGCAGCGGCTCTATCTGTGGTTTGAGTTGGCTGCCCTAGCCTGCTGGCACCAGGGATCAGGAGTCCCCTATAACACAGTACAGCTGTTGTGACTGATCGTGGCCAGGCTGCTTCTTTAAGAGAGACTGAAATCCATCCTTCCTCACTGGACAGGGTCTCCCCATCAGAATTTTAGCAACTCCAGCCAGAGTTCTATGGACAGAACTCTGATTTCTCCCTGGGATGAAGTCCCCAGGGAGAGAAGTAGCTACTGTCTCCCCAGTTCAGCCAACTGAACCTTTCCAGCCTGCTGGCTCTGAAGACTCCTGGGGGTCCAAGCAACACAACTGCTCTGCCAAAGGGCAGCCAGACTGCTTCTTTAAGCAGTCCCTGATCCCGCTCCTCCTGACTCGGTGAGACCTCCCAACAGGGGTCTCCAGACACCTCCTACAGGAGCATTCCAGCCGGCATCAAGTCTGTACCCCCTTGGACGTGTGCTCCCAGAGGAAGGATCAGGTTGCCATCTTTGCTGTTTTGCAGCCTTCACTGGTGATACCTCCAGGTGCAGGGGAGACTGATGTGACTAGGGTCTAGAGTGGACCCCCAAAAACCACAGCAGCCCTAGCCCTAGGGAAGAGTGGTCTGACTGTTAAAAACAAACAGAAAGCAACAAAAACAACATCAACAAAAAGACCCCAAGAACAACTCTGTTCAAAGGTCAGCAACGTCAAAGGTAGATAAGCCCACAGAGATGAGAAAGTATCAACACAAAAACGCTGAAAACTCAAAAAGGCAGAATGCCTCTTCTCCTCTAAATGACAACAACACCTCCCAAGCAAAGGCACAGAACTGACCCGAGGTTGAGATGGCTGAATTGACAAAAGTAGGCTTTAGAGGGTGGGTAATAACAAACTTCTCTGAGCTGAAGGAGCACGTTCTAACTTAATGCAAGAAGCTAAAAATCATAGAAGAACACAGTAGCTGATAACCAGAATATTCAGTTTAGAGAGGAACATAACTGACATGATGGAGCTGAAAAACACAACATGAGAACTTCACAACACAACCACAACTATCACTCACAGAATAGGCCAAGTGGAGGAAAGAATCTCAGAGCTTCAAAACTATGTCTGATATAAGACAGGAAGAGAAGAATAGAGAAAGAAGAATAAAAAAGAAAGAACAACAAAACCTTCAAGAATTATGGGATTATGTAAAAAGACTGAACTTAAGACTGATAAGGGTACCTTGACCCACCACGATCAAAATGGCTTCATCCCTGGGATACAAGGTTGGTCCAACAAAGGCAAATCTATAAATGTGATTCATCACATAAACAGAACTAAACACAAAAACAACATGATTATCTCAATAGATGCAGAAAAGGCCTTCAATAAAATCCAACATCCCTTCATGTTAAAACTCTCAATAAACTAGGTATTGAAAGATCACACCTCAAAATAATATGAGCCGTATATGACAAACCCACAGCCAATATCATATTGAGTGAGAAAAAGCTGGAAGCATTCCCCTTGAAAACTGGCACAAGAATAGGATGGCCTCTCTCACCGCTCCTATTCAACATAGTACTGGAATTTCTGGCCAGGGCAATCAGGTAGAAAAAAGAAATAAAGATATTTAAATAGGAAGAGGTGAAGTCAAATTATCTTTGTTTGCAGATGACATAATCCTGTATCTAGCAAACCCCATCATCTCAGCCCAAGAGCTTCTTAAGCTGATAAACCACATCAACAGAATCTCAGGATAAAAAATCAGTGTGCAAATATTGCTAGTATTCCTATACACAAACAACAGGCAAGTAGAGAGCCAAATCGTGAATGAACTTCATTCAGAATTGCTACAAAGAGAACAAAATACATAGGAATACAGCTAACAAGAGAAGTGAAGAACCTCTTCAAGGAGGACTACAAACCACTACTCAGAGAAATCACATAGGACACAAACAAATGGAGAAGCACTCCATGCTCACGGATAGGGAAGAATTCATTCCTGAAAATGTCCATACTGCCCAAAGTAATTTATAAAAGAATTCAATGTTATTCCCATTAAACTACCAATGACATTCTTCACAGAATTAGAAGAAAGTATTTTAAAATTCTCATGAACCAAAAAAGAGCCCAAATAGCCAAGGCAATTCTAAGCAAAAAGAACAAAGCTGGAGGCATCACACTACCCAACTTCTAACTACACTATAATGCTACAGTAACCAAAACAGCATGGTACAGGTACAAAAACAACAAATGAAACATAATAGAGAACTCTAAAATAAGACCATACACATACAACCATCTGATCTTTGACAAACCTGACAAACACAAGCAATGGGGAAAAGATTCCTTATTTAATAAATCATGTTGGGAAAACTGGCTAGCCATATGCAGAAACTGAAACTGGACATCTTCGTTATACCTTACACAAAAAATAACTCAAGATGGAATAAAGACTTAAACATAAGACCTAAAACCATAAAAACCATTGAGGAAAACCTAGGCAATACCATTCAGGACATAGGCATGGGCAAAGACTTTGTGACTAAAACACCAAAAGCAATGGCAACAAAAGCCCAAATTGACAAATGGGATCAGACTAAACTAAAGAGCTTTTGCACAGCAAAATAAACTATCATCAGGGTGAACAGACAACCTACAGATTGGGAGAAAATTTTTGCAATCTATCTGTCTGACAAAGGGCTAATATCCATAATCTACAAAGAACTTAAACAAATTTACAAGAAAAAAACAGCCCCATCAAAAAGTGGGCAAAGGAAACGAGCAGACACTTCTGAAAAGAAGACATTTAGGTGGCCAACAAACATGAAGAAAAGCTCATCATCTCTGGTCATTAGATGAATGCAAATCAAAACCACAATGAGATATGATCTCACACCAGATAGAATGGTGATTATTAAAAAATCAGGAAACAGCAGATGCTGATGAGGCTGTGGAGAAATAGGCATGCTTTTACACTGTTGGTAGGAGTGTAAATTAGTTCAGTCATTGTGGAAGACAGTATGAAAATTCCTCAAAGATATAGAACCAGAAATACCATTTGACCCAGCAATCCCATTATAGGGTATATACCCAAAGCATTATAAATTATTATACTATAAAGACACATGCACTGTATGTTTATTTCAGCACTGCATGTTTATTTCAGCACTGTTCACAATAGCAAAGACTTGGAAACAACACAAATGCCCATTAATGATAAACTGGATAAAGAGAATGTGGCACATATACACCATGGAGTACTATTCATTTATGTCCTTTCCAGGGACATGGATGAAGCTGGAAATCATCATTCTCAGCAAACTAACAAAAGAAAAGAAAACCAAGCCAGGAGCAGTGACTCATGCCTGTAGTCTCAGAACTTTGGGAGGCTCAGGTGGGGAGTTTGAGATCAGCCTGACCAACATGGAGAAACCCCGTCTCTACTAAAAATACAAACAATTAGCCAGGAATGTTGGCACATACCTGTAATCATAGCTACTTGGGAGGCTGAGGCAGGAGAATCGCTTGAACCCAGGAGGCAGAGGTTGTGTTGAGCCGAGATCACGCCATTACGCTCCAACCTGGTCAACAAGAGTGAAATTTTGTCTCAAAAAAAAAGAGAGAGAAAGAAAAAGAAAAAAGAAAAGAAAACCAAACACTGCATGTTCCTACTCATAAGTGGGAGTTGAACAATGAGGACACATGGACACAGGGAGGGGAACATCACACACTGGGGCCTGTCATGAGGTGGGAGGCTAGGGGAGGAATAGCGTTAGGAGAAATACCTATGTAGATGACGGGTTGATGGGTGCAGCAAACCACCATCATACGTGTATAACTATGTAACAAACCTGCATGCTCTGCCCATTTATCACAGAACTTAAAGTACAACAAAGAAAACTTTACATAAATGCATAAAGTCTAGAACAGCTAATATATTATAATGAAAAGTCAACTATAATCTCAGCTCAAAGAGGACACCATGAAATTATGAAGAGCTCTCCACAAATCTCTAAATTTATGTCCTCATAAGGTTACATTTCTATTTCTTCTTGAATAATTTCCTCATTTTAGCTATGATTTAGTGACAGTAAGAAGGTAATTATGAGGAGAAAATTCTCCTAACACTCCATTGAGAAAATTCTACCTCATTTCACCATACATCTGAATCTTAAGCAGTCACTTCTAATGTAGCTGAATAATAGATCCTCACCGAGCTGAGTCTATGAGTTGAATCCATGTATGTGAGATAAAGCCCCCAAGGAGAGGTAATAAGCTGGGAATGCCATCAGCTCATCTTTCTTCAGGCCTATATTTGTCATTGTCACTTGTAGAAGCAGGATAGCCCTGGCATTGGGATTGGCAGTAACAGAGAGTATCAAAGGGAAAATTAAACTACCCTAATTTTTAGAAAAAAGCAGATTGGAAACAAACGGGCTCCAGCGTTTTCCATGTGTGAGATCATTGCCCCAGGAAGTCTTGCTCAGGACATTTCTTGTCAGCAAAGCAGGAGTCAAACGATATTCCTGCCTTCCAAGAGAAGAGAACATAATGTCAGATTTTCTCATGGATTCCCACAAGTTCAAGAAACTTTCATGGCCTTATTTAACTGCTTAAGCATTTCAACTAAAAAATTATTTGTCTTTCAAATACAAAGGAATCTGTTTGGAAAAATTTTAACCAGAAAAAGTTGGAATTCTAAAATAAAAAATGCATAAGGCCATAAAAATTTTTTACATCTTTTAATTTATATGTCAAGTGGGGAAAGAGAAACGTTCTCTGAAGTTTCCTTTTATACCATTAAAGACTTATTCTTTATTACCAGCAATACAGGGTGACTTATTCAGGTTCAATCTTGAAGGTAAACATTAACATAATTTTAAGTTTTGGCTAATTTTTAAGCGTTTCTCAGTCACCTACCATGATTTCATCTCAGAAACCAAAATCTCAGTTTCACTTAGATTTTTGAAATATTAAAACAGAAGTTTAAATGCTTCAAAATAATACTCATGTAGAGACTTACATATGTGGACCAGAAATCTCCAGGTATTACAAAGTTTATGAGAACATAATAAATGTTGATACACACATTTAATTCTGAAATAAAAACTTACAACAAATAAAACTAACAAATCAAGAAAATTTTGTAGGTTATACATTTTATGTCTAAAAATATAGGTATGAAACACTCAAGGATGGATAAAAGAAGAAATCACAAGAGAAAATAGAAAATATGTAGAGACAAATTAAAAACATGAAATACCAAAAGTTAAGAGATACATCAAAAACAGTACCATAAGGGAAAACTTTATAGCTATAAGTGATTATAAAAAATAAGATACCGATTCAACAACTTTACTCCTAGGGAACTTAAAACAGAGGGAAAAAGTGGGACTACTAAAGAGGGACAACTAAAACTAGCAAAATTGAAAAAATGATAAAGATAGCAGTGGAAATAACTGAAATAGAGAATAGAAAAACAATATCAAAAATCAACAAAGCCTAGTTTGTTCCCTTAAAAAGATCAAAACTGACAAAATTTTATCTAGATTGACTAAGAAAAAAAGTGAATCTTCAAATTACTAAACTCAAAAATAAAATGGGTACATTACTAACAAATTTTTGGAGTAAAAAAGGGATGTAGGAGAGTAACAGAAGGAAGAATACACTAAAAAATTGAATAGCCTAAATAAAATGAACAAATTCCTAGAAACAAAAAACCTACTAAGACTGAATCAGAAAAGTTGAATAAACCTATTCAGCAAGGAGATTCAGCAGGAAGATTGCATCAGTAATCAAAAATCCAGCAACAAAGAAAAGCCTGGACCAGATGGCTTCACTGTTGAATTCTACCCAATTTTTAAAGCAGAATTAAAACCACTTTTTCTCATACTTTTTCAAAACATTGAAGAAGCGGTAATTTTTTCTAACTTATTCTATGAGTCCAGTATTACCCTGACACCAAGCCAGACAAAGGCACCATAAGAAAACTACAAAAATTCCCTTATAAATGCTGATGCAAAAATCCTCAACAAAATACCAATAACTCAAACTTAGCAGTACTTTAAAAGGATTATACACTATGAATGAGTATAATTGACTCCTGAAATAAAAGTATGTTCCAACACATGAAAATCAGCATAATATCACATTAACATAAAGAAGGAAAATACCCTCATGTGATCATATTAATCAAAGAAGAAAAAGCATTTGTCCAAATTTAACCCATATTCATGATAAAATATAGTTAGTAAACTATAAAAAGAAAGAAAACACCTTAACATGATGCTATACAAAAAAACACAACAAAACAAAAAAACACAGCTAACATGGTGAAAGACTGAAAGCTTTTACCCTAAGAGCAAAAACAAGGATGCTTGCTTTTACTACTTCTATTTAATATAGTACTGAATGTTCTGGTTTGTTAAAAGAATAAGGTGAGTAAAAGAATTAAAGATATTCCAATTTTTTAAAAAGTAAATTTATCTGTTTGCAGATGACATAACCTTATATATTAAAAATATTTTAGTTTCTGTAAAATAAACTGTCAGATGCAACAAATAAAATTCATCAAAGCTGCATGAAACAAAATAATACACAAAAATCGTTGTATTTCTACAATAACAATAAACTATCTGAAGAAGAAATCAAGACAACAGGGTCATGTATGATAGCATCAAAATAATAAAATACTTACGAACCCACTTAACCAAGGAAATGAAAAACCTGTAGAGCAAAAACTATAAACATGGCATGAAAGTATTAAAGATGACACAAATAAATGAAAAGACATCATGTGTTTATGGACTGGAAGGAAAAATCTTGTCAAGGTGCCATTGTTATCTATAGTCTTCTACAGATTCAATAAAATCACTACAAAAATTCCAATATTTGCAAAAATAGAAAAACCTATTCTAAAATTCAGATGAAATCTCAAAAAAACCCCAAGCACCCAAATCAATCTTAAAAACTAACAAAGTTAGAAGACTAACACTTCCTGGTTTCAAACTTCAGTATGCAAAACAATGCTGTACCAGCATAGAGACAGACGCAAAGACCAATGCAATAGAAATAAAGAACCAAAAATATGGTCATGATTTTTAACAAGGGCGTCAACACCGTTCAATGGGGAAAGGACGATATTTTTTAAAATGGTGTTAAAAACAGATATTTACAAATATCTATCTCTCTCTCTCTCTCTCTCTCTCTCTATATATATATATATATATATATATCCCAAATTAGCTTTTTGTCTGTCATGTATGTTGCAGATCTATTTCCCCAGTCTTTTGAATTTTGACTTTTGACTTTGAGGCATTTTTCTCTCATACAAAATTTTAATTTTTATCGATTCAAATACAACCTTGGCTCCGATCTGTTTCCCGTATTGCCTGGCCTGCGCGAGCACGATTTCCTTCATGGCCAAGGCGTGATTACAGCGGCAGGAGAAACGCGAGAAGGAGAAGCAGACGCATAGCTATCCAGCCTGCCCTCCACCGACGCTGAAATCGCCCCACGCCCACCTCCCTTAGCCTCGCATTCGGCTCCCAGAATAAGCAACAGCTTTACTTCCACACAGGTGTACCCACCTGTGAATCCCTTGCCGTTGAACGTCTGTTGGAAAACTCACGTGTCCTTGCTGTGGTCCTTTCCACGTTGGGGAAAGCTGGTCAGCTGGAGAACTTCCTCCTACATCTTTAGTAAGACTAAATCCCTAGCTGAGCTGAAACTGAATTTTCCTCCCATGTGGGAGGGGAAGACTCTTGTTTCCATATTCACAGAGTGACTTTGCACCTGTCCTAGATTGATAACATATTGTTGTAATTGATGAGTCTTTTCATCTATTAGGAGACCTGTGCTTAGGAAAGGTCTTCCGAATGTTAACTCAACAGGATTTAATTATAAGTTTTACTTCGGAACAGTTCAAACCCACAGTAAGCTATGGGTGTTAGAGATGGTCAGGCGTCTGATTTAGCTACAGTCTTCTTTAGAGTAGGATTAGCCCTTTCACCTTTCCAGAGGACAGCAGTCTGCACACAGAGTGAAGGTAATATTGGATTCTTAAAGCTGAGGATAGGTGTTGGGATACACCTGCTGTGAAAGACGGGCCATGGCCACTTTGCAGGCTTTTAGATTACCCAAACTGAGGAGATATTTCTTCTGGTAAAGATTTTTCAGATTGGGTGGGGAATACCTCGATCTAACCAGTGAAGGTATCAGTAAGCATTAGAAAATATTTGAATCTCCTGCAAAAAGTATCTGAGTAAATTAGAGTTGCCAGTTCTCACCTGGATACAGTCCTCAATTTTGGACAGGTTTACCTGGAGAAGGAGAAAATTGCTGGCCATTTAGGTCATGTCAGGCAAAGAGCTCACAGGGCTGAGTCACCTGTTTTGGTGTCTTCAAAAGATTTACCCCTATAAACAAATGAGACATTAACAGAAACCAAGAATCCCTTCTAGGGTGAAAAGAATAATGAAAGTGCTGAATTATATTCCTATGATTGGTACTTGGCATTAGTAATTTTTTACCATCATTTAGCCAGCCGGAGGGGCCCTGGACGGAAATGCAAACCCGGGCCCATTTCTGTTCTTCTTCAGAGTGTTCTGGCCCAGTTCTATGTATGCTGTCCAGCACGCCCATAAGCTTCATTGGCCCTTTCAGTGCAGGGGCCTTGGCTGTGGCATCTACAAGGGCATTTCCTTTTACATGGTCAGTCTTCCTTTTTATGTCCTCTGCAATTAATTATAGTCACTTTTTGGCAGCAAAGCAGCATTCTAACAAGCTCAAAATTTGAATGATGTTGTATGGAAAAGCCCTTGGGGGTCAGGAGTCCCTACCCATTCCAAATTACAGCATAAACATGAAGCACTAAAAAGTCATAATTGGAATCAGTGTAAATGTTAACTTTTAAATTCTTTCCCAATTGCGGGGGCTGAGTAAGTTCAATTAACTCAGCTTTTTGAGCTGAGGTCGAGGCCAGCAAGACTTGTGCCTACTACTAATAGCATACCTACCCTTCTTGTTTTCCTGATGCATAAAACAATTTACATCTGTTAGCCAATCTTCCTTGGGATGGTCAAGGGGCTCATCCTTCTTAAGTCTGGCCTGCTAGAATAAATTTGTTTCATAACCTGTGACATGCTTTGGCTGTGTCCCCAATCAAATCTTATCTTGAATTGTAGCTCCCATAATTCCTGTATTTCGTGGGAAGGACCCAGTGGGAGGCAATCGAATCAGGGGATGAGTCTTTCCCATGCTGTTCTCGTGACAGTGAATAAGCCTCATGAGATCTGATGGTTTATTTATTAATTTATTTTTGAGACATAGTCTTGCTCTGTTGCTCAGCTGGAGTGCATTATCATGACCTTGGCTCACTGCAACCTCTGACTCTTGGGTTCAAGCGATTCTCCTGTCTCAGCCTCCCGAGTAGCTGGGATTATAGGCGCCTACCACCATGCCTGTCTAATTTTTGTAATTTCAGTATAGACGGGGTTTCACCATGTTGGCCAGGCTGGCCTCGATCTCCTCACCTCAGGTCATCCACTGCCTTGGCCTCCCAAAATGCTGGGATTACAGCTGATGGGTTTATAAAGGGGAGTTTCCCTACACAAGCTCTTTTGCCTGCTGCCATGTAAGAGATATGACTTTGCTCCTCATTTGCCTTCTGCCATGAGTGTGAGGCTTCCCTGACTATGTGGAACTGTAACTCAATTAAACCTCATTTCTTTATAAATTACCCAGCCTCAGATATGTCTTTATTAGCAGCATGAGAACAGACTAATACAACCTGTATGCCAGAAAGGCTAGAAGCACCTGTGGACTCTGGCAGATAAGTAGCTGGGTTTATGGTTTGGCAAGCTTTAAGGGTTATGTCTGGAGTGTCTGGCAATAAGCCCTGATACTTTCATAAATGTTATCTTATTATTCACTGCTGCCCTTTATCTTCTAGGACCACCTTCCCTTGGTGTGGGGTCAAAAACCTATAGGTGCTGTTCTAATGTTAGTTTATTAGCTTTGCCTGCTAGAAAAGTGGTAGTGGAAATAGCTCTAAGACATCAAGGCCACCCTGAGGCCACCTGGTCAATCTGCTTAGAAAATAAGGCTGCTGGCCTTGGAATGTCCCCCAGTTTTGGGACAAGATTACCCAAGGCCTATGCCTTGCTTTTTTGGTCACATAAAGAAAAAATGGTTCATCCAACTTGAGGATTCCCATGACTGCAGCAGAGCCCAATTTCTCCTTGAGAGTAGTGAAGGTTTGCTTCCAGTTATCATTACATTCTAGGAGCTCTAAATCTTTCCCTTTAGTGTATCATAAAAAGGCTTGGCTACATGCCCAAATCTGGGCACCCATAAGCAGCAGTACCCAGCCATCTCTTAAAAAAGCCCACAGTCATTTTTTGGACAGGGACTGTTGGGTGACTAAAATAACTTTTTTATCTTCTAGGGAGGTTGATCAGTTCCAGAGGTTAAAACAGATTCCAAATATTTAAGTCTTTCAGTCAAAATCTGAGCTCTGTGTGGTGATGCCCTATATCTGCAAGTTCCCAGGAAATTTACCAACTTAACATTATTATTATGAGTCTTCTTTATTTGGGTTAGCAATGAGCAAGTCACCTACATACTGAATAATTGTGTCCCTTTCCAATTATAGATTTGTTAAGTCCTTAGCTAGAGTATTTTCAAATAAGTGGGGGCTATCCCATAACCCTTCAGAGATGACTGTCCAGGTTAGTTTTGTGGCTGAATGCATATCTGGATCAGTCCATTGAAAGGCAAACATATTATGAATCTGGATGCATTGAGATCCAGAAAAGTGCATCTTTCAGATTTAAGAATGTAAAATAGCTTGCATCCCCTGGAACATGGTAAGTATTGGGGACAATGAGGTGTATGGACACAACTGCATTTCTTAACGCTCTAAGGGTTCTGACAAATCTGTACTTGCCATTAGGCTTTTTATCTGGTAACATGCAAGTATTGTAAGGAGACTCTCATGGGCTTAGTAACTCATATGGCAAGAATTTGGCAATAAGGGGTTGAATTTCCCCTCATGCTTCTTGCCTTAAAATATATTGTCTCTTCTGATGTCGAGGAGTACTAGGCTGAAGTTGGATTTCAATGGGGGAGGTGTTTAGTGAGTTTCCCAGAGCCTGTGTGGCCCAATCCTCAAAATTTACTTAAGACAACACCTCAGGTGGTAAATGTGACAGCTTATTCTTAACTTCTTTTTTCCCCTGATGGATCAGGAACAAAAGTAACAGTTTCTATGCTTTATGATCTGTGAAGGTGACCATGACTTGGTCTCCTCAGTCAATAAACCTCTCCCCAGTAAGAGGTCAGGCAATCAGACAGTACTAAAAAGGCAGGCGAGAAACCTAGAGGCTCTGAAGGACAACTTAGAAGATACAAAAAGGAGTGTTTTGGGGCTTGTCCATCATGAGAAGACAGGAGACCATTGTATTAAATCAGTACAGAGTAATCTGCTCCCACACCTAATACGAAGTTAATACTCCTACCTGCTACTTCAAGAGTCACCTGAGGCTCCTCCATCTCTCAATAGCTAGTAGTCCAATGGGAGTGGAGGTAGGAAGTATCAGGCCCCACCACTTTTGAGTCTGCTGGGCTCTGATGATGGCTCCCTTGGAAGCACAGTGCATTTCCTTCGGCAGAGGCTTACCTTCCTACAGAAGGCACACAGATTTATACCCAAGGCGCAGTGGCCCAGAGGCACATACTGCGATTTTCACCTTCTCACTTCCTCTATGAAGGCCAGGGGTTAAGGGGCTGCCTCTGAAGTGGTGGAGAGCACAAGGCTGCAGCTAGAAGCTGGGCCTCTTGGAAGATTTGCTTTATTTTATGTTTTCTCTGCTGAATTCCTGTGATGGAAAACTGCAAAATCCAAGTCTAAAATCTGATCCATGGGAGTCTGGAAGCCTAAGGCTGCTTTTGGCAGCTTCCTGCAGATATAAGAAGGAGACCGTGCTATAAATTAAACTCCTAGAAATGCCTGTCCCTTTTTGGAGTCAGGGTCAGTGTTAGTGTATTTCCTCAAGGTCTAAATTATCCACCCTTGTAATAAGGCTAGGTTTTCATCTTTTCCCTGAGTAAATTTCCAGACTTTATAAAAATTAAAAAGCTGTATCACACTTTTTTTTTTATTCCTTCACGGAGTCAATCATAATTTTTTCTCTAAATATCCTACTTTCTTCCTAATTCATTTGTTTTTTCTAGATTCTAGTTCTTTTGGGTCCTAGTCAGGCACTGCTGTGCCTCCTACTTGATAGGTGTCATTCTCCTGGTTGCAGGTTGCCACCCTATTAGCATGTGCTCTAGCCACTCCCATAATGCACTGCTTTTCTACCACGCAGCAGGCGAACATAAATATATGCAAATCCTGCAAGGTCAGATCATACGTCAAGGTTAGCCTTTTAAATTTGTCTATGAATTTTCCCGGAACCTCTGAAAACTGTTTTAGTTTTTCCTTGCATATGGCTAATTCAGATATAGAAAAGTGTACATTTACCTATATAGTATGGGGAAAAGAAAGAGAGATCAGACTGTTACTGTGTCTATGTAGAAAGAAGTAGACATAAGACACTCCATTTTGTTCTGTACTAAGAAAAATTCTTCTGCCTTGAGATGCTGTTAATCTGTAACCCTAGCCCCAACCCTGTGCTCACAGAAACATGTGCTGTGTCGACTCTAGGTTTAATGGATTTAGGGATATGAAGGATGTGCTTTGTTAAACAAATGCTTGAAGGCAGCATGCTTGTTAAAAGTCATCAGCACTCCCTATTCTCAAGTACTCAGGGACGCAAAACACTGCGGAAGGCCACAGGGACAACTGCCTAGGAAAGCCAGGTATTGTCCAAGGTTTCTCCCCATGTGATAGTCTGAAATATGGCCTCATGGGAAGGGAAGGACCTGACCATCCGCCAGCCCGACACCTGTAAACGGTCTGTGCTGAGGAGGATTAGTAAAAGAGGAAAGCCTCTTTGCAGTTGAGCTAAGACAAAACCATCTGTCTCCTGCTCGTCCCTGGGCAGTGGAATGTCTCAGTGTAAAACCCGATTGTATATTCCATCTACTGAGATAGGAGAAAACTGCCTTAGGGCTGGAGGTGAGACATGCTGGAGGCAATACTGCTCTTTAAGTAATTGAGATATTTATGTATATACACATGAAAAGCACAGCACTTTTTTCTTTACCTTGTTTATGTTGCAGAGACATTTGTTCACATGTTTTCCTGCTGGCCCTCTCTCCACTGTTACCCTATTGTCCTGCCACATCCCCCTCTCCGAGAAATGACCGATAATGATCAATAAATACTAAGGAAACTCAGAGACTGGTGCCGGCGCTGGTTCTCCATATGCTGAGCTCTTGTCCCCTGAGCCCACTTTTTCTCTATACTTTGTCTCTGCATCTCTTTTCACAAGCCTCTAGTTCTACCTGACGAGAAACGCTCACAGGTGTGGAGGGACAGGCCACTCCTTCAATATAGTGTCCCTGTTATCATCTGTCACTTCCCAGAGAGGGCAAATATTCAACTTTGCCAGCTGATAAGAGGCCCCACTACATGTTGTTCTGGTGAAGCTCGGGTGTTTCGAGAGTGGGGTATGTACGTAAGACAGGACTCGAAGGGAAGGGAGAAGATGATGAGCGGACACTACATAACCCTGGAAAACTAAAAGAAATTAATAATATGTTGCACACCTCACTAGAACTGGAAGGAATCTGATTGTGTTCTTATGGGGTGCTCGGACTGGCAGGGGGAGTTCAGCCCCAGCTAAGAAAAGCCTAATATTAAGAGTAACTAGCATTAAATGGGTAATCAATTATGTGCCATCCCTGTTTTGTCTTTTCCTCCTTCAAACATATAGAAGCCCATTTTAATTTTTTATCCTGACCAAGCATCAGAGAAGCCTGTATATAATGTATTTCCTCCCTCTTAGTTTCTCTTCTATAAAACAAATGAAGCTGCAAAATAGGAGTCAGATCAAACAGAGGAAATAGGAAGGCTGTAACTTGTATATTGTAATGTATTAGTCCATTTTCTTTTATATATATATATACTTTAAGTTTTAGGGTACATGTGCACAATGTACAGGTTAGTTACATACGTATACATGTGCCATGCTGGTGTCCTGCATCCATTAACTCGTCATTTAGCATTAGGTATATCTCCTAATGCTATCCCTCCCCCCAGCCCCACCCCACAACAGTCCCCAGAGTGTGATGTTCCCCTTCCTGTGTCCATGTGTTCTCATTGTTCAATTCCCACCTACGAGTGAGAACATGCGGTGTTTGGTTTTTTGTCCTTGTGATAGTTTACTGAGAATGATGATTTCCAATTTCATCCATGTCTCTACAAAGGACATGAACTCATCATTTTTTATGGCTGCATAGTATTCCATGGTGTATATGTGCCACATTTTCTTAATCCAGTCTATCATTGTTGGACATTTGGTTTGGTTCCAAGTCTTTGCTATTGTGAATAGTGCCACAATAAACACACAAGTGCATCTGTCTTTAAAGCAGCATGATTTATAATCCTTTGGGTATATACCCAGTAATGGGATGGCTGGGTCCAATGGTATTACTAGTTCTAGATCCCTGAGGAATCGCCACACTGACTTCCACAAGGGTTGAACTAGTTTACAGTCCCACCAACAGTGTAAAAGTGTTCCTATTTCTCCACATCCTCTCCAGCACCTGTTGTCTCCTGACTTTTTAATGATCTCCATTCTAACTGGTGTGAGATCGTATCTCATTGTGGTTTTGATTTGCATTTCTCTGATGGCCAGTGATGATGAGAATTTTTTCATGTGTCCTTTGGCTGCATAAATGTCTTCTTTTGAGAAGTGTCTGTTCATATCCTTTGCCCAGTTTTTGATGGGGTTGTTTGTTTTTTTCTTGTAAATTTGTTTGACTTCATTGTAGATTCTGGATATTAGCCATTTGTCAGATGACTAGGTTGCGAAAATTTTCTCCCATTTTGTAGGTTGCCTGTTCACTCTGATGGTATTAGTCCATTTTCACACTATTACAACAAATCTGACAAAACTCTCTCAGGAAAAAGTGACCTGCTGGGTTAAGAAAGCAGGGTCCAGCTGCCCTATACCAGCTCATCAAAGATGGCATTATGGTTAAGAAATGAGAAAAAACTGTTAAGAAAAAGTCTCATGTTCTCCATCTTGAGGGTAATTGTTTGCAAAGGGTTGTCATAAAAGAGGCTGTCACTAAACAGGCATATCTGATCTTATCATGTAGAGCTCTTAAATACCACATTTCAACTTCAGTCATGATGGCGAGGTTACTGCTGATCTTTTCTGATAATTAAGGTACAAAAATACTAGGTTGCAAGACGATTCTTTTTTTCAGTGTTACTTGGATAAGTGGCAAATTAAACAAGCAGTCAGTTAAGAGTCAGAGGATCGCTGAGGAAAGTAAAAGCTAAACTGTTTGGAGCCTCTGTCCTGGGGCAGCCTCCAGGCTACTGCAAAACAGAGGCGATGAGCAGAATGGTGACAAGATGTAGAGCACTCAGTTGAGGGACCGAAAGCACAAGGTGGACAGTCCAAAAAGAGAAAGTGGCAAACATCTTGTTTACCCAAATCCATTCTTCTCAATATTCCCCAGGGCCTCTAACCCTGTGGGCTTGGCCGCTAATCTGAGTATGATAATAGTGGATAACCATTCTTGCCCACCAGAATGGCATCACGACTCTAAAAGACAGCCCACTTGCCAGGTGTCAGCTGATTGATTCTGTGTGGATTGTTTTCCTTGGAGTGGGGGTCTTGTTTTGTTGTCCGTTCATGGTGTTGCTGAAAGATGTTGCTGGAAAAGAGGGTCCTGATACATACCACAAAGTAGGATTCTTAGATCTTCTGCAGGAAAAAATTTGAGGTGAGTTAGAGAGCACAGTGAAAAAAGCAAGTTTATTAGAAATTACTCCATTACAGAGTTGGACATCCTCAGAAAACAAGAGCAGGAATGCATTGTCTTTTGTTAGTGTCTCTACTTATAAGTAACTATAAAGATAAAGAGTTATAATTAAACTTGGAAGGTGCAGATGTAGTCACTAAAGTCGTGGCTATTCGTTTTAACAATAACCATTAACCCATTGACATAAGCTAGCTCATTAATAATATCCTTACAAAAAATGCTGCACTCCTAGGACATTTATACATTTTTTCAGGCTTGGTGGAAGATGTCTTGTATGACCACAAATATTCTGCAATTGTAATTTGTGGCCAGTTAAAAAATGTGACTATTTTCAGACCATGACCATTAATCTTCTAGATGCCCTGTGAGTACCTAGCTACTCATATTAAGATAGAATATTCTAGTCATGTTTATTAAACTAGAAGTTAGGTAACCATGAGTTCCTCTAACACAGCAAGTCTACTCCTCAAGGAGAAAATGTATTTCTCAGGAATTTTGTGCATTTTGTTTAATGGTATTTGGTATGTTTACCAAAATGGCAGAAAAGAGTGAAATTACTCCTCAAAGATTTCTCAAGATTGGATATCAAATAAACAAAATGATTACAGTTAATATGCAAGTTGATACAGTTGATATTCAAAAGAAATTTTGTTTTAAACAAAATGAGATTTGTATTGTTACTTATTTATTATTATTATTATTATTATTATTATTATTATTATTTTGAGACAGAGTCTTGCTCTGTTGCCCAGGCTGCAATGCAGTGCACTATCTTGGCTCACTGAAACCTGTGCCTCCCTGGTTCAAGCAATTCTTCTGCCTCAGCCTCCCAAGTAGCTGGGATTACAGGCATGAATCACCACACCCAGCTAATATTTGTATCTTTAGTAGAGATGGGGTTTCCCTCTGTTGGCCAGGCTGGTCTCAAACCCCTGACAACAAGCGATCTGCCCACCTTGGCCTCCCAAATAGCTGGGATTACAGGTGAGAGCCACCACTCCCAGCCACAATGAAGTTTTTAAATAATTCTGATTTCCTGTTGTTGAGCAGGGAACTGAGCAAATTCAACTGATCATGGGCCTATACTAGGGGAAGACTGAGGATAAACTCTAGAACACATGTGATTAAATTAATTACAATGGAAACCAAATCAAATTTAATAAGGCCACACCTCTTAGTTGCAAGATGTTTCCCCACACTTTGAAATGCGATGTTATTCCATGGAAAAGAAAACTAGTGTTTATCTCCAGAGTAAAGAACAGAGTTCCCTGCAATGATTGATTGACTGAGAACTATGGCTCAAGATTTAAAATCCTTCTTTTTTCCATTTATAAACTAAAAATAAATTTCTAATCCCCTGTTGATTAAATGGACCTCTCTTCTTGGATAAGGACTTTCCAAAGTTAACCTGAAAAGCTAGTTCAAGCCATGGGTCACACATGCCTCATTATACTCTCCTCCCTTTTGTTTTAATTTTAATTTCAATTTCAATTTTTAATTTATTTTTGTGGGTACATAGTTGGTGTATATATTCATGGGGGTACATGACACACTTTGATGCAGTCATGCAATGAGTAATACATAATAAAAAACGGTGTATCTGTCCCCTCAAGCATTTATAGCTTGTGTTATAAACAATCCAATTATACTCTTTTAGTTTTATTAAATGTGGGATTAAATTATTTTTTACTGTAATCACCCTGTTGTGCTATCAAATGCTGTCTTATTCATTCTTTCTAACAATTGTTTTTTTACCCATTTAGCATCCCCACTATCCCCTCGTTCCCTCCCTGCCTTTCCCAGCCTGTGGTAACCATCCTTATACTCTCTACCACTATGACACCAATTGTTTTGAATTTTAGCACCCACAAATAGTGAGAACATGTGACATTTGTCTTTCTGTGCCTGACATTTCACTTAACATAAAGACTTTCAGTTCCATTTATGTTATTGCAAATGGAAGGCTCTCATTCTTTCTTACAGCTGAATAGTACTCCATTGTGTATATGTACCTCATTTTCTCTATCCAGTCATCTGTTGATGGACATTTAGGTTCCTTCCAAATCTTGGCTATTATAAACCTTGCTGTATCAAACATGAGAGTGCCAATAGGTCTTTGATTTACTAATTTTTTTTCTTGTAGGCATATAATCAGCAGTGGGATTGCTGGACCATATAGTAGCTCTATTTTTAGTTATATCGGGAACATCCAAACTGTCCTTAAATGTGCTCCCAACAGCAGTGTACAAGGGTTCCCTTCACTCGACATACTCACCAGCATTTGTTTTTTACTGACTTCTGGATAAAAGCCACCTTAACTGGGGTGAAATGATATCTCATTTTGGGTTTGATTTGCATTTCCATGATGACCAGTAATCTGGAGCACATTTTCATTTGCCTGTTTCACGTTTGTATGTCTTCTTTTCAAAAAATGTCTATTTAAATTTTTTGTCCACTCTTTATTTGGGTTATTACTTTTTTCTATGGAATCTTTTGAACTCAATATATTGTAGTGTATTAGTCTGTTCCTGCACTGCTATAAAAAAATACCTGAGACTGTGTTATCTATTTATTTACTGATATGTAGTCTTGATCTGTTGCCCAGACTGAAGTGCAGTGGTGCAATCTCGGCTCAGTGCAACCTCCACCTTCTGATTCAAGCAATTCTCTGCCTCAGCTCCTGAATGGCTGAGATTACTGGCATCTGCCACCATGCCTGGCTAATTTTTGTATTTTTAGTGGAGAGAGGGTTTCACCATCTTGGCCAGGCTGGTCTTGAACTCTTGACCTCGTGATCCACCCTCCTCAGCCTCCCAAAGTGGTGAGATTACAGGCATGAGCCATGGCACCTGGCAAGACTGGGTAATTTATAAAGGAAATGGGTTTAATTTACTCACAGTTCCACATGGCTGGGGAGGACTCAGGAAACTTCCAATAATGGCAGATGGGGAAGCAGGCACCTCTTACATGACAGCAGGAGAGACAGCATGTATGTGAAGCAAAGGAGGAAGAGTCCATTATAAAACCATCAGATTTCATGAGAAATCACTCATTATCAGAAGAACAGCATGGGGGAAACCACCCCCAAGATCCAATCACCTTCTACCAACCTCTCCCTCAACATCTGGGGATTACAATTCAATATGAGATTTGGGTGGGGACACAAATCCTAACCATATCATGTAGCTATTAATTGCTTTTCAGATGGATAATTTACAAATATTTTCTCCCATTCCGTGGATTTTCTCTTCACTTTGTTTCTTGTTTCTTTCACTTTAAAAAGGCTTTCTGACTTTCTGTAATCTGATTTGTCCATGTTTGTTTTAGTTGTCTGTGCTTCTGGGGCATTATTTAAGGAATTTTTGCCCAAACCAACGCCGTAAAGAGTTTCCTCAATGTTTTCTTGTAAAAGTTTGATGGTTTGAGGCGTTAGGTTTAAGTCTTTAATTCATTTTAATTTGATTTTTGTAAGTGGCAAGAAATAGGGTTCTAGTTTTATTCTTCTGCCTATGGCTTGCCAGTTTTCCCAGCCCTATTTATTACAAAAGCTGTCTCATTTTTTATTGTATATTCTTGTCACTTTTGTTGAAAATTAATTTAGCTGCCCCTCCCATAGGATTCCAGAACACTGCTATGAGGGTCTGAATGTTTGTCCCTCACATAGGATTCCAGAACACTGATGCTGGGTTCCAAACGTTTGTCACATAAGATTCCAGAACACTGCTACGAGGGTCTGAATGTTTGTTCCTCACAGGGGATACCAGAACACTCCTGCTGTGGTCTGAATGTTTGTCCCTCACATAGGATTCCAGAACACTGCTATGAGCATCTGAATGTTTGTCCCTCACACAGAATGCCAGTTTTACCAGCCATATTTATCACAAAAACTGTCTTTTTTTTATTGTATGTTCTTGGCACTTTTGTTGAAAATTAATTTAGCTTTATGAGTTTGTTTCTCAGGTCTCTATTTCGTTCCATCTGTCTTTATGTCTGTTTTTATGCTAGTGTCATGTTGTTTTAATTACTACAACTTGGTAGTATAATTTAAAACCAGGTAATGGAATTCCTCCAGTTTTGTTTTATATACTCAGCATAGCTTTGACTATTATGGTGTTTTGTGATGTTTCCATATAAATTTCAGAATTTTTTTCTATATCTGTGAGGAATGTCTTCTTGTTTTTCTTTTTTTTTGGTGGCGTCTTGCTCTGTCACCTAGACTGGAGTGCAGTGATGTGATCTGGGCACAGTGCAACCTCCACCTCCTGGGTCCAAGCAATTCTTTGCCTCAGCCTCCTGAATAGCTGGGATTACAGGCACCCGCCACCATACCTGGCTAATTTTTTGTATTATTAGTAGAGGTGGGGTTTCACCAAGTTGGTCAGGCTGGTCTTGAACTCCTGACCTCATGATCCACCAACTTCGGCCTCCCAAATTGCTGGGATTACAGGCATGAGCCACTGCCCCTGGCCTGTTATTTTGATAGAGATGGCATGAAATGTATAGATTGCTATGGATCGTATGGACATTTTTAAAAAATACTGATCCTTCCAATCTGTGAACATAAAAATATCTTTCCAATTTTTGGGTCCTTTTTCGTTTCTTTTATCAGTGTTTTACAGTTTTAATTGTTGAGAACTTTTATTTCTTTGGTAAATTCCCACATATTTTGTTTTATTTCTGGCTACTGCAAATAGTATTACATTTTTGAATTCTTTTTCAGTTTGTTGACTGTTGGCATATAGAAACCTTACTGATTTGTATGTGTTGATTTCGTATTCTGCAAATTTACTCAAGTTATTACCTCTAATAGATTTTGGTGGATGTATTAGGCCATTCTCATATTGCTATAAAAAGTAATCAGTGACTGGTTAATTTATAAAGAAAATAGGTTTAATTGGTTCATGTTTCTACAGGCTGTACAGAAAGCATAGCACTGGCTTCTGCTTCTGGGGAAGCCTCTGACAACTGACAAGGTCAAAAATAAATCCAGTGCTTGCACATCACATGGTAAGTGTGAGGGCAGGGGGGAAGTGTTACACACACTTATAGATAACCAGCTCTGATAAAAAATTACTATTGTGGGAATGGCACCAAAGGAAATGATGCCAAACTCTCCGTGGAAATCTTGCCCTCATGATTCAATCACCTCCCCTCTAGGCCCACTTCCAACATTGAGGATTATATTTCAATATAAGATTTTGGTGGGAATACACATCCAAACTGTATCATTTTGCCCCTGGCTGTTCCAAATCTCAAATCCTTCTCATATTTCAAAATACAATCATGACTTCCCAATAATCCCCAAAGTCTTAACTAATTTCAGCCTTAACTCAAAAGTCAAAAGTCTCATCTAAGACAAAGCTAATTTCTTCCTCCTATAAGCCTGTAACATAAAGAAACAAATTACGTTCTTCCAAGATACAAATGAGGCAGATGCATTGGGTAAATACTGCTGTTCTAAAAGGAAGAAATCAGCCAAAAGAAAGCGGTCACAGGATCTATGAAAGTCTGAAACCCAGAAGGGCAGTTATTGAATTGTAAGGCTCCAAAATAATTATTTTTGACTCTGTGTCCCATTTCCAGGGCATGCTAATGCCTTGGGAGGGTTCTATCTTGTGACTTTGCATGGTTCAGCCCCCACAGCTGCTCTCATGGGCTGGCATACTGTGCCTCTGGCTTTTCAAGGTGCAAGGTGCAGGCTGTAGCTAGATCTACCATTCTGGGGTCTGAGTTCTGGAGGACAGTGATCCTTTCCTCACAGATCTACTAGGCCATGACCCAGTGGGGAGCCTTCCTGGGGACTGTCACCCCACATTTCTTTTCTCCATTGTTTTAGTAGAGAATCTCCATGAGGGCTCCACACCCGAAACATGCTTCTCCCTGCACACCCTGTCTTTTTCATACATCCTTTGAAATAAAGGTGGAGACTCCCAAGTCTCAACTACTCGCATTTGGTAAACCCACAGGCCTAACACCACATGGAAGCTACCAAGGTTATGGCTTGCACCCTCTGAAGCAGTGACTGGAGTTGTAACTGGGTCAATATGAGCTACACCTGGAGCTGAAGCAGTGGCAAGGATGCAGTGAGCCTTGTTCCAAAGCTACCCAAGGCAGCAGGTCCTAGACCTGATCCCAGAAACTATTCTCTTCTTTTAGGCCTCAGGGCCTGTGATGGGTTGCTGCCTTTCAGATTTCTAAAATGCCTTCAATTCCTCTTTCCCATTGTCTTGGCTATCAACACTTGCTTTTTTTTTAGGTTATACAAATATCTCTAACAAGTGGTTGACCCATATGCTGCTTGAGTTCCTCTCTTATAAAAGCTTTTTATATTTCAGCCACATGACTAGGCTGCAATGTTTTCAAGTTTTACACTATGCTTCTTTTGTAAGTATAAGTTAGTACTTATTTTATTTTTATTTTTTTGCTAGAACATGTGAGCATAGGTTGTTAGAGGCAGCCAGGTCACATCACAAATGCTTTGCTGCTTAGATATTTTTGCAACAGAAACCCTAAATCATCAATTTCAAATTCAAACTTTTTTATATCCCTAGTGCATGACAGAAATTCAGCCAACCACTTTGCTAAGACAACATGCATGACCTTTGTTTCAGTCCCAATAAGTTTCTAGTTTTCATCTGAGACCTTCTCAGCCCAGCCTTCACTGTCCAGATCACTATCAGCATTTTGTCACAGACATTCAACCAGTCTCTAAGAAAATCTCAACTTTCCCTCATTTTTCTGTCTTCTGAATCCCACAAATTCTTCCAACTTCTGCCTGTTTATGCAATTACAAAGCTGATTCCACATTGTGGGGTATTCTTATAACTATTTTCCATTCCTTGGTGCCTATTTTTGTATTAAGCTATTTTTGCAACACTATGAGAGTGGGACTGGATAATTAATTTTTTACAAAATAGGTTTAAGTGGCTTATGATTCTACAGGCTGTTGAGAAAACATAGTACTGGAATATGCTTTTGCAACACTATGAGAGTAGGACTGGATAATTTATTTTTTACAAAGTAGGTTTAAGTGGCTTATGATTCTACAGGCTGTAGAGAAAACATAGTACTGGTATATGCTTCTGGGGAGGTCTCTGGAAGTTTACAGTCATGGTAGAAGTTGAAGCAGAATCTTGCACATCACAGGGCAAAAAGCAGAAGCAAAAAACAGAGGGGCGAGTTGTTACACAGTTTTAAATAACCAGATTTTATGGGAACTCACTCACTATCATGAGGATAGCACCAACTGGGATGGTGCTAAGCCATTTATAGTAATCCACCCCAATGGTTAAATCACCTTTCAACAGGCCCATCTCCAACATTGAGAATTACATTTAAATATGAGATTTGGGAGGGAACATACATTCAAACCCTATCAGAGGAGTATTTATGCCTTTTCCAAAATAACATTAAAACATTGGCAAAAAAAAAAAAAAAAAGTTAATTTGACTTCTTTTCCAATTGGGATGCGTTATATTGCTTTCTCCTGTCTGATTGCTCCAGATAGGACTTTCAGCATTATGTTGAATAACAGTGGTAAAAGTGGACATTCTTGTCATCTTCCAGATTTTAGAGAAAAGGCTTTTATTTTTTCCCCACTTAGTGTGATACTAGCTGTGGGTCTGTCATATATGACTTTATTATGTTGAGGTATGTTCATTCCATACCCAGTTTTCAAAGGGCATTTTATTATTAAAGAATATTAAATTTTATCAAAATTTTTTAGCATAATTGAAATTATTATATGGATTTTGTCCTTATTTTTTTTTTTTTTTTTGAGATGTAGTCTCCCTCTGTCACCCAGGCTGGAGTGTAATGGCACGGTCTCAGCTCAATGCAACCTCTGCCTCCCGGGTTCAAGTGATTCTCCTTCTTCAGCCTCCTGAGTAGCTGGGATTACAGGTGCTCACCACCATGCCTGGCTAATGTTTGTATTTTTAGTAGAGACGTAGCTTCGCCATGTTAGCTAGACTGGTTTCAAACTCCTGACCTCATGTGATCCACCCACCTCGGCTTCCCAAATTGCTGGGATTACAGGTGTGAACCACTGTTCCTAGCCCCTTCACTCTCTTTATGTGATCTATCACATTCATTGATTTGCATGTTGAACTATCCTTGCATCCCTGGAATAAATCCCACTTGGTCATTGTGACTTACCTATTTATGTATTGTTTAATTCAGTTTGCTAGGCGTTTTGCAAATTTTAGCACCAATATTCTCCACTCCACTCTACTTCACTCTACTATTCCACTACATTCCAGTCCATTCCTTCCCACTCCACTCTACTCCACTCCACTCCATTCCATTAAACTCCAACCCTTTCCAATCCACTCCATTCCACTCCATTCCACTCCATTCCATTCCACTCCATTTCATTTCATTGCACTCCACTCCACTCCATTCCACTCAACTCCATTCCATTACACTCAATTCCACTCCACTGCACTCCATTCCTCTCCACTGCATTCCATTGCACTCCACTCCATTCCATTGCACTCCACTCTACTCCATTCCATTCCACTCCATTACATTCCACTCCACTCCACTCCATTCCCCTCCTGTACATTCCTTTTCACTCCACCCCATTCCATTCCACTCAACTCTGCTCCATTCCCCTCCACTCCACTCCCTTCCACTCCATTCCATTTCACTCCATTCCAATCCATTCCATTACATTTCACTCCACTCCATTCCATTACCCTCCACTCCACTCCATTCCATGCGGCTCCACTCCACTCCACTATAGTCCACTCTGCTCCATTCCATTCCATTTCATTCCACTACAATCCTTTCCACTCCATTCAATTCCATTCCTCTACACTCCATTCCACTGCACTTCACTCTACTCCATTCTCCTCCACTCCACTCTATTCTGCTCCACTACAATTCATTCCACTCTACTCCATAGCATACCACTCCATTCCACTCCATTTCATTTTATTCCGTACCACTCCACTCAACTTTTCTGTACTCCATTGTATTCCACTCCATTCCACTCCATTCCACACCAATCCATTCCATTCCACTCCACTCCACTCCATTCCACTCCACTCCATTCCACTCCACTCCATTCCACTCCACTCCACTCCACTCCATGCCACTCCATTCTCTTCCATTCCACTCCACTCCACTCCATCCGACTCTACTCCGTTCCATTCCAGTCAATTCAACTCCACTCCACTCCATTCCACTCCTGTCCATTCCATTCCACTCTGCTCCATTCCACTCCATTCTATTCCATTCCACTCCACTCCACTCCATTCAACTCCACTTCATTCCACTCCAATCTACTCAATTCTATTCCACTCTTCTTGATTCCATTCCACTCCACCCCACGCCACCACACTCCAATTCATACCAATCCTCTCCATTCCAGTCCACTCCATTCCACTTAACTCCACTCCATTCCACTCCATTACATTCCACTTCACTCCACTCCATTCCCCTCCTGTACATTCCTTTTCACTCCACCCCATTCCATTCCACTCAACTCTGCTCCATTCCCCTCCACTCCACTCCCTTCCACTCCATTCCATTTCACTCCGTTCCAATCCAACCCATTACATTACACTCCACTCCATTCCATTACCCTCCACTCCACTCCATTCCATGCGGCTCCACTCCACTATACTCCACTCTGCTCCATTCCATTCCATTTCATTCCACTACAATCCTTTCCACTCCATTCAATTCCATTCCTCTACACTCCATTCCACTGCACTTCACTCTACTCCATTCTCCTCCACTCCACTCTATTCTGCTCCACTACAATTCATTCCACTCTACTCCATAACATTCCACTCCATTCCACTCCATTTCATTTTATTCCATTCCACTCCACTCAACTTTTCTGTACTCCATTGTATTCTACTCCATTCCATTCCATTCCACACCAATACATTCCATTCCACTCCACTCCACTCCATTCCACTCCACTCCACTCCATTCCATTCCACTCTATTCTCTTCCATTCCACTCCACTCCATCCGACTCCACTCCGTTCCATTCCAGTCAATTCAACTCCACTCCACTCCATTCCACTCCTGTCCATTCCATTCCACTCCACTCCATTCCACTCCAATCTACTCAATTCCATTCCACTCTTCTTCATTCCATTTCACTCCACCCCACGCCACTACACTCCAATTCATACCAATCCTCTCCATTCCAGTCCACTCCATTCCACTTAACTCCATTCCATTCCACTCCAATCCATTCCACTCCAATCTACTCCTCTCCACCGCACTCCACTCTGTTCCATTCCATTCCATTCCTTTCCATTCCACTACACTCCATTCCACTCCATTCTTTTCCATTCCATTCCTCTCCACTCCATTCCAATCCAGTCCATTCGATGCCACTCAATTCCTCTGCACTCCACTCCATTCCACTGCACTCCATTCCATTCAACTCCACTCCATTCTATTCCAAAAAATTTCACTACATTTTATTCAACTCCATTCCATTCCACTGCACTCCACTTCATTCCCCTCCATTCCATAGCATTCCACTCCACTCCATTACATTACACTCAACTCCATTCCACGCCCCTCCACTCCATTCCATTCCACTCCACTCCATTCCATTCCACTCCACTCCATTCCACTCCAATCCACTCTGTCCCACTTCACTCCATTCCACTACAATCCCTTCCATTCTACTCCACTCCATTCCATACAGTTCCATTCCACTGCACTCCATTCAACTCCATTCCACTCCATTCTATTCCATTGCACTCCACTCCATTCAACTCCACTTCATTCCATTCTACTCCATTCTATTCTGTTCCACTCCACTTCATTCCATTCTACTCCATTCTATTCTGTTCCACTCCACTTCATTCCATTCCAATCCACTCCATTCAATTCTACTCAATTCCACTGCACTCCACTCCATTCCACTCCAGTGCATTCCATTCCACTCCGCTCCACTCTATTCCAAAACACTTCACTTCATTCCCTTCCCCTCCATTCCACTGCACTCCACTCCACTACTCTCCATTCCACTCCATTCCCTACCATTCCACTCCACTCCATTCCATTCCACTCCACTTCACTCCACTCATTTCCACTATATTCTATTCCGTTACACTCCACTCCAATCCATTCCACTGCACTTCATTCCATTACACTTAATTCCACTATGCTCCACTCCATTCCCCTCCACTCTTTTCTATTCCCCTCCACTCCATTCCATTTCTATCCATTCTATTCCATTCCATTCCAATCCATTCCATTTCACTCCACTCCACTCCATTCCACCCCTGTCCATTCCATTCCACTCTGCTACATTCCTTTCCACTCCACTCCATTCCATTCCACACCACTCTGTTCCATTCCATTACACTGCACTCCACTCCAATCCATTTCACTGCTGTCCAGTCCTTTCCACTCCATTCCATTCTGTTCCACTCAACTCTACTCCATTAGACTGCACTCCACTCCACTCCATTCCACTTAACTCCATTCCATTCCACTCCAATACATTCCATTCCAATCTGCTCCACTCCATTCCAATCCACTCCTCTCCACTGCACTCCACTCTGCTCCATTCTGTTCCATTCCTTTCCATTCCACTATACTACATTCCACTCCATTCTATTCCATTCCATTCTTCTCCACGCCATTCCAATCCAGTCCTTTCGATTCCACTCAATTCCACTGCACCCCACTCCATTCCACTCCACTCCATTCCATTCCACTCCAATCCATTCTATTCCAATAAATTTCACTACATTTTATTCAACTCCATTCCATTCCACTCCACTCCACTCCATTCCCCTCCATTCCATAGCATTCCACTCCACTCCATTACATTACACTCAACTCCATTCCATGCCCCTCCACTCCATTCCATTCCACTCCACTCCATTCCATTCCACTCCACTCCATTCCACTCCAATCCACTCTGTCCCACTCCACTCCATTCCACTACAATCCATTCCATTCTAGTCCACTCCATTCCATACAGCTCCATTCCACTGCACTCCACTCAACTCCATTCCACTCTATTCTATTCCATTCCACTCCCTTCTATTCCATTCCACTCGATTACACTCCATTCCACTCCACTCCATTCCATTCCATTCCATCATATTCCATTCCACTCCACTCCACTTCCATTCCACTCCACTCCACTTCATTACACTCCACTCCATTCCATTCCAATCCACTCCATTCCATTCTACTGCATTCCATTCCACTCCACTCCATTCCATTCCACTCCAATCCGTTCCACTCCACTCCATTCCACTCCATTCCATTCCATTTCACTCCACCCCTTTCCAGTCCACTGTACTCCACTCCACTCAATTCCACTCCATTCCACACCATTCCTCTTGACCCCGTCCCATTCCACTCAACTTCCCTTCATTCTTCTCCACTCCATTCCACTCCACTCCATTCCATTCCATTCCACTCCACTCCATGCCACTCAACTGCGTTCTATTCCACTCCACTGCTTTCCACTCCACACCACTCCACTCCAATCCACCCCACTCCATTCCACTCCTTTCCATACCATTCCACTCCACTCCATTCAATTCCACTCCACTCCATTTCATTCCACTCCACTACAGTCGTTTCCACTCCACTGCATACCACTCCACTCCATTCCATTCCACTCCACTCCTTTCCATTCCATGCCACTCCATTCCTTTCCATTCCAATCCATTCCATTCCACTCCCCTCCATTCCTCTCCACTACACTCCACTCCATTTCATTCCATTCCACTCCATTCCGTTCCATTACTTTCTTTTGACAGGATCTCACTCTGTCACCCATGCTGGTGTGGAGTTATACCATCTCAGCTCACATTTCATTTCACCATTCCATTTCATTCCATTCCACTGCACTCCTCTCCACTCCACTCAATTCCACTCTACTCCACTCCAATCCATTCCATCCCGTACCTTTCCAGTCTCTCCCATTACACTCCTTTCTTTGACAAGATCTCCCTCTGTCACACAGGCTGAAGTGCAGTGGCACAATCTCAGCACAAATTTCTTCCTTCCATTCCATTCCATTTCGTTCCACTCCACTCAACTCCACTCAAGTCCATTCCACTCCACTCCATGACACTCCAGTCCTCTCCATTCCAATCCATTCCATTGCACTCCACTCCACTCCACTCCATTCCATTCATCTCCATTCCATTCCATTCCACTTCACTCCATTCCATTTCACTCCACTCCAATCCACTCCACTCCATTCTATTCCACTACTCTCCACTCCATTCCACTCCACTCCATTCCATTTCACTCCACTCCATTCCAATCCACTCCTTTCCATTCCAATCCAATCAAATCCATTCCAATCCAATCTAATCCATTCCACTCCACTCCACTCCATTCCATTAAATTCCTTTCCACTCCACTCCACTCCATGCTATTCCATTCCACTCCATTCCACTTCATTCCATTCCATTCCAATGCATTCCATTCCAATCCACTCCATTTCATTCCACTCCTTTCCATTCGATACCACTCCATTCCATTCCACTCCGCTCCATTCCACTCCACTCCATTCCATTTCAATCCACTCCACTCCACTCCACTCCAGTCCATTCCATTTCACTGCATTCCATTCCATTCCTTTCTTTCGAGAGTATCTCACTCTGTCACCCAGCCTGAAGTGCAGCGGCACAATCTCATCTCACATTCCATTCCGTTCCATTCCACTCCACTCCACTCTGCTCCATCTGCTCCATTCCATTCATTTCCATTCCATTTCATTCCACTGAATTCCACTTCGTTCCACTACAATCCATTCCATTCCATTCCACTCGTTTCTTTCGACAGGATCTCCTTCTGTCACACAGGCTGTAGCTCAGTAGCAAAATGCCGACTCAGATTTCTCCATTTCGTTCCGGTCCATTCCATTCAATTCTTTTCCATTCCATTCCATTCCTCTGCGTTCCACTCCACTCCACTCCACTCACTTCATTCCATAACATCCTATTCCGTTTATCTACATTCAACTCCTCTCCACTGCACTGCACTCCACTCCACTCCATTCCACTCTATCCCATTCCATTCTGCTCTATTCCACTGCATGCCACTCCGCCCCACTCCACTCTACTTCATTCCATTTCAGGCCATCCAATTCCACAGCATTCCATTCCTCTCCATTCCACTCCACTGCACTTCACTCCACTCCACTCCAGTCCACTCCGTTTCATTGCATTCCACTGCATTCCGTTCCAAACCTTTCTTTCTAGAGTATCTCACTCTGTCACCCAGCCTGGAGTGCAGTGGCACAATTAAAGCCCACATTTCATTATTCCACTCCATTCAGATCCTTTCCACTTCATTTCACTCCACTCCACTCCACTCCACTCCATTCCACTCCACTCCACTCTACTCCATTTCACTCCACTCCACTACATTCATTTCCACTCCACTCCATTCCTCACTACTCAATTCCATTACACTCAACTCCACTCCATGCCACTCCACTACATTCCATTGCACTCCACTACATTTCATTCCATTCCACTCTTTTCCATTCCATTCCAGTCCACTACACTCCACTCCGTCCCTTCCCATTCCATTCCATTCCACTCCACTCCACTTCATTCAATTTCACTCCCTCTACTCCACTCCATTCCAGTCCACTCCACTCTTTTCCATTGCATCACATTCCATTAAATTCCACTCCACTCCATTGCATTCCACTGCACTCCATTTCATTCCACTCCAACTCCACTCCACTCCATTCCACTCCATTCCATTCCACTACATTCCAGTCCATTCCTTCTCACTCCTCTAAATTCAATTCCACTCCACTCCTTTCCATCCCACCTTACTCCAATCCATTTCATTCCATGTCACTCCATTCCAATCCATGCCACTCCATTCCATTCCATTCCTTTCTTTTGACAGGATCTCTCTCTGTCACCCATCCTGGTGTGCAGTGGCACAATCTCAGCTCACATTTCATTTCACCATTCCATTTCATTCCACTGCACTCCTCTCCACTCCATTCAATTCCACTCCACTCCTCTCCAATCTGTTCCATTCCATTCCATTCCAATCTCTTCCATTCCACTCTTTTCTTTCTACAGGATCTCATTCTGTCACACAGGTGTAAGCGCGGTAGCACCATCTCAGCACACATTTCTTCTTTCAATTCGACTCCATTCCATTTCCTTCCACTTCACTCCACTCCATTCCACTCCACTATACTCCACTCCATTCCAGTCCACTCCAGTCCATTCCTCTGAACTCCATTGCACTCCATTCCACTCCATTCCATTCCACTCCACTCCATTCCTTTCCACTCCACCCCACTACAAACCATACCGTTCCATTCCATCCCATTACACTTCACTTCACTCTATTCCATTCC